>NW_008795405.1:15742159-15851748 GCF_000699145.1 Aptenodytes forsteri
TGGGGTGGGGGGGGGGGGAGAATAATATTAATGGAGTATTTCTTAGCCTTCCTAGTTACGCTTCTTGTTTTTGTCTAAGCAGCTTCTTGCCAACCTTAAAATTCATTAATATGGGAAATACTGAGCTCATTCACTGCAACACCTCCATTGTAGAAATCAGACTACCACTATCCACCACATGTTCTGGCATAAAACCAGGTTTGTTCTCTTCCTCTTCAGTGTTCTTCTCCCTCAACCTCATTAAAACCCCACAAAATTACCTATGGAAACAAATACTTTAGAAAAAGTCATGTCAAGGATAGTCCCTAATGCCGCCGCTTCACAGACAGAGCCATGGCAGGAGAGCAGAGAACCTCGTGGAGGCCACAGGGGCTCTGTCTGGGTGCGGGGACGTTCCCACATGGAAGATATTATAGAATTGGAGAACGAGGCCAAGCAATTTGTTAATCCTTCACATGATCATGTATTTTGCATATGTTGTGCAGCAACGTACCTTTCAGTTGGGACTGGTTATGTTATGCTGAAGTTCATCTTACGTAATGCTGATCAGTTAGACCACAGATGCTGAATTAAGTGGGCCTTCAGGAGTTGGCCTTCTTGCCCCTGAGTGATTACAGAACCAAGAGCAAAGTGTACCAGGAGTAAAATAAATCAAGAACTGAAGAACAACAGTTAAAACAGGGCTCTATATGGACTCTTTATCCCGAACTTCTCTTGTTTTTCTTTGCCATCTGAGCAGATTTTTGATTACTGCAGCCTGTTTTCTTAGAGTTCTGCCAGAAACAAGAGCTGGGGCATATTTATTTCTGAGGGCAGATCCAAGAAAGGGGATAAGTTCAGCCAGCTAGCAGGTGCTAGCATCCAAGGGAGTGAAAGAGGACATGGGGAAGGTTCATAAATCCATAGCTTTAGAAACAGAAATGGACTTGTCAGTAACTGTTCCTACAGACGTGCAGACTTGGAGTGGAGAGGGAGGTTGATGGGATGAATGCATAGGTGGGAAAGGATTTGAATGTGGACAGAAATGAGCAACTTACACAGATGAGCATTCAGGACACAGTGGAGGAGAAGAAAGCTTCAAGCCATAACCTGACAAGACTGGGGTGGCTTGGCAAGGAAAAAAAGCAATAGTACCAGAGCAGACTTATTCAGGGGTGGGAAGGCCTTGGTACAAAGAGGTCAGGGGAGATCACATTGCTGGCTGGGTGATATCTGGTGGGATACAGGTTTGGGGGATTTGAGGATTTGGGGACTAGAGTTCAGGAAGCAGGGGATCCTTGTGCAGTATCCCAGTTTGGCGGCAAGGACACAACCATAGAATGACGCTTTCACCACAGTAAGACACTGTCACCCCCACTGACAGCCAGTATTACACTCCTTCCTCCCCACCCCAACAAGGATGTCTGCAGGCACATTTTTCTGGAGTTCCTTTTTTCACTGCTGGAAATACAACAGTTCTAAATCACAGTCTTAAGCAGAGCTTAAAACAACCAGAAACATGGAAAAACCACTGAATATTTTCACAGACCTGCACTGTGCCTGAGGAGGCACAGGAACCAGTAACAGAAAAATGGTCAGCAAGGCAGTCATGCTCTTTAGTTTCGCGGTGGAGCTGAAGCATTTGATATTCCTGATACTAAGTACAGCACAGTGTAACAGAAAAATGGAATTCATGCAAACAGCATGAAACAATGTTGAGATGTACCTTTAAACAGTAACAATAGAAAGAAAAGTGCAATGACAGAAGAGTTTGAGGGAAGTCTGAGGAATCACACTTGTCATTCAGTGGCCAACACAAGACCATGTCTGGGATAAAAATTTCAGAATAACATTACGGGGAGACTTATAATTTATCTTTGATAAGTGTTAAACCAAGAAGCTCCAACATGTCATAAATCCACAACTACTTGCCAATAGACCCAATTCAGAGGTCTCCAAACTGGAGACTGATGGTGTATGTCATAGGTATGTCTTTCATGAGACCATTGTCTCATTTTATAAGTGACAGTGCTTTGGGACCCTTGTTCATGTTAGTGCATATGCACGCACATATCATGCATACTGTACATAGCCACTATAGCTAACATATAACAGCAAAGTCTAGTTTTGTTTTTTTGAGTAATCGTAACTTCAGGAACGGGTGTAATTACAGCACAGCAAGCCTCCTGCAGCCTGCAGCCTGCCTCCTGCCACCCAGACATGTTCAGCGGGGACTGTTTGATCACCAGCTACCACCTAAACACTTGAATGCTCACTGGAATGTCCGGTCTCTATTCATCCACTTGAGGAGCCACCCTGAGGTGGTAGGAGGAAAGCAGTAGCACCTTAGCAAGAAGAGGGCTGTTTGCTCTACAGAAGGGTTTGGGGTAGCTGCTCCCAGGGGGAAGAGCTGCCACTCAGGCAGGGGAAGGAAGTGGGCAGCTTCTCTGGGGGTGGAAGGACACGTATGGCACAGGTTTATGAAAGAGCACCTGCAGCTTGTGCTGAAGAGTGGGTGGTACTGGTTGTCTCAAGCAGCTGAGGGACTGTGACTGCTGCAGGAGGAACTGAGCAGTTGCTTGCACTAGAAGGACAAAGGCTGTTCAGTCTGTGGTGCAAAAGTACAGGGGCATAGGTTTCTATGTGGGACAGGACAGGAGTGTTGTGCTGATCTGCAAGAGTCTTGGGACACATCTATTTGGTTCACACCAAATTTTAGTTCAGTTTCTGTAGCTGAACCAACCTGGCTTTCAAGATCAGCTCCGGCCAACCACAGCAACCTTTGAGCCCTGGCTGCTAAACATGACGGTGGGTGCTCGGTGCAATCCAAAAAATAACGGTGGACACTTGCTATAAGCTTCATGTTCTGCCAACATTGCGTACGCTGGTGTCATTTCAGCATGGTGGGTGGTGGGAACTCAGTCAAACTTTGGGAGCTTACAGATGTTTGAATTCAGAAAGAAATCTGTTTCTTCTTTTTTTGTTCTCTTAATTTTCAGCTAGATATGGATCTGTTTAGACAGAGTGCAGTTATATTAATAACTTCATTATTATTACTACTATAGGTAACAAAACATTCTAAGTGCTTTAAAAATAGGTCAGTTCTTATTAGTGGGAGGAAATTTCATATCCAAGATCTGGCTGTGCTGTCCTTCTCATCCTGGTTAAGTATGGGAAGGTGGTGACTGTCCTCCCACTCCTCTCTGAATGTCTCCTAAGAAAGTCCTTCAGAGTTTGTGATTTAACCCTATACCATTAGGTGCAGCAAGTACTAATTGCTTCCTCTTATAGCAGGTGGGTTTTATTGGTCAGTGTTCATTTTCAGGACAATTTTGCACTGTTTCTTTTGTTTTGCTTCCATTGAAAAAGCAAATGTCTGTCAGAGTCCAGAACAAAGCTAACTTTATTGAGGGATACTGTGGAAGTACTACACAGGAATCAGGTTTTATTAGATGGAGCTAGCAAATCAGTATTTATGTAGCCTACTTTTAGGAGCTTGTAAAGATGCCCAACTCACACTCAGATGGCCTGGTCATGAGTATTACATAAAGTTTAAATTTCGGTGGCGAGAGATTAGCCGTTGTACATTCCCTTGAAATGTCCTAAGTATCCAGGTTGAACATCTGATTTTTGAGAAAACTCTATCACTTTTATCACAGCACAAAAATCTAAGAACAATATATTTTCCTTTTTAGTTGCACAAACTAGTTTTAATCCAAAATAATTTATCCTTAGAGAGGATAGAAGAAAACTGGAAAGCAATCTGAAGCAAATCCATTTATGTTCAGATGCAATTTCAAAATACGCATCTCCCTTCATTATCCATTCTTTCCCTAGTTCAACCTCCTGAAGTTTATCTTGCAATGTAAAAAACCCAAATGTATCAACCTCTGAGAAGTTGCAGGTGATAGGAAGGTCAGCCATATGAACAATTCATGCTGTATGGACTGGAATTTTCAGACAACTACCATTACCCTTTTTTATTCTAATGAAAATATAACTTTTACTAATTGATACCAGCTAGAAAACTTTTCATAGGATTGAAGAAGATCTGGCCAAAGAATCCATATTTGAAACTCTGAGTAGTGATATCGTTTGATCCAAGTGAACTATATAGGTTTATAGAAATCTCTTGTGTAAAGAGTGCATTATGCAATCAGCACTAGCAGTGTTACACGGTGAAGCATTAAGTCAGAGTTAGAGCTTTCAAAGTGAGCTTGGTGTAGATAATTCTGGTATTGTGTTCTGTGAGATGGACAAAAAAGACACCATTCAAAATGTCTTTGATTCACTGCTCTGGGTATTTTACAAATATTCCCAACCCAAGTATCTGAGTTAGCTACCTAAATTAGCTGCTTGTGACGCCTTCTGTAACTGGTTAAGAGAGACAGGTTCCTCCAGCACAAGAGAGACTCAATGCATTTTGGTTAGATTTTTGGACTGAACTGCTCCAGGAGGAACCTCCAACCCTCCACTGTTTAGGGAGAGTTTGGTACATACTCCCAGGCCTCTTTTGATGCAAAGGAAGTCCTTAAGAGGTTTTGAGTTGAAACAAGTGATCTACTTCATTCAAAATATTGCCATTCCAAGGAACGTGAGGTTTTCTGTCCAACACTGCCACAGTTTCTGTCAGCCAACTTTGCAGAGGCATGTCTCTAATCATACAAGTCTGGAGCAAGTGGTGGAACACTTAGCACAAGCCGAAGGTGATTCAGGCAATGCCCATAGAGATGCAGAGGACACTGACTGTGAGAGCAAACTACTCTGTCATGGATTCCTCACCTCTTCACATTCTTAAATCAAGACTGGATGCCTTTCTGAAATACAAAATCTAAACAAATCTAATTTATTTGGCTCAGTCCATGAGTAACTCGTTTAAATAATGTAACTTCTATTGTATAGGAGCTTGGACTAAATGATATAAAGATCATTTCCTGAGAACTGCTGATATTAAAAATAAATCTTTGAATTTCAGCTCATGTTCAGTGGTTTACTGTGGAGTTCAACAGAGATTTGTGAGGTCTATTTGAACAATTAGTTAAATCCTGAGTATGAAAGAGAGACAAAGTTAGCAGATAGAATGTGAATTTAGAAACAGCCAGTTATGAAAAGCAATGACACAACTACTTCAAGACAAAAAAAAATCTATGCTTTTGCAACTGTCCTGGATTCTTGCCCCCAGTTGTTGTTTGTTTCAAAGAAGCTGTATGGCTACGTAAAGTGCTACTGAGCTGAGAAGCACCAAAACTAGGAGCTGTTGAATTCCGAGCTATTGGTGACACATAGCTAACAAGGCAAATACACCTGTGCAGTTAGAAATGTCATTTGCAAAGACCAATCTTTAAGATGGTCTTTCTTTGACAACTGTGTTATACTTTTCCTGTTTACTTTCTAAAAACTCCCATGGCACTGAAGAACTGATACTGTGATGGAAATAAGGCTCAGATCATCCAATTGTATGATACTAATAACCAATAACATTATCTACCCTAAGTAAAAGTACATGAAATATTTAATATGCAATTAAGGGAATTGGCATATTCGTAATGGCACAGCTTATTTCAAAATTAACATTGTGCATAGTTTCCAAATTCAAATTCAAAAGAAAAGAGAAATACATTTTATCAAATATACACTTTTCATGAATGTGTCACCTAGTTCAATAATTTCATGTTTATTTTTCAACAACAGGAAGCTGCTTAATGACCTCTAAATCATCACAAATCATAACCAATGCAGGCTAGACCCTTCCCCAGAAAAGGTTCTGCCCCGATGCATTTTTATTGGGAATGGGGAGTAGTCACTGCAGGAACAATAATGTGCTGCCTTTTTCAGTATATAGAAGTAAATTACAAATTAACAACTTGGTTTTCAAAATTAAAGGTAAAAGCATAGGAAAGCTACTCTAAAGAACACCTGTCACTTTAGAAAACCTGTAATAAAAACATAATTTTTTGTACCATAGCAACATGCAAGAAAACTACCAGGAGAGTGTTTTCAATCAAGGCATTCATTTCTGTCCACAGCTGTTCTGCATTTAGTTTTTTAGTTCACATTACTCCTATCTGTTTGTCCAGGGCTAATTCAGACTGAGAAGAAACTATATGTCACTCACTAAACAACAGTATGATTAAAAGTCCTACTGCTACAGCTGGTTTGAAACATTTGAGAGCTTGGGAATTGCAGGGAACTCATATTAAAAATAAAAAGGATGTAATCACAGCCTCCTGTACAGTTTAATGGGCAAGAGTAATTTAATGATTGCAGTTGGTTTGAATGAAGCATATTGCTCTAATTATGTATATCATGTGTATACACGCAAAGACTAGAATCTATCTATATAATCAGGGTGATTTAAAATATTCCTGACTTTCATTATTATAATTAATCTGGGCAAACTATTTACAAATCATGAGATCATTTCATACCATGGTGTAAGATAGAACTATCTTAAAGATGGACCCCAGCCACACATTTAAACTATCCGGTTTTGTGTAGTGTCCAGCCTCCTGGATAGATGTAGGGAAGTACGATCATGTCTGTAGCGGTTTCTTTTTTAAACACTGAACAACTAAACCACATGTTTCATTGTTCGGCATGCCACTGCTGAGGATGCCTACACATGTTACTCTTTTCTGCGCCATACTATTCTTTCTGGAAAAGTCATTCCAGACTGATGTCAGCTTGGGTATATGAAGGCTGCAGACTTGTTCTAATTGTAGTACTAAAACAAACTGTGCTTGTGCTAATACTTTCCATATTGCATTTCAGTCCGCAGTAATTTTTGCTTACTTTTGAGCAAAATCAGTTCTGTCAGGTTTTGTGTTATTAGAAGAACTGTACTTTTCCCATATAATTCCTACATCGAAATGCTTCAGATAAAGCTGAAACTAGAAACATCAAATGCTAGTTATTTTGTAGATCACAGCAATGATTCAGGAAACAACCCAAGGCTGAACCTCATCAACTTTGTATTTCTAAACTAGAACTATTTTATATTAGCATGTTTAGACTACTAGATCTTAGAGTGATGCTTTTTTATAGGACTTTTGCACATTAGGACAAGGTTTTTTCTCAAAAAAGCCTCAATTAAGAAGGTTGCCATTATGCAAATACACTTTAAAAATGTATTTTTTAAGAAAACTTCAATTTTTCTGTCTCCTTCTGTCTCTCTTCATCTCTCTTTTAATTAAAAGAACTCTGGGAATTGAAAAAACTGATTCTATAAAGTTCTGATTGCCTCCTGCAAAAACAAAACCAATGGAAGGTAACCATGGTCAGTGCCTGTATAAACAGGCTTACCTGCCAAATCAAGAGAAATACTAAGAAATATTGAGAAATCAAAAACATAAAAGAGCTAGTGGAAAACCCGGTTTATATTTAGTGGAAACGCTTTTATTTTAGCACTTTGAGTTAAACTTTGGAACTGAGAGAGTAAATGAAAGTATTTCTTTTATGCTAGTATACAGGGTATACAGCTGAAATTGTTTCTGCTGTCCAGAAGAGGGGACACAGAGTTCCTAATAGAAGCCAGGAGTAGTCATTATGCAGCAGTTTGAATCATGGAAGTTATCCGAGTGATACACTTTTAGTTCACATTACTCCTATCTGTTTGTCCAGGGCTAATTCAGACTGAGAAGAAACTATATGTCACTCACTAAACAACAGTATGATTAAAAGTCCTACTGCTACAGCTGGTTTGAAACATTTGAGAGCTTGGGAATTGCAGGGAACTCATATTAAAAATAAAAAGGATGTAATCACAGCCTCCTGTACAGTTTAATGGGCAAGAGTAATTTAATGATTGCAGTTGGTTTGAATGAAGCATATTGCTCTAATTATGTATATCATGTGTATACACGCAAAGACTAGAATCTATCTATATAATCAGGGTGATTTAAAATATTCCTGACTTTCATTATTATAATTAATCTGGGCAAACTATTTACAAATCATGAGATCATTTCATACCATGGTGTAAGATAGAACTATCTTAAAGATGGACCCCAGCCACACATTTAAACTATCCGGTTTTGTGTAGTGTCCAGCCTCCTGGATAGATGTAGGGAAGTACGATCATGTCTGTAGCGGTTTCTTTTTTAAACACTGAACAACTAAACCACATGTTTCATTGTTCGGCATGCCACTGCTGAGGATGCCTACACATGTTACTCTTTTCTGCGCCATACTATTCTTTCTGGAAAAGTCATTCCAGACTGATGTCAGCTTGGGTATATGAAGGCTGCAGACTTGTTCTAATTGTAGTACTAAAACAAACTGTGCTTGTGCTAATACTTTCCATATTGCATTTCAGTCCGCAGTAATTTTTGCTTACTTTTGAGCAAAATCAGTTCTGTCAGGTTTTGTGTTATTAGAAGAACTGTACTTTTCCCATATAATTCCTACATCGAAATGCTTCAGATAAAGCTGAAACTAGAAACATCAAATGCTAGTTATTTTGTAGATCACAGCAATGATTCAGGAAACAACCCAAGGCTGAACCTCATCAACTTTGTATTTCTAAACTAGAACTATTTTATATTAGCATGTTTAGACTACTAGATCTTAGAGTGATGCTTTTTTATAGGACTTTTGCACATTAGGACAAGGTTTTTTCTCAAAAAAGCCTCAATTAAGAAGGTTGCCATTATGCAAATACACTTTAAAAATGTATTTTTTAAGAAAACTTCAATTTTTCTGTCTCCTTCTGTCTCTCTTCATCTCTCTTTTAATTAAAAGAACTCTGGGAATTGAAAAAACTGATTCTATAAAGTTCTGATTGCCTCCTGCAAAAACAAAACCAATGGAAGGTAACCATGGTCAGTGCCTGTATAAACAGGCTTACCTGCCAAATCAAGAGAAATACTAAGAAATATTGAGAAATCAAAAACATAAAAGAGCTAGTGGAAAACCCGGTTTATATTTAGTGGAAACGCTTTTATTTTAGCACTTTGAGTTAAACTTTGGAACTGAGAGAGTAAATGAAAGTATTTCTTTTATGCTAGTATACAGGGTATACAGCTGAAATTGTTTCTGCTGTCCAGAAGAGGGGACACAGAGTTCCTAATAGAAGCCAGGAGTAGTCATTATGCAGCAGTTTGAATCATGGAAGTTATCCGAATGATACACTAGCAACATGAATGGTACATGCCTCAGAATTTTGGGGTAGTTTGGATAAGAGTACAAACTGCATCGATTCAGGCCTGTCTTTACGATATACTTGATCAGAACTTCTGAATATTCCTCTGATCACAAGGTTTCCAATCCGATTCCTTAGTCAGTGTTGCTTCAAATTGTGCAACTTCATTTGCATCAGTTGGGAACTGCTTTGTTCACCCTCTAGTAATATCATTGAAATTTATTTCATTATTCATGTTGGAATTGTATGATTGATTCACAGAAAATGTTTTGTGCTCATTTTGCTTTCTATAACTTCAGAAATGAAGTCTTAGATGTTGCCCTATTCTTAGGATTTTATTTCAGTTCACACTAACATTTCATATTTCAGTGAAGAAAATATTAGCACAAGCAAAAACACATGATATTAATTTTGAGTATTTTTCATCTGCTTTGTCTACATCAGTTCAGGTAGCTGCTTAGCCAAATGCTTTATAGAAGTATTGTGTTTAATTTACAAAGAACTCTATTCAATGAAACAGCAGAATACCCTCTTGGCTTGCCCAACTGGATACATAACAGAGACATCTGGAAAAATGGTCTAATTTCACATTGTAAAATAATGCAGGAAAGTAAGAAGATCTTCCCCTGTTTTCCTTTGCTGACTGAGAATTGTATCATGTAAGCAACTATAACCCAAAAGAACATCATTCCACACACTGCTGATGTTATTTTAATTATTTTTCTGATTACTATTTAAGAACTTGGTTCTTTTTTCACTTACACCTGACATATCCCTGTTGTTATTCTGACATTTCCAGTGAATTCTCTCCTTCAAAACCAAGGAGAGCCTCTCATGTCAATTTTCAGTTGTTCATTTTGTATTTATTTACAGATACAGAAAATAGATCCGCCGTGGGTTTGTTTCCTCTCAAGCTGTCTTGGGCTAATTCTTTTCCTATCATGGGACCACTCTGTCTTTATTTAACTTGGTTATAGTTAAATTTTGTCCTGTAACCTTTGCCATTATTTTTTCCTTAATAGAAAAAAAGATGATGCACTATTAATGTGGCTAAATTTTCCATTTAAACAATTCTAACTTGGTGTGCTTCAATACTTAACATATTTGAGATTGCCTAAGTTTCCCCCCGCCATCAAGACCAAAGAGAAACATATTGGTAAAACAAGCAACTTAAAGATGACAAGCTTACTGTCAGTATTCTGTTCAGCATATAAAGTTGGCAGCTGCTTAAGACTTACTCCACTTTCATAATGATGGACACTGGAAAATGTAGTATTTTTCTCTCTCAGCCTTTCCTAATTCACTCCATATGTAAGCAGAACTTCCATACACTTACCTCATGCACCCAGATTTCTAGTACCCCCTCCCCATGTAGAGGCAGGGTCTCCAAAGCAAATAAATAAATAAATAAATAAATAAAAAATAAATAAATAAAAATGACCTTGGTGGTTTGTGGTTTTTATACACACTCTCAGTCACACATACTCAGAACCACTAAAAATCACCAACTCCCCAGAGAGCCAAGATTTAATTTGGATCACACGTTACAGGCCAGACTAGAGAGCATCTTTACAATAACAATATTTACTTATATTCATCAACAGATGGTAAAACAGCACAGGGACAAATGCTTGAAGAAAAGTGAGCAGTTTTTCACAGAAATAATGGCCACACCAAACACAGATTGTCAATAAAAAGCAAATCAGATATGCATAGAATATTTAATTCTTGCATAAGTATAGCTTGGGTTTTCAAATTGTATTACAGATCAGATATTTCTTCCTCATGTGTCTAACTCAAAACGGAAAGTCAGGTTTACACTATTCCTCTCTGTTTATTTGGTTAATGCCTATTTACTATGCAAGACAGAAATGAGAAACGCATAGTATGAGAATTGACATATGCAGCCGGAACCATAACTTTTTCTTTTTACAGATGTTTCCAAAGAGCTGACTTCACTGGCCATAGATACATGTGGCCATGTGCAGAAATACCAGAGAAGGACACAAATACCAAAGCAGAATATAACTCCCATAACTATTTAGCTATTTTTTTATAAACATCACTATTCTTTGGAATAGTTGCAAGACTAATATAGTTTTTACTTTGGTTCATTTCTCTCTTCCTAAAAAAGCATTATCCCAGATTAATATATATTTTTCTCCCTTTTTAAAGAGGCTGGTTCATATTGGGTTACCCTTCTCAATTATACTAATGTGTCCTAGTTTCTTCAAACCCTAGTGTACAATCTGCCTGTTCAAATTAGGCTCTTACTGGACTTTCATTTTATATACAGTCTGTCTTGAGGCAAAGAAATAAAAGTTACTCTCCTGCCACACATACATACTTTGTAAGAGAGTTAATGAGAAAAAGCATTCTTTTGTAATGTAGATTTTCCTGATCTCTGTCAGGGTAACACAGCTCTCCCCCACTCCCAGGAAGAGAGCTGTAGCCTCTACTACTTCCCAAAAAAAGCTAAAGGACTAATTCAGAAAGAACAATTACTTGTGCAACTTTGAGAAAGAAGTCTGCAAGAACTGGTGCTACATGATCCAGTATTCAGATAAAGGCCAATTTGCTCATTAAATTATATCAGATAATGTGAAAGTTAAATCCAGGCTGCAAAAGTCACCTAGAATAAATATGTATAATACGGAAACTTCAACCATCAATCACTTGCTGGAAAATTGTCCGAGTGACTCTCTGTGGCACATATACTTCTACCATTTTTCTATTTCATAGCATTCTATCCATCCATAGGATCCCTTCAGACATAGAAGATAGCCTGATAGCCTGCTAAAATGGTGGCAGAAGACTTATTGAAACCAGAAGATCTTGCTAAAGAAATTAATTTTTATGTATTTTACTTGCTGAAATATAATACATAAAACCATTTTTTTCCTGTGATCAACTGTAACAGTAATCTTTTTCACGACTCATCAGCCGACCCTAACCATGCTACTAAAAGACAATCCAGTTCTTTTGAGTCAATGTTCTTTAGGACAATTTACTACAGATGTTGAAGGAAACCTCAGCCCAGCATGAAAACAAAGACTTGTTTAATAATTATTTTAAGCATTCATGTGAAATTATAGAGCACATTTCTGTTTGTAAACCATGCAAAACTTTATTTGCAAGATACATGAAGTATACATTCTGTTTCTGATCGATTGCTCATTCAAACTGTCAAGTGGTCAAAAATACTTTAAAAAAAGATTGTAGCAAATGAAGACTACTATGGTCATTGTTGCAAGTTAATGTGTGTGTTTGCCTGGCAGACCTCGGTGGAGAGGACAGACTGCGGCTTGCTATAAACTAAGATTTCAGTTGTGCAGATTAGCTGCAGCGGCATGGAGTTCTGGGTAGGTTACTTAAAATAATTTTTGTAACCATGTTGTAGACATACCCTATCTAAAAGTGAATTGTAAAAAAAAAGATGCAGAGCAAAAACCTGGTCTGATGTAATTCCTGAACTATTGGATGTCAAAAATCCAATGTTGCATAAACAAACAGGCAAAATTTTCTGCTCCTTCTCAGTCTTGTCTCCTAAGGCTGTAAGCAAGAAGACTATCTCATTACGTACACTGGGGCTTCTAGGCAGAACAACTGTACTTTTTGTATTTCTTGTCTTTTTTTCTTTTCTTCCCATCGCTAGTGACTTTTCCTGCCATCAGTATTTTGGTTAGCAATCACTGACTGAAGCTCTTCATTATTAAAATATATATTAAAAAAAGACATTGGTATCTACATTATCATAACATTCAATACTTTTTTACTGTAATACCAGTGGGTCTTTGGTTACATCTTTTACCTCGGGCCACCCCAAGAAACTACTGCTTGTCCTAACTAATGGAGTTACCCTTGAAACTAGCAGGTGCCAGCCTCAAAACAAGCAATATCAGGCAGGTTCACCGTAATACGCAATTACGCAGTGGAACACTGTGCCCCAGTTGCAGTTGACATGGGTTCAGCAGAAAACTAGACAAGTTTATGGAAGAGGAATCCACTGAAGCAAAGACACCTCAATACCACATCATTATATCTGGTTCAGGAAGTCCCCGACCTGCAAATTGTTGACTGGAAAAATATCCTCAGGAAGTATCACTGCCTGCTACCCTGCCCTCACATGCCTCTGTAGACACAGACTTCTACGACACTGTCAGGGACAGGATGTAGTGCTAGCAACACAGCCACTCCTACAGTAAACATCTGAGAGTATGTGTAGGTCAGCGCTGCTGGTGTTCAGCGTTTGCTTCAGTGAAAACTCTAATGGATTGTTGACAGAAAGCAACCTTTTGAGATTTACTGTGGACAGCTGGTGCTAAAAGAAGCTGTAAATTAGACAATAAGCTTTCCAGGACAGGAGACAGCTTTTTATTATGTGTTTGTATGGTGTCCACAAAGAGGTCCTATGATGAGGACAACAGGTTTACTGGGACAGTAAGTCCCAAATATTTCCAGTCACAGCCTCACTTACAAGGGCATCATGACCTCTCTTTCTCTAACAGTTCAGGGACTGTGTCAAAATTCCTAGTTCCTGTGCCTTTTACATTTCTGCGATTATAACCCCAAGCAGGAATTAAAAGTCATGTTTGGGAATTAGTGTCCATGACTGCTACCATAATACAATACAAAAACCCAAAAAGAGTAACTTGTTAGCAAACAGAAATAAACTTCATAGAGACTGTTTGTGGAACCATAATTCTCTCCAACAAAATGTCTGCAATTGTCATTGCAGAGAAACTGAAACAATAGACTAAGCATGAGAAGAGTTAACCAGAGATTTTTCATTCTTTAAAAGAACAAGCAGTGTAGCCATAGGTTCTTGCCAGCTTCTGTTGCCATTTAAACAGTACCAAAGACAAAGTTCTTGGAAAAGGAAGGCTGAATATGAACTAGCCAAGCTACAACAACAGCACTCTTATCTGTGGTGCAATAATATGAACAAACGGGTACGATAAAATTAGTTTATAAGGGCAAAAATAGCAACTTGCCATAACACTTAGCTTTTTCTCCCTTTAAAAATTTCTAGTAAACAAAATATAAAGTTGCTAAGAGTTATCCTTTCCCTATTTTCTTTTGTGCATCTGTTATCTTCCTGCAGCCAATTTTCTCTGAAAAGTTGATGTTTTGTTGAAGCAAATCCAGTAGCTGTACAGCTGTGCTGCTGTGCAGAACAGCAACCCATTACTCACCATCCTGAGAACCATACAAAATTTGGGAAGAATAATCGTCTCTCAATTTCAAGGCTCTCCATACTTTCTTCCCTCTTACAGTATTCCAGAGAGCGAGGGGTAAAATACAGCAGTTATTTTATAGTACATCGGCTACTCCTGCTGTGAATGCAAGGTAGCTTCTTCCACCTTTCATCAAGGAGAAGTTACTTTTCATTTAGCTTGCATTTTCTGCTGGGTAACAGCCTACATATGGACAACCACCATGCCATAGCTGACACATTGCAAGTTGACATTCTAGCTTATCTCATTCATATACACTCACCTTCAGAAAAAGAAAAGGGAAGGTCACTCATTTTCAACAGCAAAATGGTGCAGTGTTAGACTTTTTTTTAACCTTACTTACAACCCAGGAAAACAAGGCAATCAGTTCTTTTAAAAGTAATTTTACCACTAATCATTGTCTATATGCCAAGTAAATTTGTTTTATCATCATATGGTAGAGTGTTTATATCTATCCTCAATATCCATATTTGAATTTTAACCAGCTCTTGTTCTGTTAAATCTAAAACAATATCACTTCCTAGCAGCCCTTCACGTGGGAGATGAGTATCTTTGAGAATTTGGACCCCAAAATTTCTATTTCTGCTCAGTAATTTTTTTCTCTTTCCCAGCCAGCTTTTCTATGTATATTTCCCAGCTGTACTGATGCAAGCAATGTTCACTGGTGAAAAATAATGGGTGTATATCCAAAGTGGATATTGAAAAAGCTTCATTGCTTATACTGAATGCACCTTCACTCTTCTAGAGGGAGTAGTTCTTCATAAGTGTTTAGAAATGCAAATATGGATACTTTATTGCTACTGTTCATGGACTTTAGGAATGCAGGATCAACAAAACTATTCATAATATCTGCTGGAGTGAAGACAATGATTTTTAGTTGGAATGGTTTCTGCTTTCTTACTTCCAAAAAATCTCCAAGCACTGCAAACTTGACGTGAAGTTTCAATGTAATGCTGGGTGAGACTTCATTAGGTTATCCCACGCTCTTGTTTATTAAAGAGGCTCACAGATGGCTCTTAATGATTATCCTTTTGTTTCATATCTGAAACCAATGTTCTTTTCTAAAGAAAATGAAACTGTGGAGATGAGGTATGTTCCAGTTAGTCCTAAATTAGAACCAAAGTGTTCAAAAATGTCTAAGTGTTCCTGCCCTCTGGCATTGGCAAACTCTGCAGAATACTTGTATAGCTTGCTCATGTTGAGTGTTCCTTTAGGAGGTGCTGTACAAACCAGCATTAGATCAGGTCTTAGAGGCAGCAGGAAGAAGACCTGGCAAATAATGGCACACAAAACAGGTCTGTGAAACTCCATCAGCAAAATTTTCCCTTATGGAACAAAATATTCTGACTTCCAATCATCAATAAATTATCAGCTCTGAAGGGCAATAAACAGTAAAGCACACTGGAGAAAATGTGCATAAATCAGTGTGAAAATCAGTGTCCCAGTGACACGCCACCCTAACGCAACCTTTCTTTTATCTGCTCTCCTCTGGGCTTTTCTCTCATTTTTCCTTGCATGCTATTCAGTTCCACAGTAATGGAATTACGTTCTAGTTTTCTCAGTTCGCTCCCTTCATTCTCGTATATCATCTCTAGAGAAGTATTAGTTTCACTTCTGCACCACCACTTCCTCTTCTCAATCCACCTCACTAGCTCCTCTTCATCACTCTTCCTTTTTACACTAATTTCTGCTTTTTTATCTTGTATTTTCCTTTACTTTCCATTTAGTCTCTCTTTTTACAATACCAAAGAAAAGATGTTGGACCATTTTTCACAACTAAGAACAGATATTCCACTCTGCATCTACTTTGAGTAAATCGTGTTTTGCATTGCTGCAGATATCTTCCCAAGCACTCACACCCCTGACATGCATTTGGATAGATGGAATCTGTCCTGCTTGGCTAGTCTTCATCCCCTACTCACAATCATTTGCCAGATAACCCTGGGCTCACTTTTCCACTCCAAAGCACAGTCTTTGCCAGCAACTACATCACAATTTACCTGCCTCTCTTGTTAGAGATAAAGGCATAGGTTTCCAGCACAGGCTTCTTTCCTTCATATGATTGTATTAGTACTGTGCTCTTACTCCGCATGACAAGACACGGCTACATACTTGGCCTTTAAGCTAAAAAGCTAGCATCCCATCAAGAATTTCATGTGGAGCCTGGCAAACCGTTCCCGGTATTTTTCCATGTACCACCAGGTGTATCCGGAGCCTGGCAAACCGTTCCTGGTATTTTTCCATGTACCACCAGGTGTATCTCAACATCTGAATGGAAAGCCCATCTTCTCCTGTGGATGTCTCACCAAGGAACATTAGATGTGTAGTATTTTAAAGGCACTTACTGTCTGCAAAGCAAGCTCTAGAGGGAGACATTAGCACAAATACCTGAATAGTTCCTGGGGTTTTTTTGCATTAAAAGGCACAGGTGTGGCCAAGCAGACTGTCTGATACAGGTTCTGCTCCTACTTATCAATGAATTTAAGAGTTAGATAACAGAGAAAGGAAATTATGGAGACTTACTTTTATAGTTATTTTCACAAGTGGATGCTAATTGGGTGTGAGTTTGATGTAAATAATAACCAGGTTGATAGGCTTCATATCTTAAACAGGAAGTCCAAATTGGAGGCAAACCTCCCCAAGGGCCACCTAAAGTTTTATTCAGACTGCCTTAACAAAATGAAGCAACCAAAGACCAAACAGCTTGGAACTGCATGAAAACTGATGACAGCTAATGCAATGTAGATGTGTTTGTGAAAATAACTATGTATGTATTTAGGTATGCACAGCATTACACCACATAAATAAATACACATGAATTTATTTACTTTGGGCCAAGATGATCTTATGTTTTTTTAAAGAAAGGGGTAATGATAGGATTGCACCAGCAAAGAAACTGTTATGAAACTCGTGTCAGAAAAGTTGGAAAAGTCCTAGTTTCCCTTCAAAACATTCATGCTTAATCTCCACTATTTTGGACTTAAAAGTCTGATTAAAGAAAAGTAGAGTTTAATTAAATCTGTCTCAAGTCTCTGCCTCCCTTTGATATAGACATCTAAATATGTGTATACATATATATAGGCATGCATACCTACATAAATGGCACAGCAGTAGAGAAAGCAAAAGCATAGGAGATAAACCCTCTAGCTTCTCTCTGCCACTTAATCACAATAGACATTTCAAAGGCCATCCATCCACCTTATGCCATCTGTAAAATAAGACCATGTGTCTATCTCAAAGGGTAGAACTTGATGAGCATTGCATTAATAGGAGTGTTTACTAAAGCTGATCTCCACTAGGAGATGGCCACCTATTTCCAGCACAAAGGATAACTTCTAGCAATAACATAAAGCTACAGTGAAATACGCTAAGTAGAAGAGTATTATGAATGTTTACAGGATCTGGAGTGAGAGAGATCCAGGGATGCTTTACAAATAATTTATTTTCAGTCACTTTAAAACTGTTTCCATTCATATATTCATCACAATAATTGAAATATATTGTAAAAAGAATTAAGATAAAAAGTACTTCTCGATTAGGTGTAGACATGTAGTACTGCTAGGTTTGACCTTACTATAATGTAAACACATCACTGCTCCAAAACTAGAAGGCAAATAAGGCCCCTTCAGACTATATCTGTCTTCCTGAAGTAATCCATTGTGGAAAGACTTTCTTTAAGCATTTTTTTAGACTTTTTTTTTCCCCTGTAACATAAGTTGCATGCACATGCATTTCCTTTCAATGGATCTAATTTACTATTTGTGATGTCACAAGAGTATTTTTACACTACTTAGATTTTAAAGTACTATCAACGAGAGAAAAGAAATGGTGTCTCTTTCTTATATATCTTACCTTACAAAATTAGAAAGAGGGTATAGTTCCCAACGTGTGATACTCCATGTTTTTGAAATTACAGCCCTTAGAGATTTGTTTGGCATTAAATTAAAACCACTAACAAATTGCTAGTGGTAAAATATTGCATGAACTTTGTTTCTTGCAAAATATTGGAAATAACTATTGTAGTATTACTCAACAGTTAAGCAACCTCTGTTTACTGTAAGTATTAGCTCCTCGAACAACGTGTCCTGCATACGTAAATTCATTCCCTTTGGATCCAAACTCCCAACTCCTAACACTTGGATCACGAAAGTAAAACAAAAATATATGAACAAGTCCTCTTGCTAACTGGTCTAATGTCCATAGCTGGAAGAAACTGCTTACTTCAAATAAATAAATAAATAAATAAAACATGGCTAAACAGAACCATGCTTATTTTTCAAATCTTTCCCTGCAAACAGTTCTAAAGGATACATTTCATTTAGTGAGAAATATGATTTTGTTTTGCTTATTGTATACATCTGACGATCAAATTGTGTAGTGACTTCTCTTAGGAAAAGTAACTAGAACACTATCCATCATACATCCCAGCATCTATTTTTGGTCAATGCAATTTCTATTTGAGCAAAAGAGGTATCTCGTTCTATCCTTGATGGAAACAATATATTGGGAAAAAGAACTGAAAAATTTGAAGAATCTCCTCAATCATGAATGAGTTCAGCACTGTGATGGGAGAATATAAACTCATTAAATTTCTCTCCTTTTCCTCTGTATAGAACTAGATCCAGCAAACTAAACATGGGCTTTTCTTGGAGGGCAGGATCAAAACTAGGATTGCTTCCATACTCTCTCTAGCATACTTCTGTAGTGATGTACAGTAAACGTAGACAGGCTTGACTTGTAACCTTAGGTCCAATTTCCTCGTTTTCCTGTCTCAGGATTTTTAGACTGTTCTCTTTGGTTTTTGTAAAGATGGGTTGAAAGAAGTCTTCTGGACTGAAATCTTTCCAGTTCAAATCCGGCCTTACAACAGAGCTGATACTGGCTCTCCTCTGAGTTTCAGGTTCATTTCTAATGATTCATTCCCATTTCATTCCAAACATGCATTGCGACAAATAAACAAGAAGAAGAAGTGGCGACTTGCTGTATAGGTGCCTTTGCATTTTTTCCTTTTTTTCTCTCTTTTAAACCATCGTTAGATGTAACTTATCAAATATAAAAGCACAAATCTTAGAGAAGAGCTTGTTATTTAATTAATTCTACTGTGGTTGGCAACTAACATGCAGAAAATTAATTTAGATCCTACATTAATCCCAGAAGCTTAATAAAACTGGAATTTGGGAAGGAGCACAACCATCTACACTGTAAACTGAGAAGAAAGAATGTCACAACACATTTAGCACATACTATGCCAGCAGTAGTAAAGCAGAGATGGGAGTTAGCACCTGCTTAAGAAGAGAACAAGCATACTAACACTGGGAGTTGGGGGAATTTCCCACTAAACTACAACATATAGAAAGTAGGTCACTTTTACTCTTTTGAGAATGAGGAAAAGAAACAAAATTCTGAATTATATATGAACCATTATATTTAATTTTCTTCATCTCCAGCAGCTCCCAGGAGCCTTGCAGACAGAAAAATCTGGATTTTATGACTCTGGCAATTATCTAAGTTAATACCATAGAGTTCTTCATAACCATTTTCATTACAGTTAAGGATCTGTCAACCTTTTTATTTTACTCCCCTTTACAATTCTTCCCGTACCCCTTGACCCTGATTTAGTGTTTGCCTGTAAAAGTTTACTGCAGATATAACTTGGCACACAAACATCTTACAAACAGCCTTCAGCTAAAATAAACCTTGAATATATCTGCAATTTAACTTATTTAGCTCTCTTGCCAGGTGTTACTGGCAGGAAGAAAGGTCAAGTTCAAATGTCTGAGGGGTCTTCTTAAAATCAATAAATACGATTGGCTCAAGTGCTGCACCCAGAACCCTGGGAAAACTGAATATCTTCCCTGCGTGACCTTAACAGCCAATTATTTTCTGTTCTGAAACATGGAGTCTATGTACAAAACAAGCAAAACTTTATGTGGGGAAAAGGAGAACTGCAGCTTGATAACATATAACAAAAAACACTGCCATCTATAAATAGGAATAGCAAAGTTATCTGATAGAGTTGAATTTAGGAGTTGCATTTTACTGAGTATAAAGTAGTAGGTTAAATGTAAAAAACTGATTACAACACTTCCATGGAATAGAAGAAACACTGAAGGTCAGCACCCAGAACAGAGGCCTAGAGAAAGAACCAACCACTGCAATTTTCCTTAGGGACGAAGTGCAAATTCAGGGCAATGATCATTGTTCAGTGGAGCTACGCACAAAGGATGAGAAAGGGCAAAAATACAGGCACACATAAAGCAGGCAGCAGGAAAGTCCCAGAGACAGCTAGAGAGCATGCAGGACAATTTTGATAAAGAAATTAAGCAAGAAAGAGGGGGTTAGGGTATACCATAGTCTGAGGAGAGTATTAAAGCAATGAGCCTCTCATGTTTACTTCTTACAGCATTCAGGGAAATGGGAGTTCATAAATATAGACAGAATTGCAAAAAAGAATGATTACATTTCATCATCAATTTGCAAAAGCATTCCCCCCAGATATCAACTAATCACCCAGGGTTAAAAAAAGTGAAAACCCCTCAAAATAGCTCAGCAGCCTTGCACCTGAGTCCCACCTCTCCCAGCACAAACACCTTTGTAACAGCATCTCCCCTTCACCTGCTGAGCACCACATTACTGTCAGCGTAGCGCTAGAGTCTAAAGGCATATTTCAGCAAGTCTTTTCCCATGGGAAGTGCTTCCCTGACTTGGTGTTGAGACTCTGCTCCACAACGAAGCCAGAGAGAAGTCAAGGGCACTGGTGCTGCGAAGGGCACTGGTGTGGCATGGTTAGCTTAGACCTTGACGCCCTCTCCATCCCTGTCAGCCATCAGGGCTCACTCCCACTTACTCCACTCCTTGCAGCCTTCAAAAATTAGTAGCAACAGAGGCCTGAAACATAGTCTTTGCCATCTGGGGACACTGGCTTGCCACAAGGCTTCAGTTCTGTTACAGTTCTCTCAATCTAAAGCCATTTTACTTAAGAAATGTGGTGTTTTCTTATGTTACTACTTAGCATGTGGCATATGGAAGATGACAGCAGAGGTTAATCTTGTGAGATTCACAATGATAAAGAGAACACGATTTACAAAAAGCCAAAATATGGGTGAGAAACAAAGGAAATCATCAGCATGGAATGATGCCAGCTACCAGACATGGTGGATTTCCAGACAAAATCTGTGTGCAAGCATTAAAACTGTGAAAGCAAGAACTAAGCCTCCATGCAGAATTTATAATGGAAGATGAGAAAAATCATTGTTATAACATTGGGGGGGGGAGATAATCAGGACACTCCTGTTGGAATAATGCCCCAAATGCTGAAACAGATCATCAAAATATTCAATGAGCCCAGAAAGAACAGTAGACACAGAAGTGTTTTGTTTTGCCTTTACCTGAATAAATATTTATATTGAATAGTGAGAAAAAAATGTTTCTACTGCAGAGCTCACATTCTTGGCACCCACATGTGATCTCAGAAAAAATGAAAGTGAGATCACTTTTACATTTTTAAGGCAATAGACCTAGCCTTAGAAACATGCCACTCATTGAAAGAGCAGCTAAGTGAGCAATGAAAGGAACATAATGCTCATGTATTGGTAAAGAACAAGTGCACTAAAGAACAACTCCAAACTAAGCAAACAGTATGGAGAATGCAGGTGCCATGTATTGTAGATGCCATCTAACACATGTGCTACAGACAGCAATTTGACAGAAAAATTAATGGCCAGCCTATAACTGCAGTGACAGAAACAGAGGAAGCAGAACCTGATGTATCTTCATATACCACTGGTATGCCAGGAAAAACACAAGCAACCATTCTTGCTGTTTCCGAGACCGTTTTGAAAGACCTCCACTGAAGGGAAAGCAATCTGCACTTGAGTTAGCAGATGCAGAGATTCTTTATGTACGGTTACTACAGAAAAAGGCAGACAGACACTCAGCTGCCATATTTGCTGTTATATTATTAAATCAGCAATCAATTCAAATCAAACTAGATGGCAGAGCCACCTGCACTTCAATTCCAGCTACATCATGGATTAGCAAGACCAGGTGCTGATGAGGTGCAATAAAACTGTTTCAAGACCAACGGGCCAAAGTAAGTTGTTGATAAGAAGCCCATGAAACAAGTGATACTACCTCTTGGATTCAGCAGCAGATGACAAGATTGGATTTTATTTAAAAGGGACCATAATCCCATTGGATTCAGTAGCTGACACCAGGAACTGGATAAATAATTCACAACTGAGAACAGGCATGCCAGACATAATTCAGGAAGCACAGCTCTTGCCAGAGATAAATTCCAGTTCTGAGTGTATACGATGCAGCATGAGGTGTGCAAAAATTACAGTGATCTTTGCAACAGAGAGAGACTTTGCAGCTTTGCTCAATCCCAGCTTCAACTGGGAACAGATCAGAACAGACCTACTCAATTTTATTGATGCAGACTCCATGGTCCAACTACACCACTCCAATTTCTAGGAGAAAGACCATCTGAGGGACACTCAGACAAGAAGTCTGATTTGGAAACTGTAAGTTTGGCACAACTAGCAGACTGTGCTCAAACTGTTAGTTTGTTAGATCTTTTCATGCTGCAGTCCTTAAAATTCACGTTTTCAAATCCTATTATGCAACTACTGTAGTTAGAAAGATGACATTAAAAGAAAGGCATGGTCCTTATATTATGCATGTCCCTAAAAGGCGGGACTTTAAAAACAGCAACACATATCACACAACTCACAATAAAGATAATGCGTTTGCAGCTCTAATATTAAACTTGTTCTGCCTTGTTCCTGATTTAATGTTTTAATCTTGCACCACTTCCTGTTTATTAATATATTGTTTATAAAAAAACCCTACCTTTTCCTGATACAATCACTTTATTCTTGAAGGTACCTTCATGTTTTAAATCAGTACTCGGTCAGACAGGAAACAGAAGCAACATACGTTTACTTTCCTAAATGTACAAGAATATAGGAAAGGATCAGGTTATAAAGCTGTGCTCTGTTTTCCTCACATAATTATCTGTGGCAGATGACCACCATGTGAAAATAACCCGTAATTCACTTATGGCTTAACTGCTCTTCAAATATTACTTAAGTAGCACTCAATTGATTTATGATACTGGCCAAGCCCCACAAGTGATAAATGTTGTATATTACAAGCAGACCAGATCGGCCAGATCACAAGCTGTTAAAGAAACCCCGGTTTTACCCCAGTAGCCTCAGAGGTTTGGCAGATTAGTAATACTTGCATATTATACAGAATATTTTCTTCTAAAGAATTTCAGCAGCTCCTCAGCACAGACTAAACCTTAGAGCATCAAACGTGACGTTTGCGCCCAGCAGTGATCAATTATTTTCCTTCTCAACGCAACTCTAGCTAGTATACCAAAAGGAAGATAGGAGTCGCCCTTCCCTCAAGCCAGCAAACACATCACCCATGGCAGGACAGTGTAAAGAGAGGTGAACACTTCTGTCCAAGCACATTCCACAGTCATTTTGCTTGTGAGTTCTTTGGTGAAAATGATATCCCCATTGAAGCGATATGCTGTATACTTCTGGTGACAGGCTTTCATTAGCTTCATGTATTGAAAAAAATCAACATGTATTAGCAGTTTAAAATTAGTAATAACAATTCTGACTTCTCCCAATCTGTTGAACACTGTATAAAGGTCACAGCACTGCTGATGCCCACATTTTTTGTTGTCTGTTTTACACAGCTGAGTACAGATAGAGTGACTCATGACAGCCAAATTCTGAGATCAGGCTCTAAGCAACTATGACATCAGATGCTGCCAAAAGACATTTGATTCCTCTATGGTGAAATGCCAGGTTGGTTCTGGGACATGGTGAGAAGCCAACTCCAGTTTAGAAAATTCTATAGTGAGCTATTGTTTGATACTAAATACAAGATCATCACTCCTGCTGCTGCTGCAAATCACAGGGCATCCAAGGACATATCTAACACTATCGCCACTTTCTACTGTGTTTGCAAAACACTGCAACAAAGCTTCATGCATCCAGAGTATAGAAAGTGTCTGTGAGAGAATGGAGACCCAGACCTTGTTGTTGGGAATATGAATTAAGAAGCTGAATCTCATAAGGAAAAAGAGCCTTTAGATATTCTTAAGAAGAGTTTTGTGCTTTGCTGTCTTCCACACCTTGGTTCCCCAAACCAAGTAATCATCATGTCTCTGAAGTATTTTCTCCTGCAAGCTTCTGACATTAGAAAAGCCAAAAGATATTGTAATTTGAAGGTCTCATTATCATCAAAGAAATCCTAGTGCACAGGTATTTTTTATTTGCTCAAAAAAGCACGTGGCAGAAGATACAATGACTTTGTTCTTCGCCAGTGGTCCCAGACAATAAAAAACCAGACTGACACATCAAAATCAAATTTATCTGAAGTAAAAAGGTGACAGTGAACACAGTTTGGGATTCACTGGAAGGAGAAGCTGCTAAGATTCTTCTCTACTTTTGACTTCAGTCTTGCAGCCTTTCCAGATTCAAACTGACCAAGCATGTCTGACTATTGTTGGCCCACAAAGAAAGCTATCTTCCACAAGCAGAGGCAGAGGTCTGGATCGAGTTAAATTGGCCATGGTATAATGAAGACAGGGGAACACTGAGGCATTGAATAAATTCTCACCCATACCAAGGGGTACCCCTATGTCTTTCATGAAACGGGAAGAACAGAGTTAAGAGTCTTATTAGGTATATCACTGGAGGTAGATTCCCAGGAACAGCCAGTAGTTTTGAATATGATACAGAAGCCCAGGACAGATTTTTCTGGTACTGACAGATTGAATACCCTCCCCTTTGTCTCCACATTCATTCTGATGAGAAATACACTTGCAATCCACGTGAACTTTCCCATAAACACAGAATAACTAGCCTATGTCCTGAGTATCTACAAGTTTGTCTGCAACCTGACATTTTGCAACTTTCTGCATTTATTCCTGATCAATATAGTATTTTTATTAGGTTCTGCATGCAATTTAAAGGACCAAATCTTTCCTCCTGACTCCCTGATATTAATTTAAATGCCTAAACAGAACTATTGCTGATTTCAGCCAATAAGGGTCCTGTCCTAAAGTGTGAGTGATGACACTGTGGCCAGCTCACTATATTCACAGCAAAAGCAGTAAAAGACAACTGAGGGCAGCTCCTTAAACCTGAGCAGTCTGTGCTTAGTAGACATGGGGCTTGCTTGATTAGCAACTGGACGGTTTATGTTGCAAGACAGCTCATGATGCATAACATATATTACACTTTTAATTAACTTATTTTCTCCCAGTTTTGGCTCTGGGAAAGAGGACAGTTGTGCAAATGGAAAAAAATACTCAGTTTATTTTACACCCATCTTGCCTGATTATAGATACTATGGGAAGTAGTCATGAAGTCAATAAAGGGATATGGAAAGGTTCTCAGAATACAGAGTACCAAATTAATCTTACTAGAGCAGTTGTCTTCTCTTTTTAATCATGTAGCAAGATGACAAGGATAGCAAGTGTTTTGTACTGAAAAAAGCAGTATTCGGAAAATTCCCATATCATGTATGCTTATTCAAATATGCCAAATATTTGGTCCTTTTTTTACAAGATTAATTTATAAAGACCCTCCCATATTATATTTGATCAGATTACGCATCCAATTCACCCAGCAGCCGTTCCGGATGGCGTCCAAAAAGTGGACTCCCAGGGAAGTGTGTAAGAACAGTGTAATATACAGCAGTAATTCCCCAGAATATTTTTGCAGCCTCCAGGGATTTGTGGCTGAGCAATTCCTGAACCAGATGCAGCATCTCTATCTTTAATAGCCCTCAATGGTTTCTCCTTTTCATCCAAGGACTTTTTGCATCTGAGAGTTTTTGCTCTCCACATCTTCTGGCAAGAATCTTGACTGCTTAACAATGCAATGTGAGGCAAAAGTACCTTTTTTTGCCTATTTTGAAATTGCCACTTCCTGGTTTCACTTTATATGTCCTACTCCTCTCTATACTTCTTCACAATAAAATCTTACCTTATGCATTCGGAATAACTTAGTATTGCCAGCAAACTAAGATACCCCAAGATTTTCTCCCTCTCTTTTCAAGACTATTTATTAATATTGGGAACATTGCAGGCCCCAGGACAAATCCCACAGAAACTTCACTGGTAACCTCCTTCCTCTGTGAAAACTGACCATTTATTGCTGACTTCTGTCTTTTTCTTTTATCCTCTGACTTCTTAGATTCTTTAAAAGCTTTCAGTAAGTCATAAACCAAGTAGGTTATATCAATCATAATTCCTTTAACCACAAGCTTATTGGCTTCTCTGAAGAACACTACTCGATTTGTGAAGCATGACCCCACTTTACAAATCCATCTTGATTCTCTGCCAACAGGCAATATTCATTCCTGTGTCCACTGGTGCTTCAGAACAAATTTTTACACAAAACAGTAACCCAGCTCCCAAGCTTCTCTAGAATCCTTGCGTGAATGCCATAAATTGCTGTTCACTATTATCAATATCTTTTGTAAGCACTTTACCAAAAACAGCACTATGGAATCTAATATCATCTTGGAAACAATATGAGCTTTGAGTTCCCAAGTCCTTACACAATCACAAGGTTATGATTATAGCCAGGTAACCAACAGCTAGAGCAAAACCTAACACAAATTAATGGGATTTGGTGAAACAGGTGTTCTTATCCCTGATGATCATGAAGAATCCAACAGGACATTCACTTCTTCAAGCGTTATTTTCTACACTCAAAAGTTAAATCAATTCTAACCTAACCTGAAATGTAATTGTAGAACAAGTCCCTACAGGAATCTGTGAACATGAAACATCAGCTGTTGATATCATTCCTCATCGTAAACTTTCAGGTCAAACCTTTTCCTTCCCCAAACATGAGATAAACCACAACCACAACCCTACTTAATATATGGGCAGTGAACTAATTCTTGCAGCTAAAATGCATTAAAGGCACTGGCTGTATCACCACCAATAGTCTTTCTAAATCTCCACCCTTCCTACTCAGGTGAACAAACTCCGTAAGAAATCTGATTAACAGCATTTGCCCTTCATGATACTAACCTGTTTCCTATCCCTGAAGCCATCCAGACCCAGTGACAAGCTAGGCTCAATCAGCATTTTCTTCTTAACTCTATTCCTGCTTTTAACTAACTACTGAAATCTAAGCAAGTTAGATTTTCATTGAGAAGAATCGATTGAGATTCATTAGCGACCAACATTCTTTCTAATCTCTGTTGGTCCTACACAATCCAACAGTGAGCTTGGCTGATGAAGCCTCCCTCTTTTAGGTCATAATGCCACCCTAAACCTAGGCCTAAAATTTATTCATTCCAAGTGACTAATTCCAAGTGACTAATTTGTATAGTAAATCTGAATATCATAGAATCATAGAATAGTTTGGGTTGGAAGGGACCCTTAAAGGTCATCTAGTCCAACCCTCCCTGCAATGAGCAGGGACATCTTCAACTAGATGAGGTTGCTCAGAGCCCCGTCCAACTTGACCTTGAATGTTTCCAAGGACAGGGCATCGACCACCTCTCTGGGCAACCTGTGCCAGTGTTTCACCACCCTCAGCATAAAAAATTTCTTCCTTATGTCTAGTCTAAATCTACCCTCTTTTAGTTTAAAACCATTACCCCTTGTCCTATCACTACAGGCCCTACTAAAAATTCTGTCCCCATCTTTCTTATAAGCCCCCTTTAAGTATTGAAAGGTCACAAAGAATATAAGGCATTTGTTCCTGATTATGCAACTCTCATCCTATCTCTGCCAGTCTTGCAGAATGCAAGAATAAAAAGGCTTTCTACCTTCTTTTCTGAAAACCTGATTCTAGCCCTAGCCCTAAAATTAACATGTACTGTAGAGAGAGGATGAATCTGTACTGGAATACCTAATATGAAGCATATGCTCCCACCTACGCCATACTACTCTCTCTGACATGTTTTTTCCCAGTTCCCTAGCCTTACCCCAAACCTTCCTTAAATGGAAGATGTGTCCAGGAATACTGAAAATAAAATATTTGCTTATGACTACACCAGCCTTCTTCTGAACCCTTATGAATCCAGCAACAAATCAGACTTGATATAGCCTTCCCTTCTGAAACCCTACCCCTATCTTTCACCAATTCCCACAGAAAAAATAAATATATTCATCCCCAATGATATCAGCATTCTCATTCCTGCCAGTCATACGGATCTGATGTTAAAAGAGGTTCTCAAGTCTTTTTTTTTTGGTTCAAATTTCAAATCTAACCATAAGGTTACCTATACGCAAGAGCCCTACAGGAACAGTGAACATTATGCATTCCCTCTTCCATTCCTGATGGACAGGCAAGTATCTCACTATAAGATAAGCTTTTCAAACCTTATTTTCAAATTTTAATCCAAACCTATTGTTTGAAAATCAGTACTCCAGAATAACGTTCAAGAATTGGTGAACTAAACCGCAGCGGCTATTAAAAGGGCTCTTCCAAAAGTTTAAAGAGAAGTTAAAGAACAGTATTAAGGCACCGGGTCAGGCAAAGCTCTTATTACAAGCACATTGGCCAATGTTTATGACTAACCTTTAAACACTGAAAGTGTTTAGCACTGAACAAGCCATAAATAAAGATAATGCTTGCCATATGAAACTCACCATCTAAAAGAGAGCCTTGAAGAAGACAGGATGCTGGAGAAGGCTTAAAAGAGGACACTAGCAATGTGATTTCATTGCAGGTCTGCCTGACCCACTTGATTAAATAAATGTTGGCGGTAAAGAGAGTATTTGACTGATATTGCTAAGTATTAATGTGCCTTAAAAAGACATGGTTTGAATGAGATAGCAGGATTTGGTATATCAAATTCAGAGGTTAGTTTGCACTTGGAGTACTTGGTAGGCAATCCAAAGATGGGAATGAGAGATAGAGTGGGATGTGAGAACCTCCATGTATTATCTGTGCCTTTACTCATTAGATGAAAATAAGGTGTATTATATTCAGCAACAGATTTGTGGTTCTGGCACGTATACAGCCAGATTCAGCTATGTTGCCACATCATTCTGCCTTATACATCCCACAGTGATGACAGAAAAAACTGACAAGGTGGCTGTAAAAGACTGGGCAGTCTTTTACTTTGACTGGATAATGTCAGCTAAGTATCTCCGCTGCTAGCATCTGCCATCCCAGAAATATCTGTTTTTAAAGGGATTTTAAACAGCACTAAAGACCGCACTACACATTATCTGTAGGCAAAACTGCAAGCAAAATTTTGGAAATTTCTTGTTGAAACGATGGCTACCAGGATGCCATCTAACAATTACTCCAAGCTAACTCAGATGGCAATTTAACTTTAAAATGTGGATGAATTACAGAGAATTATGTATATAACTAATGTTATCTTTGTATCAGCCTCTTTCTCTGTAGAATTAACATTTTTGCCCAAGATATGTGTGTGTGTGTTTTATCACACATACAATAATTTATAATGCTAGAAAAAAGTAAAGCCAGATTCAACTGGAAAGACAGAAATCCATCCAAACCACTTGCACTGAAACACTAAGCATGCCCTGCAAGAATAGCTTCCATGGTCTTGTGAGGATTTATCACAGAATCCAGCCCTTAGGTATCTGCACATAACTTCACATTTCAGAAGTGTGCTCTATGACTTTCTTTCACAGGTTAAAAATACTTGTTAAAGCCATCTATACCGTTGCTAAGAGAAATGACACATTTGGCAAGAATATGTGAGTGATAGCTGGAGATTCTTGAAAATAAAGTAGATTTGGCTTACAGGTTGTTTTTTTAATTTACTTCAGAATCTTTAGTAATAGTTACCAATAAAATGCAAAGCCTTATATAACACAAATTCAGTATACACTCACCAAAGGACTTCTATATCTTCTTCAGAATCTTCCTGTGAAGCCACATCAGCTGAGATAGAAATACACAATTTAGACCTAACTGTTTAAAACCTTTGCAGAAATGTAAAATAAATATCTTCCATTTCATATATGGATTTAAACACAGCTTTCCTCCTGCAATAGGGAACACTGAGCCAGATTCTCAGCTCTTCACAGCTCTCTACGCCAGTGTGCCTTGTGTGTTAGTGATTCAGATTGCTCTTAACATGCACTGGAATAAGTGAGCTGGGATTTAGGTCTTATCAGGCTCAGCTGGTGGGAGAACATGACTAGAAACCAATTCCACAGGTTATGCATTTCTATGAAATCCTTAAGAAAATGAAAAGTCTGTTTTTTCTGCACTGTTTGGAAGAGAAACATGATGTTACTGACATACTCTGTGTGTTCTTAAATGATACTATAGAAATATGCAGACAATGACTTAATAGAAATGAAATTGTTACTTCAGAACTCTAAGCTCTGAAACAGTGAAGTTCTAAACTGTTCCTTGACTAGAAGCACATGACTATTCCCATCAGCTTCCCCTGGGTTTCCTCGATGGTTTATGAGCTGCCTGTTGGACTAGACCATGGTCATGTACAGTACTCTGCAGCTCAAGAGGAGTCCTGTGACTGGGTTCTTAGTACTAACATCGCAGACAGTCCTTTGCATTCTTTAAGCGTAATATATTTTTTAAATAGAAAAAAAAAATTTAAAAAAGCCTTGATGTTGTTCTGTAAACATTGTTGCCAGAGCAAAACAGCTACAAAACTTTTAATAGAAAGAGTGGAGTATTGCTTGGGATTTTCATGCATTCAGATGCCAAACTTCTTTAAGAACCTGTGCGTTAGTTGTAGACATGACCTCAGCTAACCCAAAGAAAGCCACAGGCATGTCTCCTTTCCCTATTGGCAGCTACTTTAATTGGCAGGTTCACAATGACCACTTTTCTTTGCATCCTAAACATGCAGAGCACAATTAAAACGTTTAATACTTTCATCCTGAAAGTGTGGCAATTAATATGTTTTTTTTTTTTATAGGCCAAGTCATTACACATTTAAATAGCATCATTCAAACACTTAAGGGACTTGTTTTACAAGGACTCAAAAAGTTCCCCATTTAAAATTATATGGATTTAGCTTGGTTTAAAAATAGACATTTTGTTTGTTTTCCATTCAGTTGCTCTACTATTTGGTGCTCTTTCCTTGCACATGTAGTCTCTGAGTATTTTACTACCCCCTACTGTATGGAAAGAAAACTGTGCAATACTTTGCTGTGGACTATATGCTGCTAACACTCTTGAGAGCTCCCCATCAGCTGGAACACCAAGGGGATGGATTCAGAGTCGCTGGAGCTACAGGATCCTGTTTGGGTTGTCACATGAAGTTCCTAGTGGCTATGGTGTGGATAACAGAGAACAAAGTTTTCTTGACAACTCTGAGATAGTAGACCGTTGCTGGAGTAGCATGGTTACTGGGTTTGTATAGTGCATATCATCATGTTTCCAAAGCAACTAAAAGTGCTTTGCGAAGCAATGAGTCAGATCCTGGTTGTGCAGTAACCACACACAGGGATTTATGTTTTCAGGAACTATGTGTCCAAGAGCAGCATACTGTTATATAGGTCTCCGGCACTAAACGTGTTGGGTAGCCACTGAGTCAGACTGAACACCTCTAAAGCCATGTGAGCAACATTTGGTGTACTACTGTGTACCAGCACAACCCACATAGTATTTACTCACTTGGGCTGCTATGTGATGTGAAGAAACTCCCCACTCTCAACTCAGCTGAACCTCGCTGCCTCTCTTGGTGAAGGGCATAACACTAAATTGCCTACCACACTTGCACAACAAAATGCACGTTCCACATGCACTTTGTAGGTCAAATAAAATGCACACTCAAATCTTGCTCACCCATCATCAGAAGCCAGAGCCAATCATTTCTCTTCCATTTTCTTTACAAAGTGATTTGCCAGCAAATCTCCTTGTTCTTCTACCATCAGTTCACCGTGCTGGAAGAAAAGGAATTTAAATTTGTGCTCAGTGGCATTTCCCCTCCCACTGCGGTCCACACTGGGTTAACCTGATGTTCACGCTGGGTAAACCTATTTCAAACCGGGCATTCCCTGATGTCGAGGCTGGTTGGTGGCTGGTTCACCACAGCCCTGCCCCACCTGCCTTGCTGAGTAGCAAGGTGGTCTGCTCCCTGGACACCCCAGCTATTTGTCCTAGCCATGCTGCCTGGGAGGTAAACCTGGCTTCTTCAGTGTTTCCAAATTCACCGAGACTCTCCCAGAACAGCTTCTGGGATTTTTAAACTCATGTCTTATTGAAAATATCACACACCTGTTTTCTTTTCTGATTTGGGATGCAAAACATAATAATTAGAAATGCAAAATTGTCTGTGAAAGAGGAAGTGCATTTCCCACACAAGTATTTCCCATTGACTGCAAGGGCAGTTTGTACAGCTTGGCTGGTAGTCTTGAGAATAATATTTTAGGAATATTTTTCCCACATTAAACTACAGCACCCTTGAAAAACTATTTTTTTAAAGTCAATGCAGGTTGGACTGTGACCTACTGTCGGGCTGGAATAATGGTCATTTAATAGGTGTATTCCCCAGCAGCAGAACAGGTCCTAAATGGGAAGTCCCAGAGTCTCAATCCAATCCCGTGGTCCACTGGGGAAATGACCTGCTCCAAAGCTTTTGCTGGTACCAGTCATTTCCCACTCTGTGCCAATGCTGATGCATGGGCCAGCATTTTGCAGTCATGGACAAAAAGTCTGCCAGGTCCTCCGCCCTGTTTGCAGTCTAACATTGCATGCACATGAGGGAGCCAGCAGTTTGGCATCGCCTGTTCTTCTGCTCCACCTTTGACAACAGGCTTAGGCAGAAACCAAAAGGAGCCCCTTACAATCACTTGTTCCTTTGGGTGGGCATGGACCTCAGTCCATAAATCATTTCTATTGCTTTGGTACAGTGCTCCTGTCTCTGAGTAAGGCACCACTCTACCACCCTCTCTTCAGAACAAGCCATTTGTAAAGGGTACACAGCAGTACTGGCATGTGATTTCAATCACTGCAGCAAAATGAGCTCAGCAGGTAGAGGCAGACACCAGTCCAAATTCCCTTTCAGTCCCTAAAACAGAACCAATAATCCTTGGATCTTGGGTCTTCTGACGACATTCAGCACTCAGTGATGCCAGTGGATGATAAAGGTGCAACAGGCAGAGGCTATGTAACATATACTATGAAAGAGACGGATTAGCCAGACAGTTTCATACTAGTCATATCCAGCACAATCTACTTCTCTAAATATCTATTAACAGTTCTTATAAGAAATAATGTATTTTCCTGTAATTTGCTATGATGTCAAATACATTATTTGACAAATTCTTTTTTAATTTAATTTTAATTTTTTTCAGACTGTTCAGCTAGCCCTAATAATAAAACTGCCTTATTCTGTCTTCACTTCATTTAATTCACTTCCCATTTCAGGAAAAAAAAAAATAAGACTAAACTTCTACCAAATGTTATTCCTCTCCAACTGAATATGACGGATGGTCTGAGGAGCACATAAAAATTAAACAAAAAGTGCATTGTTCCCTTCCAGATTTTTCAGCTGGTGTAAATCAGCATGGCTTCACTGATGCCAAGTTGCAGAGATGTACATCAATTGAGAATCTTGCCCTTCATCTTCAGAGAGAGATATTTTCCCTACAGTTTAGGTTCTCTGCCTTTTCAGGCTCATGAAAATCCCAGCCCACTTTCCTGCCATGCTCTGCATACCACCATAAATTTTCTCTATTTTGGTTAAGTTCATTACTGCTCCTAACCTGAGAAGAGGTCCTGCAGAGAAGGCACAGAACAGATGTGACTGGTCAGCCACTCAGTCCCAGATTCTGTCTGGCTGAGATCCAGGCATTGTAATTACTCAGTGTTTCAGTTTCTGATTTGTGAAATACATCCTTAGCAAAAAGAAATATGGATAGGCTTTGTTCACCCCTGCTTGTCAGTTGAACAGGTCCCGTGATGCTATAAAACCTGTAAAAAATATAGTATCAAAATGAATTAATTTTAATTTAATTTAAAATGCAGTCTTGAAGGGACTACCATTTTCCATTCAATTTGATCCTTCTAGCCCCTTTATTTCCTCTCCCTGAAATCCAGAGGACCCCACCTATGACAGGGACCTGGTATCCTCTTCCTACCACCTGGGAAACTGCAAGTGTGAGAGGGAAGGAGCCTTTACAAGGTTAAACCCCAGGACTGCCAGGCTCCTAAAGCCTCCTGCTCAGGCTAGTCAGCCTCACACACAGGCAGAAAGGTACCTGCAGCCCAGACTCAGGAACATATGTCTGGATCACCAGTCCACTTCTTCACTTCTCCGAAGGAGCTGGGAGGGAGCCAGCTCTTAATCATTCATCTCTGAAATGCTGCCTCCAGAATTTTTGCCCTCACTTGCTGTAGCACCATTGGTTGTTGTCTTCCTTCATCCTTCTCTGCCTCCCTCCCCATGATCCTTTTCTGTCATTCCTCTCCCCCATCTTCAACCACAGACCCTCCCAAACCAGACTAATGAAAGCTTTGTTTTCATTATATAAGCCCAGTGTATAATCAAATACATTTAAAAAATAACAAAACTGTGGAACTGACAGGACATGTGTCTACCATCACCCCATATCCAAACACTGAGGTCTGAGCTTGGCTCAGGCATCTCTGAAAATGCCAAATGCGGATTTCCACAAACACAGAGAAATGGATCCATAGCCGCTGTAAACAGAATAAACGTGCATTGTTTAAAGTTGCCTAACAAATGCACACAGTAAATCGTAGATGCCTTGAGAAGAAAGTTGCAGACTTCGGCCTGACAAACACTTATGCACATGTTTAACACTAAGCAAGTGAGAGTCCCACCTTCAAACAGGACACTCACAAGCTTAAAGTTAAGTAGCAGCCCAAGTATTTGAAGGACAGAAGTCTCGGTCTTGTAGGCTCTTTTCGTACTGAAAACTAATCCACATTTAGACCTTAGTCTAATAATTCAAATCAGGCACTTCCAGACAGAATTCTTTTTTTGTTTTAATTGTTTTTGAGGGTAACATTAAAAACACATTAAGGTCCCCTGTAATTGAATTCAACTGATTTGCTTAGGTCTACCAGTGCAAGTGAAAACAGAACAGAACCTAAGGGATCATCCGGTCTAGGTTACAGGAAAAAACCATATGTAAAATTTAGGATTTCTCACAGACAGTTTTGAAATGAAGTGTCAGCTTTATACGGCAAGCACTCAGCCCTGCTCTGGGGTGCCTGGCCACACACAAAACAAATAGCAAGTCACCTCCTGCCCTGAGGATCTGACAGAGTTGAACAAAACACACTGGCAGCCCCCAGAAAGCCTTTCTCAGATGTCTTCACACCACAGTGATGTAGCACCCAGTTTAGGCATTAGCAGAAGCACAGAAGTCGTGTTCCCACCCACAGAGGTGTCCAGCATATGCTGAGCTCTGGCTTGGTGCAGCCGCATTGCTCATGGCAAGTGAGTTAGTAAGTTTGCAGCGAGCTAGATCATGTCTTCATCGGAGCAGAAGACTGAACTGTAGACATGTCAGGATGAGAAAAGGCAATACAAAAGAAATGAATGGTGGTGATGGGGGTGGTGGGAAAATGAATGGAGAAATAAGGAAGCAAATGAATGGAGAATAGAAGTTTAAAACATCAGCTTTCTCTGATTTCTTAATTAGCATAATTCTCTTTGGGTTTGGGGTGTCACTGTTGGTTTTTTTTTTGTTTGTTTGTTTGTTTGTTTGTTTGTTTGTTTGTTTGTTTGTTTGTTTGTTTGTTTGTTTGTTTGTTTGTTTGTTTGTTTGTTTGTTTGTTTGTTTGTTTGTTTGTTTGTTTGTTTGTTTGTTTGTTTGTTTGTTTGTTTGTTTGTTTGTTTGTTTGTTTGTTTGTTTGTTTGTTTGTTTGTTTGTTTGTTTGTTTGTTTGTTTTTTTAATGTTGGTACATCTAATTTTGTCTCCAGAACAACCTTCTATATGGCAATAAAACACTTCTGCATTGTTCATTCCTGAAAATGCTAGCTTGACTTTTACGGAAGGAAGGGGACAGCAAGAAGCACAACTCTTATTTCAGAATATGTAGAACTCTCCCACTGGGTCTCTGTTCATGATAATATACTATGGGAAAAAAAGGACTACAAACATATTACTAGCAGTATAATAAATAGCATGTGCAAAATGTACAGTACAGTAAATACACTACAGGGACTACTTACAGAGCCTCTTCCACTCCATAACCATCATCAACCGTCTTCTGTGGTTTGGCACATCAAATATTTGCTATGTACTTTACCATTTTAAAAGCACTGCAAATCCTTGGCTGGACACCAAACAAATGCTGTACATTACTTTGTCAATTGTTGCCTTGTATATTCAATGTCTGACCTTACCTCCCCCTACAGCTCAATGTGTAGAAACGCCAGTAAAATACATGATGTTTATTTCCAGTGGTTTTATTATTAAATGGGTCTGTCACACTGACGAACCAAAGGATTTCTCTTTAAGGGGAAGTCTCAGAGGAAATCTACACCATTAGGAGACAAGGACTTTGCAATTATATTTGAGAATCACTTCTGTTAAAGAACTGTTTTGCAAGTTGTGTAAGCACATACAGCTCTGTTATCTGAAGAATAATATAGTACTTTCTGCACTGCTGTGGAAGGGCAGAAATACAGGTGATCCTTATGCATTCCTTAAATACATCATTGAGGAAAACCACACTATATACTAATTAGTAAATGCAACACTAAGACATATACATACCCCAGATAGAGCCACCTGCACAGGTAAGGGGAGAGAGAGGAGAAATTGTAGGCAGGCAAGATGGGGACACTTATCCTTGCCAGAGGCTTGGCTGGACCAGAAGATCTCAGAAGCTGAATTCCAGAGCAGCTCCCAATACTGAAGGTGGATCAGTCCATCTCCTAGCAGGCTGGACAACCTGTAAGGGCTTCCTCACTCCTGCCTGCCTCAGACTTGTCAATGGAATCGGCACCATTATAAATTACAGCATACTGTATCTTATCCAAGAATGAGTAGAGGAATAATAAAACAAATGAAAGGAGTCCAGATGAATGGAAATACAAAAGCAAAAGAATGAGATCCTGCTTGTACATGGACTTAGAAATGAGATTGCTAACAAGGTTGCAAAGTTGAAGTGTGATTCCCAGCTGACTGAGTACAACCTGGACATCAGGAGCAATCCGTCATGAGTAGGAACCAGATACTGAGACGATGTCAAGTGGCCCTGGCTCTGATCAGCAACAGGTGATTAAAAAATGTACTGGAGGGTGATCATGGTTCCATCCACATGTCCAATTCCTTATCAGCACATCTGACATTTTCTTACCAGCTCTAAAAGACTTCCTCTGCTGGCCTGGCCTGGATTCAAGCTGGAATCTGCAACAAGACGACTCCTTGATGGTACAAGCAAATCCCAAACTGTTCATTCCATACTTCTTTTTAGGTAAATTTTCTGTAAATAATAAGAATTAATTCCTAGAAACTTAAGGGGGTGGTACAAAGGGCATGTTTGAAATGAAAAAAACACAGTCCAGGTTTTATTCTGGAAATAATATCAGGAAATCAAAGCACACAGAGCATACATAAGGATGATACAGGAACTATTATTATTGCTATTATATGCCAGTCATAATGTCCCTAAAAAACCTTGTCAGTTCCCATGGATTTGAGTTCCTATGGAAACCACTTTTATTAAGTACTGGTTTTAAAAAACTGATGTTTAGCATATTTCAGTTCCTCCTAGGTCATTGGGGTTTTTTTCTGAGATACATTAACATCTAGTAATAACAGCTCCCGTAGTTGAGCACAAACATTTAGGGTTTTGCGCTTTCTCATGAAAGAGGGCACATCTAAGCATTACATCAGCAAAGCCTTTAACTCACCATCCAGAAATGGTATCAGTGAAGAATACATGCTCTAGGACATCTAGCTGTCTCTATTTGTACTCAATTCCAATCTTTCATGAGAAAGTGCATCCATAGCTAGTGCATTTCTAGACCATTTAAATTATCCCTATCCTATGTGACATAACCTCTTTCCTAAAGGTTGGTTGAAATGTAAAGTCTTCCCTTCCCCTCAGACTGTATTTAGATCTGCAGAGACAACTGTATATCTGTTGAAATAACTCCTTGCAGAAATATGGCCAACTCTATTTACAGATTGATACATATGCACCGAAGACTGACCCCAAGTCTTGGTTTCAGTTATTTAACTCAAGGAAAGTAGCCACTCTATCACTCTTTTGTTAGCAGATTGATTACAAATGGACTATTGCCAATGCTAAACTGATCCAGTGTGAGGATGGATGTTAAGTCCAGACATTTCCTTCAGGAGACTGTTTTCTTCTGTGCCAGCAGCTAAGCTTTCATCTCCAAAAAATATGTGAATGTCCAGAGTTCAGTGTTGCAAGGATAAGTTATAAATTCAGAACCAAATATTACCTGGCACTGCAATGCGTGACTGAAATTGCAAAAAAAAAGCTCAAATCATAGCTTTTGAGAAGTAGAACTTGAAAGTCACCTCAAACCATGTTAGCACTGAACCCTAAGGATGGTCTATGTCTAATGAACATAGCCTGCTATTTCACCTACAATTAAGTATGTCTTAAGCATGTTACAGTGACTTCCACATTCTTTTGAGAATGACTTCTTGTTTCAGTGCCTCAATATGTCAATAACTATTCAGCATTACTGTCAGCAGGAAGGTAGCCCTCAACCACTTACTAGCTTCTCTACAGTCCTTCTGCAGGCAATTTTCCAGAAAGACTTTTGGCTCCCCAAAAGTCTACAGTCTTAGTTAAGAAGCAGCAAATATAACCAACAACATGAGACTGCAAAAAGGAAGACAAAGAAAACTTTGAAGACCACTAGATTTTGAGGTCCAAAAAGACATCTGACTGTATAACACAAGCCACAGAGTTTCATCCAGGTACTTTTGCACTGAGCCATATCATTTCTGTTTGAATAAAATATATCTTCCATAAAGGCATTTAGTCTTATTTAGAAATGTCAAGAGAGAGAGAATTCACTTCTCTCCTGGGTAGTTTGTTCCAGTGGTTTACGCCAACAACATTTCCAGAGCCTACAGAATGAAGAGATGTTTTCTGCACTTATATAATTCCAACCCTCATCTATGCAGACATAAATTCATTAAAGTCAACAGACTCAGTCATCACTGATTTAAGCCAAAAACTTTAAGTTCCATTGACTGACTTTACTTTGAATATCACAGAACATTTTTTTCAAGCCAAGAACCCCAAGATGTTTACTTGTTTTACAGGGAAGAGGAAGGTGTGTACCAATTTCTCACACTGCACTGACTCTATTAGATAAGGACTGAAGAGGTTTGGGTGTGCAGACAGCATGGTAAACGTGGATCTTCAAAAATTAACCCAAAAAGACATGGCCATACCTCACTGGCAAACAAACTCATGATGGGTCGGGTACAGCTTGGAAAGAAAGTCAAACATTTGTTAAAGAACTGAATGATCTAGATGTGGAGGTTAGCATGGAACAGAGAACACAGCGGATCATTGCTCTCAGTGCAAGATCACCCCCTTCCTCTGCTTTGAAAATCTCTTCCCATCAACCCGCTGATCTAGGTGAACTGATTTTGCATTGTCTTTCTTCAAAATTTTCTTACTACAACTGTCTTTATTCATTCCATTGTAAATATGGATGTCACAGTCTCTTCAGATGTTTGCAATAAAGCTGCTGGAGTAAATGGATGTATGGGGTGGGGTCATCATAATCACAGTCAGCAGTAAGCATTAGGCAACAACTCAGAGCTACTGCTACTGCAAGCACCTCCTGCCACAAAAACCGCTACAGTGGCAGTCAACTTCTGCTTGTCGTTCACAGCTGGCCTTCTGTAAACAAATGGATATGGCATTGCTTCCCTGTAGAGAAGCCCAGAGTAACAGCCCTTCCCATTAGCCAAAAGCTTCAGTTCGGCTGAGAAGGGGAAGAATTAAAGATTGGATGGTACTTGCAGGATATAAGAATGGGAGCACAGGGAAGCAAAGGCTCACGAGCAAGAGCAGGTGGAATGAAGAAGAGGACTGTGAGGGAAATTAATCTAAAAACTTATGTAACAGGTAATGTCATCTTCATCTAAGATAGCTCACCCTATAAAGTACCCTATTGTAGGCTACAACGTTTTTCCTATTAAATTATATACAACAGGGCAACAGCCCTTTGGGGTCTTTCTGGAGCATGGTACAACACTGCTAGAAGGTGTACTATGTCTGGGTTCATGGAGAAAATTAATAGGGAGACCAATATTGCAAACACAGGCTCCACCCTGTCTACCATGGAAGTAGTATTATTAAGCATTTCTTCTGGCACCTCATAAAACTCTTCTGCTGAGAATAGGCTTGGGGAGAGCAACTTTTAACACCTTAGCTGCCACTCCACTGAGTACTTCTCACTGAAAACTCACAGAATCTCTTGCACAAGCTGAATTACACTTTCCCATTCTTCTCAAGGGCAAACCTTAAAAACTTTCATGTTAGAACTGGCCTTTGTCTACCCTTTGGCATTAAGAGAAATAAGGAGTATCCTGATGTTGAATGTAAAATCAGTACTTGGAACTCTAGAAATTTCCTTGCCATTTTGCCTTTAGACACAAGATGGCAGCAAGAAATTCATTTCAAGCATTTGCTCCCATTAACTCAGTTACCTGGCAGTAAACGTTAAGTATGTGGGCTTGGTTATTGTGACTATTTGATGGTACTGTCCACAAACACTCCCACCCTCATACTGTTCTCCTGTCACCCGTGACCCTGAACTCTGCTGTTAGCTCTAGTCATAACAACCAAGTACCTGTTGCATTGGGTACGCAGCCACGCAAAAAATACTTCTATGTCAAACGCAGAGGTCTAAGGTGTGCTAAGCACAGTCCTTCTAGTGGCCATAAGTCAATAGAAAACTCATTCATTAAGTCTTACTTTATTATTTAGCCTATTCTTCCTATTTGTTTTGGTTTTTCTAGCATCTTTAGTCTTCCCTAATGTGATATTTCTCCTTTCTCACAGTTTTAGCCTTTATGATCTGCAGTCTTTAGTAGCCCCAAAAATTTCTTTTTTCATTTCCCCCACCCGTGATGTTCTAGTATTCATCTGGTCCAAAGTACCAACTTTAGAGCTCTTCAAGGAAGACTTTGCAAGTTCCTAAATCTTCTTTGTCAGAAGGATTTTCTGCCATTTAAATTCAAGTGAAAAGTGGTTTTTGTCATTACAGAGCAACTGTATCTAATTTTACCCTATTGATAAGTGAACAGTGGAAAAATTCAGATCTTCAGTCTACATCTCCAAAGTTCATTTGTATTTGTAGAACATGCACAATTTTTGCTGATATGAGAAACTTCTCCAAGGATTCCTAAGACCAAAGCAGTGTTCTAAAATTAAAGGTTATGAAGCAAGCTTGCCACCTACAACCTACAACAGACTCAGATACTCTATGGATCAATATAATGATATTATACATATAATACACACAGACCATAGTGCCTTATATGAATTCAAAGGATAAAGCAAGCTAAAGAGGACCCAGAGCATACCCTCAGAGCCTGTATGCTTCTGGAGCAACACTCCTCATGTTGCAAGTAAGCCAGAGTGCAATGACATCATAAAATCACAGAATAGTTTGGGTTGGAAGCGACCTTAAAGATCATCTAGTTCCACCCCCCCTGCCATGGGCGGGGACACCTTCCACTAGACCAGGTTGCTCAAAGCCCCATCCAACCTGACCTTGAACACTTCCAGGGATGGGGCATCCACAACTTCCCTGGGCAACCTGTTCCAGTGCCTCACCACCCTCATCGCTCCACCTAATGTTGAAGTAACACGACTAAAGCACACTGAGTAAAAAAAAAAAAATCTAAGAAACTGTAATAAAGGTACCCATATATACATCTATTTTTATCCATCCACCTCCTATATGGATTAAACTTCCTAATAGAGAACACACAGATTTTAATTATACAGCCCTTAGTGTGATGTATGTCTGTCTACTTTATTGCATATTTCTATTGTCTTTTATTAAAGAATTTTCTTCAGACTGTTAGCAGTTGATTTTTTTAAGTGTCCTGTTAAAACAAAACTGTTCAGGTCAGTCCGAAAATGCACATTTAATGACTTAACATCTCAGAACAAATATATTCTGCTTCATAGTAGCCAGACATTGCACTTGACATTACAAGGACACACAGCTATTATAACATCTTGTTTGGGACACATGTGATACACAAGTATACAGAAAATTTGGCCCTCTATCTAAAGCTTCTTACTGTTTTTCCCCTCAGAAATTCATATCTGCCTTCCAAAAAAAACATCTCACAAGATTAATGAATATTCTCTTTGTTAAAAAATTTCATATTCTCTGTTCAAGAGGAACAATTTCCAGCTAGTAATTAATCTGCACTATGGTTCAAGGTCAGAATTATTTACTTACAATCTTGGAATGCCGGAGATTGAAAACACATTTTCATCAGGATACTAACAATAATGAGAGGGGTGGTGAGGCCTGAAAAACTCAGGTGAAATTCTTAAAATAGCCACCAAAAAATGTGTTTGACTATTTTCCCTTATTAACATTGACGTTTTCACTGGGCTTTAGTACATCTGTCTCACCCTAAATAAACCTGCAATGACCCCAAAGATTACCTTGTTTTTTTGTTGGAAGCAGTCCCAATGTTCCCATTAATACTAACAAAAGGTGCAGCATGACATTATGTATTTAGATGGAAATCTGTTCTTCTTTTCCTTAGGAATATTATTTCTAGCATAACGTTTTAGAGATCTTGCACTTACTCTTTTCTATTCGCTAAGTTCTGAAGGGCTTCTCATTTGACCTGCATCTGAATAGCTGCAGACTGAACTGATAGCAATTCCTATTTTAAGAACATTTGTTTTTATCTGCTATATACAGCGTTCCCTTCGGAAAGCAAACACCACAGGAGCAAAAATCCCTCTCAGCAATCTAATTTCAGCAAAAAAATTCCTGGGGCCAAGAATTCACGCCCCTGTTGTCTTCCTGGCAGGACAGGCAGATGTTGTCATGACCTTAAACCTTCACACCTTCTTCTGGTAAACTACAGGCAAAAGATGGAAGCACAGATGTCATTTTTGTTTATCATCATGGGAGACAAATCCTAGCAGTTCCAGTAGATTCCTGCCCCATTCTGGGGACACCAAGATTTTTGATTAACCTCCTTAAGCTGCAGACCATGCAAAGAGAAGCACAGACCTGCTACAGGGATGCCTCACCCGGGACAACTCTCAGACAGTCAGTTTTCCACTGACGCAGCACAAAGCAGTGGGAGCGAGGGGAAGAACCAGGGCCAAGAGGTTCAGCCAGTATCACATCTGCTCAGAGAGCAGAAAGCTGTGTCAGACCTTTCCACATTCCCAACCAGTTCTGTACTTGGTACAAAGCCTTCCTCCACTGAAGTGAGTAGACTTGAATTGGAACAGGATGAAGCTATAAATTACATAATTTATAAGCTCAGCCAAATAACGTAAACCTGATAGTCTCTTTCCCTTCACGCATATTTTTAAACAAATTCACCTTGAATGTGCTCAAATATTGTTTATATGTGCTTTCCATGAACACTCAAGCAATCATATGATACAAATACTACGTATAAGCGAGCTTCTGAACTGATGCACAAGTATTCATAGGAACCATATTTTAAAACTACATGATGAACAACAGTGCCAGGCACTCAAAAGTTTATCCAATTTGGTAGCAGAAACTGTGTTTACTGTGTACCTGAAATTAACCAATTAGAGTTAAACTCCAGTTTCATTTATCTGAGTCAATATTCCCAGGGAAATTATCAATATCAATGAATTTTAGATTAATTATCTGATTATAAAAATTTGTTAAATCTGAATAATGAATAATTCAAAGTAACTGCTTTGTTCTTATAACATACTGAAGTAAAGCGAGAATCTACATTTATCAAATAAATTATTCATTGCAAAATTACTCATTCTGTTCTGCCAATAAATATCACACAAACAGACTCAATTACTAGAATTATGGCTTGAGAAGAAACCTTGTCGGATCTTAGCTTCCAGTTTCAGGAAAATCACTTAGTCAAACATAGGACCTCAACATAGAGGCTATCATTAGGATAATGTCACATATCAAAGAAAATAAATGTAGTCTGAAGAAACCACTTAACCTAACAATACATCTTAAAATAAAAACAATTAAGGCAGCTTAAAAAAACAAGTGATATGACACCATTGAAATAATAGGCTGTTCTTGGCGGAAAACACTTAGTCAAACATAGGACCTCAACATAGAGGCTATCATTAGGATAATGTCACATATCAAAGAAAATAAATGTAGTCTGAAGAAACCACTTAACCTAACAATACATCTTAAAATAAAAACAATTAAGGCAGCTTAAAAAAACAAGTGATATGACACCATTGAAATAATAGGCTGTTCTGGGCAGAAAAGGGTATTATAAATTTTTGAAGAAGGAGATATTTATTACAGAGTATAAATATTGTAGGCACAACATTTTTGAAAACTGATATGAAATGTTACAAGAAAGTATGAGTCTCCAATTTGGACTGCAGTCTGAGACTGAGTTACTTTAAAAACTATGACACAAAGAATCTTGTAATATTAACACTTTTAATTCCTTTGTCCTATTCAAGTACCTCTAATGAATCAGATTCATCAGTACAGATGACCTGTACAGAGCTGATATAACACTATGTTGCTGGAAAACAGCAATTTCAACCAACTCAATAAATAGTGAATATGGAAACAAACATTATTTTTCAAACCATAAGACATCATTAAAGATTTATGATATTTTAAACAGGAATGAGCCCTTACTTATTTAGTGCCAGATATAACTCACAAATGTGGTTCATTTAATTTTGCCTAGACCTTTTTATATTAAAGGGATATAAAAACTGTTTAAAATCAAATAAAGACTGAGTTGCAGGCACAAAAGACCAAACAGGTATTAGTTTCAGAAAATGCAAGTATTTCCTACTAAGGGACTTAACATTGAGATAATAATTGAAGAAACTATTATGGCCATGGAATGATTCACAAACATTTCATGTTTTCCTTCAACCTCCAGCTCTTGAGAGTTCTGTGGTTATTAAAGAATAGGAAATTTCATTTAAAATTAAATAACTAAATCTCTAGCTTTCACAACTATGAAACAAGCGCCACAACATGAAGAGAATGTGTTTTGAAGCATTAGAAACCAGAACGCAAGTAAAATTAAATAATAATATAATGTTAGGAGAAACGCCCTCATATTTATATTGAGACTAATTTGATTCATGATTTTTAATGTCTGCTACACAGGTTACTTTCAACTGACTGAGCAACTTTCATTTCATAAAATATCATATCATTAATATAATGTAGTATTTCTTGAAAGCCAGTGTTTAATAGAAAGTAGAACACATACTAGACAGTGGCTTTATTTTCACTGTAGTATGAAGGTTCTTCTCATTAAATCTTATCTGAGGAAGGCATGATATAGAACAAAATTACCCAACAGAGAGCAGTGTCTAATGTGCAAGTGCATTTGCCCTGAGTTATTAATGCAACCACCGTGGAAGTATTTTTCGATGCATCAGAAAAGCTTCATTAAAAATAGGAGCTGAAAAAAATACTATGTATTACGGCACCTGTGCATAATTGTATTTATATTAACAGACCAATCCTGTTATTCAAACCCTTACACAGTAATGCCTTACTCTACAAATGTACCCAAAAAATTCCTAGATGTATCTACAAAACTAGAAAATACTCTAGCACTACTGAAGTCAACAGCTGTTTGTCCAGAAGCTTAAGTGGAACCAGGGAAAGTAAGATTTAAAAAAATTAGCAAGAGAGAGATCTCTCTGTATTAAACATATTTTAATATCACACTTTTCTTGTGGAATTTTACTAAAATCTGAAACTTTGCTGTTGCTAGGGAAGAAATACAATATCAGCTCCATCTTATCTGAGGTGACTAAATTAAATAAATAAGTAGATAGACAAATAAATAAATCAATAAATAAATCCTGAAATATTTCAAGCCTGTTCATATCAAGGAAAATCCAGAGGCTATTCTGACAAATATGTAAGTCTAAACATTTCAATCTACAGTGGCCATTTTAAAAATAAGTAGTTCAAGTGCTAGGTTTGAAGGAACAGAAAGTAAGCAACAAAAAACATCAGATGAAGGAAATGCAAATAAAAAAAAATATTGTAAACCAGCCAAAATTATATAGTCCTAATTGAATGAGCACAGGAAAGATACTGTGACAGACAGGCATGTACTATTAGAAGCAACACACTTCATTTTGTACAAAGTGTTCCCTTGGCTTGTCAGTGTGTAAAGAACAAACACCAACCAGGAGTCTTATTCACCAGATAAGGAATTGTGTTATAGTTGAACTGGATTAACTGCCAACTGAAGAATTTGATCCAGGAAGCTGAAGATGCTTGGAAACTGGATGAGTAAAAGGAGAAGAACATTTTTTAAATATTTTAGAATAATTATACTCAACGAAAAAAAATAAACAAGGATAAAGGTAGGGAAATAAACATAAAAATTACTGATATTCTCTCAAAACCAATTTCTTCACTAAGAAAACCAGTGGAACATTATCTAGCTATTATTGCTATAAGAGGTATACAACTGTGTGGAAAAAAGTGACTGCCAATGGCTCATTTTCAAACTAGAAGAATATGCTTGAGAAGATCTCAGCACAGTTGAAGTCATTAATAACACGGTGGAACAGGAAATAGTCCTAAAACCTGGGCAAAGCACAGAAGTGGAAGAGACTGCAAGCAATTTGAAAGAGAAGATTCAAATTGAGTGTGATAAATTAGCAGGGGGGGGAAAGGAATGAAATCATTTAGATGAAATTTTATAAAGTGCAAAGCTCTGCATTAGAAGAGAAGCTCCAATATACAGTATCAAAAAGGGAAGGCTGGAAAAGAAAGGACTGGGTAAGTTGGATCACAGACTGAATATGAGTCAACTGCAGACGAAGGTTTCAAAACAGAATAGTATAATTCTGTGTTTATTAAAAAGAAAGCTCTACATAAAACATGGAAGGAAATTATCCCACTCTACTAATGACTGGTAAAGCCTCTGCTACATCTATTTTTGTCTCTCAATTTTAAGAAAGATGTGGTAAACTGGAAAGAGTCCTGAGGAGAACAAAGAACAAGGGGAAATTTATAAAATGTGACCTATCAGGAAAAAACAGAAGACTGAAGACAGAATGATAAACATCAGCCAATGTTGACTTCAAAAATTTTAAAGTCATCACTTATCCTGTTTCCATCAAAGGATGGCAAGAAATAATCAGCTTCATGTGTGACAGAAGACTTGGATTAGATGTTAGGAAAAGCCTTTCTAGCTGTTAGAATAAAGCTTACATAGGGAGACAGGCGCCATTAAGGTGGGTGCAAGAAGGCTGGTAGGGGAAATAACCTCAGCATTACTGTGTTACCAGGCAAAAATTTTCAGCTGAAAATGAAATAAGTAAAATTAATGCAATGGGGATAGGAGGAGGGAGATGCTGGCTCTCCAGCGAATAGCCTCTTTCACTCACAGTCTCAGTCTGCCACGTCAAATACTCGTGGCCAATTCCTTTGCTGGTTAAAATCGGTACAGCTGCAATGGCCTAAAGTTTTTCCTGGTCTGTATCATCAGGTGTCATCAAACCTTGTCCTTTGTGAAATGAAAAGTGGGAAAGGCTTGTTAACAAGAGACAGCTGTAGACAACTTTGGATGATAGCCTTGCACCAGTGGCTGATTCCCTTCCTTCTTAACAGAGTAACTTTCATGAGAGGCTGTGCTTCTACATCAGGGAGGTACCCTACTAGGTTTTTAACTCTCTTTTACTCTCTGCTACAACTATGGTTACATCTAGCAATCTTCCTCCTGTCTTTCTATTACACAGTCCATCCAGGTTTATGGTCAGTCTGTAGCAATCAAATGCATCGGACAGGAAGATAGCAGTAGCAGCAAAAGACACGCCAAAACTCACCAAATGAGGCATAAGGATATTAAATCTGTAACCCTGCAGCTGCATGAGAAATATTTATTTGCCTCCATCTTGGTATTCTGGTCAAGCAGATCCATTTAGGTTTGTAAATAGTCTGGTTGAAATGAGCTGTTTTTCTTAGTAGCTGATTTTAAAGTTTCCTCTTGTGAGGAAATTTTCTTGTTGTTTTGCAGACAAAAATCAAATATATTTTGAAAAAACTGTCTACATCCATGGGGGTAGAATAATATTTTGACAGAGGAAATGCCAATGTTTCTCTGCTTCATTCTCAGCCAAAGTCACTCACCAAGGTATGGGAAGTGGTGGGGGAAGGTCAGGCCTTTGGATTTACGTGCATTTTGGCTACGCTTCTTCCTGGCTTGAGAAGGTTATTTGGGAACTGTTGGCTTCAATGAACACAGATATTATCTATGATTCTCTTTGGGTAATCAGTTTGCTCAGTGCTCTTAACAAATGTGGAAAACCTTTTTTTTAAGAGGTAATGGTTGACTATCTGACCAGGGCTCATCTCTTTTTAATCTCCTGCTCTGGCCTATAGTCACTGCTGAAGTGTGTTATAATGAGCACGCTGCAGTGCAGGATGCTCTTTGGGTGACAGCAGCTGACTGCTCCAGTCCAGGATCTCCTCAGAAGTAAAGGCATTATCCAGTCTACGCACAGCAAGTAGTATCATCATGAGGTGACTCACCTTCTGCACAAAAGCTATTGATAAGATTGATTTTCATACTGCTGCTCCACTTTTAGACTGTAGAGTATGGTATTGGTCAGCTGCTCCTCAGCCTCCAACCTGAGGTGCCCCAGGGTGGCACCTGGCTAGTTCTTCTGACACATAACAGGATCTGAGTGCCCAAACTGCTGGACTATAAAAGCCTTACTCAAAAACTCAGCTGCTGGCATGCAGTCCCACCCTGCCCCAACACAAAACCTCCATCTGTCCCCATTTGACCTAGTACATTAGAGAGGATGAGAGGGTTTTTGTCAGATGCCTCCCCAGATGCTGCCAGATGTTGTCAGATGCCTTACCAGAGTTTACCCTGCAGCTGTTGGGCTGTTGCAGCTCCTTCTCTAACCTGTTCCCAAGGTGGTGCAGTTGCATCTCACCCCTCTCTTGGAGCAGCTTCTCCATTCCAGCCAAAGCAGAAGCTTTGAGTAACAGACAGTAAAACTTTGGGCATCAAAGTGCAACACAGGCACAACAGCAATAGGCAAAACAGACTGACAATTTCTTAAAGCATTCCACCTAAGAGCAGGAAATTACTATAAAAAAGCACTGAAGCACTGCATCAGCAAAAGGTTCAGAGATAAAATAAACACTGTAAACATAATACAGCCTTTCATAGTAGGAGAAAGACTGAGGGAGGAGGAACAGTACAGCCTTTGCTGTTTTGACTGGCATCACTGCTTGTCTCGCTCTGACAGGTTGCCAGGTTAAGGTTTTGTTTTGAATCAGTCATTTCCCTTTGAACAGTGGCAACTGTTACCATTGTTACCCTGTTACACTGAATATAAAACAAAATTTCCACCAGCAGCTTTCCTACCATATGTTTATTCTAGGAGGCAGCAGGCATCTAGGATTTGGTAGCAATCACAGTGAGGAAACATTTGCAGGACCTGCCTCAACAAAATAATTACCTCGATCACAGTAATATCATACAGAAGAAGACACTGAATTTACAACTGTTGTCCATGAGATCTTACCTAAGAAATCTAATGTCAGGATTTATTTTTTTTGCTTTAATTGTAAAGTTGTTATTTCAAGAATCATCCTTCTAAAGCGTAAAGCATACACTGGAAGTATTAGTCCTGAAACGCTGTTGAGCATGTTTTAACTGCAAAATTATTTAACAGATTTTCTTGAAACACTTTCTGCTTTGTCTCCACTATAAATCTAGCCACATCCTGGTGAAAGCAGTTTCACATAGAAAAGTGATATGAGGGGCTTAAAACAGGGTTTCATAAGGGTTTCATGTTAGCACAGCTTTAATTATGAAGACATTTGTAATGCTTCCAAAACTATCATGACTTCCTAATTACTTATGGAAAACATTGTATAGTGAGGTGATATGACCCCCATTTACTTACAATGTAGTTTTTCTTCCTAATCCTTTAGATATGAAGAACCAGATATACTGAAATCAATGCAATCTCTCTTCATAAGAATACCTTTACAGTTAAATCAGATTATTACTACAGTGCTTAGTAGTTCAACAAAGTAGTTCAATAAATAATGAGTGCTCCCTCTTTGCCTAAATTCCTAGAATGAACAGCAAAGTACCAGTGAGCTCTCACTCCTAAACAAATTTATTTAAATATTTGGTAAGATAACTAGAAGTTACTAGAAGTGGTTGAGAATACACTACCCATATGGTCTCCTGGACTTAAAAAAGCTGAAGTCTGATGTAATGTTACAGGCATCGGATGATAGTTTATTAATAACAGCTTGTATGTTTGAAAGAACCTAGAAGAGTTAGACTCCCAAATCCAACTGCCCTTTAAAGGGAAATTCTTGCTAAATCCCATAGGTTCTTTTGAAATCCCAGACATCATTAAAAAGTAGGAGAGGAGAAAGATACATCATTTTGACCTTAAAAGGAATGTACTGTCAATAATGCCAGCTGCTTGATATTGAATGAATGAAGTATTTTTATTATGAATGAGAATGCGTGGTCTTCTCCAATCCTAGAATTTACCTAACATTCATGTTCACCTTCTTGTAGGTAAAATAAACTTCTTATATCAAAGTACTGTAGTTTATTTATTATTCTGCAGATGGTTAGATAATCACCTTTGATTTGTTTAGCTGCATTTCATTTTTTGAATATTAACAGGAACAGTTTATATGTGTGAGATTTATGTCACGCTGAGACAATTTTTACAAGATTAAGAGACCAGAATGTGAAGAAAGCAGAGCTTTTAGAAGGTAAGACAAACAAGGCAAAGATGGGGGAGTTGAGCCTTTCATGAAATATAGATGTAGGGTATCATTACAAAAATAAATATAGAAGAAAAAAACCAAAAGTATAATCAGCCAAAATTCATTGTTACAGCAATAGATCTGCCCCAGTAGGGTTTACCTGTCCTTGTTTTAACAAGTAATTTGTCATTTCTCAGTGCCAAGTGATTTCTCTGGGCATGGAAGTTGTTGCCTTCAGCATTTCAGCTGGAGGGAACTAGCTATTAAGAAAAATTACTAGGAAAACAGATTTAAAAATAAATGAAAAGATTGTATCAGAAAGGGGCCAGTCTCCACTTTTCATGGAAAACAATACAAGACAGGAACTTTTTTCCCTATTTACCTCCCCTCCCCTCCACCTATTTGTTTTCAAGCTCCCAGAGTACAGCAGGAAAAGCACCACAGAAAAAAATAAGACAAGGTAAGAGAGGAAGAACACGTAATAGATGTTAAGATACGCACAGAAAAACATGCAAGTGAAAAACACACAAATTATATTCAAGGTTTTTGAGTTGTTTTCTTTTATTGACTTGTGCTGAAGACTAACAAGCATTTCATTACATCACATTACGTGTAATTAAAGTGTGTTACATTTGCAGATTCTGAACAACTGATGTGGTGAAGCAAATTGTTGGAAAATATGTATAAAGATGTTTGGACTGAAGTATTTGTATCTTTTCACTTAATAAAGCTCAGTTAAATAAAATCTGACAGCTTCCTTATTAAAACTATGAAGTGATGTAGGACATCCTGCCTCGAGAACTCCTCAAATGTAAAATAAACAGTATGTAAAGAGGACACACTTTGCTCTCTCAACAAAATGTTCCCATCTTTTGGCTGAAACAAGGAAGCTGTATAAAGTTAGCTGCATGTCCCAGTAATCAAGGGAAGGAATTAGAAAATAACCCTGCCAATTGAAACTGCAGGAGTTCTTTTGGCCAATGTAGTGTCAACACAATGTCACTCTGGCCAACCAAGTGGGCTATTGGAACAACAAAACAAAATATGTAGAGTTGTTGAAAGTGCCCATGAATAGATAGGGCCAAATTTTCCGAAGGCAGAAACCTTTTTCAAGCAGACAAAAGAATCAGCATGAGTTATACACCTGTATTTGCCAAAATGCCACATGCAAATGTCTGAGGGCAAGTGGATGGGAAGAAAAACAAAAAACAAAAAACAAACCAGTGGAAAATGTCCAGTCCCCACTTCTTTCACAGAAAGAAGTACAAGAGGAATTTTATGTTCTCCAGCATTCTAGAGGTCAAAACTTCCAAAAATACAAGAAGTGAAAATCTGTACAAATGTCATTCATGACATGAACTCTCAGCTTGGATCTGCACTGGCAATTTGCACATAAGGAAATCTAATCTCTGTGTTGAGTGGTAATAGTTGCACTTGCAAATGTGAGCACAAGTTTTTGTGTGAACAAGCCAATCATTAAAGACAGAGGGTCAAAAGTGGTCATAAAATGCCAGAATCTTCTATTGCAGAATTATTCTAAAAGTTGATGACCCACTGTTAACACTGGGAGAGAAGTAACATCTATTGAAGCCAGCAAACCTTCTCGCAACTACTTAACTGGAGGGTTGCCATCCAAATATTCCAGATAGTTGGGATGGTAGAAGTCTCTGGAGATTTGTCTGGATTTAAGGGGTGAAACTAAACATGACTTTAATCTTTTATTTCAAATTTATTCCTACTTTGGTGGACCCCCTATACCTTCCCAAGCCCCTTAAATGAAATGGAAAATTGTTGACTAAGTCAGAAGACATCTGGCAGACTTAAGAGCGTGCACTGATGGTGTTCAATGACATCTGCTCCACAGAGAAGCATTACCTAGCTCTGTTCAGAATAAGCCAGCTGTTCAGTCAGCTGGAATGAGTAGTCAGAGGTGTCTGAAGAAATCAGAAATACAACAAATACATATTGCCCTCAGATGAATCAAAAATGGCCTTTCCTGGCAAAAAGCCAGGCATCCGAAGAAAAAGGATTGCCAGCTGAAGATTGTATGTCTCTCTAGAAGTATTTCCGTAGGGACATTTCTTTGGATCAGGATGATGGGAAGGAGAACATTTGTCAGCATATACTCTACATCCACAAGCAGCTTTCTGAGAAGCGGCAGCCAAAATGGCTTTGTGGCTTGCATGAGATTTACATTGAATAACTCTGCTGCCAAATCAAGATTCTTGACTTTGTACACTCTCTACAGGGGCTGTTTCTTGAACTGGAGGGAATCAGTTGTTTACATCCTTTTATGGTAAATGATAATATTTTTATAAATAATTTAACCTCTTGCCACAGAAAAAAACCCCATCATTGTTATGACTCAGGCCTGACAAATACTCTAAATAAAATAATATAATAAAATTAATATACAAGGAAGCATTTGGAGAAAATGGCCATTTAAAATGGCCTGTACCTGAGTACCTGAGGGACTGATTTTACAAGATTCAAACTGGCATAACCATTCAGAAGAGCTTTAAACTAAGAGGCCCAAGGAAGAAGATTGGAAAAGAGTCATGTTCAACTCTCCAAACCTGATTTTATTACACAGGCAAAAGAAAAGCAGTTTAAAGGGTTCAGTAAAAAGAAAAAAAAAATCAGCAGAAGCAGCAAAGAGAAAACTTTAAGCAGAGAATATAGGAGTAGTCATGGAGACAGTTCAGTCACTGAAAGGATTATACACAATCGAGTTGAAGTGGGTGAGGTAACAGAAAGGCAACTTAGCTGTTTGGAAACCAATGAAAGGTGGCAGGGTTACAAACCAGAGGAAGTGGAACCAATAGAGCAGGACATGAAATCAGTTAGTAGAGCTATAACAAGACATAGTAGAGTATCAGTAATGATTGGAACTTCGATATTGAAATACATGATGGTCTTCTAAAAGCTAGAAATAAAATCAGGAGTAGAATACTGCCATAGTTTAATAAGGACCACTTCTGCAAGTAAAAATTTGCAGTAAGATGGAGAAAACTGAAGCTTTTAAGGTCAAAATGAATTTGAATGAAGGGCTGTAAAATGAACTAGGGTCAGAAGTTTGCCATTGCTTCACATGGATCAAATTTGAACCTGGATGAGGACCTCATTAATATTTTGTTGGAGAGAAAATGGCTATCAGAAATTGTATCATTGTGTGGACACATAAATTTCCCAGACACAGATTGGAAAAAACATGCTACCAAATATGGTAGGACCCATTTATTCCTGAATGTGATAGCCAACATATTTCTTCACCAAGTGTACTGTGACTAATAAGTACCATTATAAAAAAGGTTCTAGTCAGCTGCAAATGACAGATCAAGCAAAAGACCTGGGCATAGAACTTAATCACAAGATTACTATGAGTCACCAGTACAATGATAAAGTACAATGTGATACTAGCCCGCAGCAAAAGCAAAGTATTTCCAATAGAAATGGGGATGTATTAATATCATTATACAAGGTAACAACAAACTGCAGACAGCGCTCTGAGTTATGTTGTGTGCAAAGATGAACTCAGACCAGAACAGGTAGAAAGAAGGACTAGTCATCCTTGTAGGGAACTGAGGGTTGACTTTGGGAGGAGAGAAAAAAATGGGAGCACAGACAAAATGTCGTTGCTCTCTATGAATTGTGCTAGCATGAGGTCAGAACTGGAGGACGAAATAGAGGATCATGTTGGGAGGGGAATAAAGTGGCCTGAATTAATTTAGGAAAGAAAAAAGAACAAGTTTCCCTACAATCAGCTGCGTAAAGTCTTGAAACAGCTTCCTGAAAGTGCAGGAGCAAAAGTTAATTCATTGGCTAATGATGAAGGATAATGAGGTTAGGAATGGGATTATGTGGTGCAGTTCATCCTCACTGCACAAGACTGAAGATAATGATCCAGTAAAACCCTTCCCTTATTCAGTGTTCACATATAATCATTAAACATATCTGAGAAGCAGCTTTTCATCAATAGATACCAATCCACTCACACAGGACAATTAATATAAGTGAAATTTAGCATATACTTAATGTTTAGTTCTCTACATGCTGTACAAAGCTGTACTGATTTATATCACTGTAAGACATTGTTTAATATGTTGGGGGGGTTGATTTTTTGCACTGTATTTAATAAGATTCACAAGACCCACACTACAGAAAATGTGGGAATATGAAACAAATCTACATAGCACCAAATAGTATTGAATAGCACAGGCTTTTCACAATGCAAATTACATATTTTCAGTCCATTCTTTCTTTCTTCCTCCCATCCTCTCTTTAAAACATGAACATTAAATAAAACAGAAGGATCACATTTAGAAAGCAGAGATGAAAATAGGTGTTTGCTTTAACATATATAGTTTAGGCTATGCTTAAAAGGTAATAGAAAACTTACATAATATGTGCTTCTTTCTCCTCTGTCTCAAAGCCAAGTCCAATACTGTATGCAACTCTGTGTGTGGGTAAAGTTTTCCTTTAGCTCTTATTGTCACAAAATGTTACAAATTTTAAAAACACTAAAGACTTCTTTGTGTTATCTCTGGTGGACCTGTGGAATGTACTGCTGCTAGTTGTCACTGAGTCAGTGGACTTTTAAAATGAATTAATCATTTTATGGCCACTAATAATTTCTGTAGCTATGCAAGATAGAACAATGAATTCAGCATCAAAATTGCATTTTTCAGGAAATAAGTTAACTGTTTGTGAGTATGGGGTCAGAAAGGAATTTCTTCTCAATTTCAGCTATTCATTTTGGCAGATATTTGGCTTGGGGATATTTCAGCCTTCCTTGACTGTAGGGGTAGTAGCTGTTGCTGTACCAGGACAAGAGTTGAGATATGGATTGAGGCTCCAGTGCGATATAGTTCTCTTCCCTTCCACATGGAATATGAGTCTTCCTTCGTAGTCCATATAAAAGGACTAAAATCAGCAAAGAAAACTATGTAAAACTGACATAACCATAAGAAAACTCAGGCTCGAGTTCATAGACGAATAGGAAAGATATTCTCTAAAATTCAAGTAGCTATTTGTATAATATTTTCATCAGTAATATACAAAATTATATAAGCTAATGAAATGTCACGACTAGTGTCAGAATCTTAATGCTTGCCTGTATGCCATTCTGACCTCAGAAACTCAAAATTGTCATCTTGATATAAACTTCCTCTCCAGCCTACACAAAAAATAGCTTGACCATTCTAGGTAATGAGGGGAGTTATAAAGCTTGTGTAACTCATTTGGAAAGAGTTAATATGGAACCTGCACATTACATGTGTATTTCTGCATTTATACCAAGTAGGCTCATGTGAGATACGCAGTTGGATAGGAATGAAGGAGGAAGGAAAAAATATGCATAAATTGATTACACTTTCCACTTCCAGGTATCTACGTTTTAAGGTCCAATCCTGAGACTTTAAGTATCTGTAAACCACATCTCTCAAACCACATACAGAGCTACAACTATCATACTTAACTTCAGACTGCACTTTGAGGTACATAAAATCATCAAAGACAACAACTAGAGGGCACATACAACTTTCCCTGAAAGATCACGCTTTGGGCATTCAGGCTGCTTCTCAATGTACTCATGGAAAAGTATAAGAAGTTTAGAAGATAAGTCACAGGAAATGTACTCAACAGCATTCTTCCCCATTTCGCCAGAACATGAATACATCAGACCCCGACTGCCAAGGACAGTTTTGGTGTATCTGCCTGTGCTGGGCTCATCAGGAAACATTTTGTACTGTTCTCATATGGTAGGGCATCTAAGACAGTGTGGAGGACTATATAAAATCAGATCCACCGAAATCAAAATACATAACCTATCTGACTAGATACTAAGCTTGTTTTCATGATGACAGCAAGTCTGCTGTGATACAAGTCCTAATATTTTGAGACATGTGCCTGTATTGTAACAAGTGATTTAAAGCATTTTCAAACTGGAATCATGGGAAGATTGCTTGCAGTACAGCTGCCCATCTGGAAATTTCAGATTTTGTTTATCTATTTTCACAGGAATTTTGACACATCACATACTTGGGGTTGCAGAAAATGACAATGTGCATTTTGACTACACACTGTCTAGGTAAACACTTGTCAAATGAGGAATACTGAGATCAAAACAAGCTTTTATGTGTGTCACTCCATAAGTTACAGTCTTTCTGGCTACTGGACCATATTTTAGTTACTGCTCCAATATTGTTCAATAAGAAAGGCAGCACTCAGAAGATTGCCAATCCTATAGCATGAAGAGTTGCATTTTGAATGGCATTTTATGTGTATAACAATAATAATCTTTCTACCTTACCCAAAAATAGAAGGAGCAACTGTTGAGGCCTCTTTACTGGTAGTCATCACATTGGGGATGAGAGTAGACCAGACTCACTGTGAAATGATTCAAGCAGTGTTTGAGAAGAGATATATTTTGGTTGGATACTGGAAAATTTAGTAGAATTGAACTTGTCCTAGCTGGAGGTGTGGGCTAAGAAGAAAGCCTTTAGGCATCTATAGACACTGGGTTTGGCTCAGGAGTCAGGGCTCAAGTTGAGAAACGAGTGAGTTCTCATGAAATATCCACCCAAACAATTGGAAATCCCTTGTGACCAGCTGTTCCCACCATCTTAGATTTGCACAAGACATACTAAAGAACCAAAGAGGAATTTAAAAGTAACCAAAAGCCAGAATAGTAGGAGAAGGTTTGGAGGCCAACCTGCCTGAACCTGGAAAGGCTTCACATGCTCTACTTTTCAGCTTGAGCCCGTCTGCAGTTTTAAGTGTGCTTGTCAATTTTAATTAGACCTTTACAAGTAAAAATAAAAATTTATTTTACCACTAACTCTTGAAGTGTTAACAGCTGGGTAAAACATTTGCACTGAAATTCAGACCCATTCAAATGGGCCCTGCATTCCAGGCTACACAGGTTTATGAACCCCAGCCCATTCAAATGAAATCTGCAATGCAATTGTCCATAAACACAACAAGCTCCAAAATCTCTCTCCTCAGCCAACCTCTCTTACTCAATACATGCTTCAAATTCCTCTTCTTCTGCCTTCTCTAATCCTCTCAAGCACTTCATGCTTCCCAAACTCACCTCATGTAAATGGAGACCTGAAATGTAGTGGAGAGGGAGGACAAGATAACACAGTGTTGGTCTGATTCCCTTCCAAGCCCTGAAAACCAAGCCTAAAGGTTCATTTACCCTGTGGAAACTAAAGATTTTCAAGATTAAAACCCTGACCAACAGCCTACACCAACCATGGATAAGTAAGGAAGGGCCTTCACATGTATTTATCCATATTTATTTTTCAGGTGCATAAAATGTATGCATCACAATTCTCTGAAAACTCTGCAAAATTTGTCACACCACAATAAGCAGCCATCAGAAAATGACCAGGACAGTTAAAGGAATCACCTGTAAACCAACCTAAAAAAACACTCAGTAGATTATTAGCTGGAAAATGTAGCTGGAGTGATAGCAGAGAGGGGCATAAAAGCCTTGAAAATATTTAAATGTTTTGTCTGAATATTTTTCAACAAAATGGTTTGGTTTTTCTTTTCAAAATAATTATTTTATTTTAATATGTATCTATATTTAATATCTCAGTGTTAAAGAGAGGATTAGAAAAAACAATTACATGAAATTAAGTATTTTGGTGCATTAAATGTTTAATTTAAGCAGAAACAATATTTTATTTGCATTACATTTGGATTTTTCATTACAGTGGCATAAACAGAAATTTTTCACTTTGAGTCAATCTGAAATATTTTTTTTAATTTTTTAGTTTAGCAAGTAAAGTGAAAAATTAATTATTCATACAGACCTAATGGCAAATTTTTCACTGGAAAGAAGAGGCTGGAACTTTCTACCAAGTACAAATAAAGTCTTATTCATTTATTTAAATTCACATGAAAATTCTGTGACTAAGTTCAAGTAGATACATAGAAGAAAAGAACTGAGACTAACTTCTGACTTTCTGTGTTTTAGGAAATGTGATTCTCCCTGTATGTGACATTCACACATACATTCCAGCTCACATATATCACATATCATATTGCATGTGCATATCAGGTTGCCCATACGTCCTATAACCTATGCATCATCACCTTACAACCCCACCTGAACCCTATCTGGTCCTATCAGGATCAGATCACACAGAAATGAAAGTGTTCAAAAAGTTATGAATTTGATGTTAAGTTTTACTACTGAAAGACCTGCCAGAAATTATGCTGTGCATTCTACACCATACAAATGTCTGTCAAAAAGTCTAGAAGTAGCCACTAGAACAGATACTTCCTATGCATTAAACTTCATCTTCAAGCACACCATGCAACCTGGCTTAGTGGCAAATGCACACCAGCTACTATGCAATGAGGCTGACATACTAAGGCTATAGATCACAAAACATGAGGAACAGTTGTTTTCTACTTCAAGATATTCAAGAGCTGTGTTTATTCAGAGATGATTTTTTAATAGATAGGAAATAAGACGTACTGTCTTCTATATAACAGAAGGAGTAAGAATGCTTTTATATTCATTTTCTGAAGGCATTAGATTCTGTCTTAGCCACTGTCAAGAGTGTGCTTAGAACTGCTGAAAGACCTTATCTGTGACAGTAATTGGCAAACCCAGATTTCTGGGTTAAACCTATAGAAACATTTCTAGGCACTTTGGCACCCAAATTTGGCAGCATTTGAAATGCCACATGCAGCACGGGAGTCCAGCATTTCTAAGCTTTTTCACAGGCCAGAGTTATCTTACTGCAGATGAAAAGCTGCCTTTCCAAGATGCTCTGGTTGTTCCACACAGCTCTGGCAAGTCCAGCCGGCCACGGATGCATCTTAAATCCTCTGAGGATTTCCCCTATGCAGATATATCAGCAAGTCACATAGTTCCTTTTGTGACTAATGCTCCATCTGACATGATGGCTAAGGGATGGCATTCCTCATGCGCTGCAGGAGTTTATTGGTGCTCAGCCAAGCAGAAATTAGACATTTTTCATCTTGTTTTATATTATATTGCCACTCACCAACACCATCTTTCAGCCTTCTCTTAGTCTGTGGGCTTCTGCATTTTTTTATTTGTTCACCGTAGCCTGATGGCAGGCAAGATTTACTAAAACATAACAGAATAATCTCTTTCCTGTCTAATGATTGGCACTGAGAGGAATGTTTAAGTTCTGGAAACTCTTAAGGTCTTCTTCATAAAGCTGATGAGCTTCTCAGCATTCTACAGACATTTTTGTAAAATTACCTAGGCAAGAGTGATCCTAGCCAAAACCAAGATTTATTAAAAACAGAGAAAATGGAATCCAAAGAAACAGTTTCCTGAATAGCAGTGAACTTAACACTTCAGTGAACCAGGATTTCTATGATGGCACATGGCAGTGGTGGGGTCAGACACATAACTTCAGGTAGTTCCCAAAATAAGGGTACCTAACACATATGTCACACTGTTCATATGTTTCATCCTCACCTGAATACACATTCAAGTATATACATTCCTAGTAAAGTACCACAGTCCCAAAATTCTTGCTGTTTATTCCAAATACTTTTTATGATACATACACAAAATAAAACATAGTATCAGATTCCAGAAGAGCATATCCCTCAGGATAGCCTCATATTGCAACATCCACACAATGCAGATAGTTAAATTACTTTGTGTTCTGTCTTTAAACTTAATAAATCATTAATAGTAACTAAAAAAATAGAGAGTTTACATTGCTGCAGACACGACCGGAGCAACTGACGTAAAAGTTGGAAAAAAGTGACAAAAGTTTCATCATATGAGAGTTTCTGTTTCTTTCCAGTTCCATCATTTCTCCTAGTAAAAGTCATTACCTTTCTATACAAAATTTTGCCCTACCTTTGCTTACTTAAATACCTCAGAGACATGGAAAGTTCAAAATATCTGCTATACACATGCGCTCATTAGCTTTTCCTACTGTTAGTCCCATGTATAGATAAAAAAGAAGGAAAGTGCAAAGATTAAATTGTCACTAACCTTGCTAACCACGCCAAAGACTGTATGCAATAGAAATGTTCAAACAGAGATCCTGACTTTACAGCACAGTAAGATTTTCAAGGCCATGTCTTGCAGGGTCACTGTTGCTGAGCTAAGCCAGCTCTGTGTCATCTCCCTGATATTTCCTGAACTGAATGACGTCTGCCCACAGCAGGAAAGAGAAGGTCAACGTCCACTACTGGCAGATGTGCTGGAGAATGGCTGGATTTTGAAGAAAGACATGCCATGTTCAGTCTCCAATGGGAAGTTAGGGAATAAGCTGTTTCTGGCCCCAACATTTCTTAGACTGTGGGAAAGAGGAAGGAAATCTATACAATACTATACATTTTCATGGTAAATGAAAAAAAGTTATACAGCTTAAAATATTGTTCTCAAGTATTCCTCAGGTAATCATTGCCTCCATATGTTTAAATACACATATTTATTGAATTCTAGATCTTTTGCTGTACATGCTTTCATCAAAATGATTCAAGCATAACTATTTTCACTGGATTTAGGCACAGGCTGCATAGTTTCCAGTCCAGTCTTATTCTTTGTCATCTTTCTTATTCTTAGCTCTGAAATTAAGGCCTTATGTTTTAATAAGTGAAGAAGATACAAGATACACTACTTGCACAATCCAAGAAATTTTTTATTTTTTTTTAGGTATAGTCACACTGGGCTGAGACTTTGTTTACAGAATGGTTAAGGTTTCTACTTATTAAAATAGATCAAATACATACTGAACTCCACTTTATCCATTGCAGAAATCAGCTTCAGAGATTTGTTATGAAGCTGTAAAACACAGCACCAAGTAGAACCACAGATTCCAAAACTCTGTCAGAGAACCCCTTGGGCACTTCAAGAGAGATTAAATCTACAGATTATTCAGGACAAAATAACTTGGCTTGCTTTTTGGCACCAGAAAAAAAAAATACCACCATTTCTAAGACCTCAGTTTCAGTTTGCTCCTGATTTCCCAAACATCTCAAATTCTCACTGCTGGAATTCCTCACTGCTGAATTCCTTCCAGTTTTTGTTGAAGAGCCTTCTTTACAGAAATATCACAAAATTATCTGATGGCAAAAATGGGTATTTTCTAAACCCACAGCTTAACTATCTAATCCCTGCATTTAAGCCTTCATCTTCATTTCAGTCATAACTGAAGGCTCCAACCCTGATTTAGGGAAGTCAGGGGATTCAATCCCTTGGTTTAAAATAAGGAGTAGGCAGAATAGCAGCAATATTGTACTCTAACCTTCTGCAAAGCAGTTTCAGGCTCTGTAAAAGTATCCTCACAATCTACTGAGACAAGAATAAGGAAAAAAGCACCTGAGCACCCGCTCCGTCTGTCTAGGAAGTGCAACACAGACTGGCAAAAAAAAGTCCAGGCAGCCTCTACAGGAACCGAACGACATTAGAAGGCAGAAATCCAGGTGGAAGATACACATCTGTACCCTCAACTTCACAACCTCCTTCACTCACCCAAGAGTAAGATTCAGGATCAGGGTTGTCATTCTATGCTGACCTGCTGAAACAACCCATAAAATACATTATCCAGCAGGGATAGTCCAAATCATGTTTTCAAACAGAACTGCCCCAAACCAATGAACGTTTGTAATGCACTGTGGCACCAAGACTGCATAATCTCATGCACATAACACCACTGCACTGCAATTTCAATGCAATATAAATTCATGCTTCAACCAAAATATGTGGTCTCTGTTACCTGTTCATGCCACTCCCTCATGCCCACATTAATTTTCCTTTTTTCTAGTTATTAGTTTTCACTTGGCAAAGTTTCCTCATCTAACACCTTTTGCACCTACATAAACACTCAAGCAATCACAAGGAAGGGGTATGGAAAGGGCAGCTGACCCCTTTTGGCCATAGTACAGATTGTTTAGGCAACCACAGCCTCTGTTCCCCAGTGACCGGCATCATTGGCAATAAGCCACAATGGTATTTGCAATGATGCAGTGGCAGAAACGCTAACCTGTGCTTGCACTTAAGTGGAAGCGTGAGCATAATATATTGGCGCTGATTGGTGCTGCAGCAGGCCAAAACTCAAAAACTGTAAATCTTATTTTTACTTTGAAATTTCATGATACAACAGCTGTACTTCCAGGTACTTTTGTACTCTTTTTCTTGTCAGAAGTGTGAAAAAAAGCAGTGCTAGAAAGAAAATGGGGATTTTTCATTATGGAAAGTATTGCCTTTCCTTCAGAAAAGCCAACTATTCAACCTTTTTGAAATTTGGTAAGAGAAAACCAAATATTTTTGGCCAAAGCCACACAAAAATAGTTTGGGGGTTTCCCACAAAAAGCCCTGCAAGTTTCTAAGAAATGTAGATACTATCTGGAAGTACATTCAAAAAATCTTTTTCCCATTCAAATAAAGATTCAGGCTGAAAGGTCATTTTGGGTAATCTCCTCCTCCTTATTTCATCAATTATGCTATTGAATCTAATTTCATCAGAAGGAAGTCTCTCATCAACTACTGTATTTAAAAAAAAAAAAACAACTCTCAGGCTGGCATGGGAAAAAACCAGCCATTTTTATTTGTATCTGTTGTAGTGGGAACCTCTGAAAAACAAATCAACCCAGCACCACTGGTAAGGGGTGTTGCACATAAAACCAAATGCTGATTATAAATTCTGACAATGCTAAAATGTTCAGTTCAATCTCAGATGAAGCTAAAACTGGGATAGAGGTACTTAAAAGAAAGATGGTGGCAAATTTCAACTATCAAAACATCTTAAACTGACCAAGAGGATTTATGAGCCTGAAAGAATTTGACCACAATTTGAAGAACTTTAGAAAATTTTACTGATGATTTGTTCAGTAGTATTTGAGGAAACAAGAATAAAATGCATAATCATCTATTATCTATGTGTGAGAACATATCTAAACAGCTGAATATGTAAATAATTTTCATCCATGAAAAACAGTAGCATATTTGACCAAAAAAGGATCTTTTTCACTTAATTGTTCTCCATATCTCTAACAGGTTTTAAATTCACACAGAAGTACAAGATTTATATTCAGAGAAAAATGGAGAAGGAGAAAGAGAAAGATGGAGAAAAAAAAAACGGAAGAAAAACAAACTTCACATACACTCTTAAATAAATGTACATGCAGATAAGAAAAAGTGAACTGAAACTTCAGGACCAGAGCACTTCGAACCTATTATTTCACTTCCCAGTACCACAGATACAGGCAAAATCAGAGCATGTGAATTAGTTCACTTAAGTCTAAGATTCCTGATATTTTTCCAACCAACATTTCAGACTCATTTTGAAAAACACACCCGAGACAGATTTTCTTCTAGTGTTTGCCTGAATGGCACTCTTGCCTCTGCATAAGAATGCTGCTCTGTTTTCAGATCCATTCCAATACTTTTCCCAGTGTTTCACTTTGAACTGAAGAAAATAAGAATTCTGAAGGCACATGCTTTTAAAAAAATGAGTCACATCAGGTCACAATGATTTGGCTTAGACGGCTACATAAAACAGTGCAGTTGGCACAGACCTATCATAAACAGCTTGGTAGTGATTTTGAATGAAAATGTGTATGCTTGGAAGCCCGCTGAAAGATGAACATGGAGACGTAGATTTCCAGTTCCCAATTCTATTCTTCATGCTGGCAAAGCACCTGCATGTTGCTACAGGCAAATGCCAAACTCTTTGTTTGGAGGCAAGAGTTTATTCCCTCCCTCATTTATACCCACTTTCATGGCATTCTCATGCAGGCTTTCTTCTCTGTTTATTCTCAGTTTAGTGGTGTGACAGCCTCTGGTGTTCCATCCCAACCATAAATCCTATTTTCGAAGTGCCTTACTTCTCGAGAACCACACTGTAAGATTCATGTATCTTAATCAGAAATCATTTTTAAGGATTAGCTGGCAAACCTGGGGTTCAGAAATTTCTGCCAGTACCAGGATTATACCCCAATTCCTCTCAGCAATGCTGAGAGGCTTCCAGGTCCCACCTTGTCACAGCTGGGCCCTGAAGAGGACAGAACTGAAAGTATCAATGTGGCTCTGCGGAAGCAATTCATGGAGAAAGCAAGAGGGATGAGGCACTGTTTTTCCCCAGTTTCACCCTAGGATAAATTCACTGACTTGAATGGAGTCACCCTGGAGTAGAATTAATATTATACAGTGATAAATCAGGCCTATTGATTCACTGACAGTGCCCCTGTAGGACCTTCTTGAGCAGCAGCCTACTGAACATTGCTCACAGCATTGTCTTCCCGAGCACTGTGCCATGCCTTTTCCACAGACAAATTGTTTCCTGACGCAGCAGAGGCTGATCTCCATGCTTCCTGCTTAGTTAATGCATTATAACCACATTGTTTTGCACTGGTTGCCCTCTAATTTGTGTGCAAAAGGATTTTTGAGTCAAACACACAGCCCTCAGCTGTGGCAAATCCATGTGGAGTTTTGACTCCTAAAGCATCCAAAGATCACAGGAGTTACAGATGCAAAATGTATTTCCCAAACTACTTTTATGATCTGATTATTTGAGAAGCCAGGAGAGAAAAGATGGATCAGACTATTGGAGCCAAGAATGCTTTCTAAGGAGGCGATGATAGCCAAACTCCTGGCCTTGAAGTCCAAGGTAGCAAAGGATGCCCTGAGGAAATATTTATACATCTCTTGGCCTTTTTTGAACTCCTCAAAAATTTTCTGCCTTTTGTTTTCAGTCAGATATTAAACCCAAGAGGCAGCTTTAGATAGTGAAAAACTATGTCTGGTCATAATTGCTGGGTAATTAGCAGCTCTCAGTGGCAGCAAGCTAAATAATAAATGTTTCTTCAAAGTACATCTAGTCATTGTTTTGATGACACCTTTCCAACTCAGGGCTTCTCATTTCTGTCCAATGTCAAAAATGCCACAGGGGTGGGACAATGTGAAATGAAAATCAGACTCCTCTTTGGAAATCAGGTAGGAGGAAAAATACCTTAAGAAAAAAAAGTGCAAGAACCAGGACTGTTCCAGTCTGCTTTCAACAATTCCAAGAGACCTTTGCTGGTGGAAACATTCTGGTTTTCTCCTGGAGTTCCAAAATGTCAGTAGATTATGTGGTGTCCCAGGCAAAGCTACAATGAGAAAAATCAAAATTTATATTCAACAGACTTACTTCATGCCTGCCCTGAAAAGTGCTGTCAATATTTAGAGGAGAGAATCCTGTCACTATCTAGAGGAGAGAAGGAAGGCAACCTGAGAAGGAAGATGAAATACAGACCACCACCTCTGTAAACTGCTCCACCACTGTGAGAAGAAGACAAAGAATCTGGGGGCATTCATCTCACCTCAGTCTCCCATCTAGTCAATAGATACAGGCACTGTCATGGACAGAGTCCATCTGACATTTTACACATCTGCTTTAGGATAAGTAGAGCTGGTACCAACAGTCCATTGACTATATTGACTGCATATCCACAGATCATAAAAGGATGCTCAGGGACTACCATAACAGCAGACTTTTACATTTCACATGCATTTACATTTAGTTAGATAAAGTCCACCCTCTTTCTCTAACCACAGAGGCCTACTGCTCTTGTAGGCTCAGATGAAGAAGTCTCCTTCAGAAAAGAATGACTTCCAGCAAGGGAAAACAACATGGCTGGTTGTCAGGGATGTTAGAGATGGAGAACTATTGGTCAAAAACCTGCAACATGCTCTAACCCAAGAGGCAGAAAAATACAGGCAGCTCTAATACAAAAGGAGTAATTGCAACATATCTACAGCTGTTATCTTCCAGACATCTGTCCCCCCTTTTCTAACAGGAGGAGTATATCTCCGTTCCCTCTTCACTCTTGCTGAGGAAAGGACATTTGTTCTAATTGTGAATTGGCTGACAAATTACTTGGGCTCAGTCCAGACGTCCCTCCCTCCTCAGGGCTAGGAAACTCCATCAAGAGGATGGGGAATACAGTTAAGGAATGGGGGGAGGTACCTATTCTTTAAGCATTTCCAGAGTCCACAGAGCCACTCTTCTAGAGCCCTCTACAAGCTGAACAGGGTGTTTTGAAGGTTCCACTGATCATCTGGTATACACTTCCATTCATTTGTAAAACAAAGCAACCTCCACAAACCAGGGAAGACAGAGTGCCAGGGGAAAAAGAAAGCACAGATTAACTGGAGATCCCATGTATTTACTTTAGACTTCAGTGCTAGTCATGGTCTCTATGCAAATAAAACAAACTAGCACATTTACAAATTAACCAAGCTTGAAGTGATAACAAGAGTTGAAATTATTGCAATTACACAATGTGCACAGAAATGCCAAACTGAAGTTCTCTGAATTGTAAATGAGACCTGAGGGTCAGGTTCTGTCCCAGGAAACACATCAGAAACCTCACCCAAATAAGTGAAGTAGCACTGACAGTAATCCAGTGCAGGACTGTGTGGGCTGTCTCTTCCCCGAGGAATTTTTCCCATTCTTTGGGCTCTGAGTCTTTGACTTCAGCATTAAAAGCGCTGTCTTCTTATAAGCTCAGTCATTAAACCTTCTCACTCCTCTACTGTTTGCTTTCTTGAAGGAAAAGCTGAGCTTCAGCCATGAGAACACAGCATCCTGGACAGCCTGACCTGTACTCATTGAACTCCCTGACTTCATCACAGAGACAGGTGCCTAAAACACCAAGGGATGCTCTGCTTTAAATAACCACAGTCCTTCCGAGATAGCCCAAAAGGGATATCACTCGCATTTTAGTCTGCAGCTTTAGGTCCACGGTTTAAGTTCAGTTCTGCTCTAACAGCAGATGTAGTAGGGACGAGGAAAAGTAAAGTAGAATCTCCCTAAATCTAAATAACACTATATTTGCTCAGCCTAAAGGCACAACACACCCCTTTAGACATAATTCCCTGCAGTTGCCACAACTCCCAATACCTTAGCGAGAATTTCTTGGATGGCCCGCAGTCCAGGATAACTAGCAGGCACTTCACATACTCCTCTGCTTGCCCTCAGCCTGCTGCTTCACTTTGGCCACTGGACCATTCTGACCTTACACAGCTTCTGCACATCACCAGCATGATGAAGAGGGATTGTTCCATCTACTTCCCATTTCCATCTGATATCAACTTGGTGCAATTACAAATACTTTTCATAAGTTATAAGTTGGCAGAGAACTTACCTGGTGATCTTCCAACAAGGCTTCTTTTACTCCTGAGCTTCATATTAGATGATAAATTCTGATTCTTTAACACTTTTCATGTAACTTACCTTCATTAGTTAAATCAATGCTGATGATATCCCATAGATTTGCAGTGGGATTGCACCTACTTATACACGACCCTGGAAGCCTTTTTAACAGCATGTCACGGAGTATACTTTGGCAGGCCACTGAAAACAAGTTTATTTTACTTGCAGGATCACATAGTCAGCTCAGCAGTGCTGAAATGTGGCAATGAATTCCTCTCATCGCGTAGAGATGATGATCAGCAATACTACCAATAGATAGGAAAAACTAACCAAGTCGTCCTAGTCAGTGGATCTTACTTGCGTTTAAGGCTGACACATACATAGCAATTTGCCTCTGTTCTACAGCAGCTGCAAACTATTAACTATGACAATGAAGTTGATTTTTAAACCAACAAATATGATGGCTATTATGAAAGTTTTACCATTGTCACATGGTGTGCAGTCTTTAAATTCATCCCTTGCTGTGTGGCTGAACTTTTATTGAATTTTTTTTTAAATTAAAAGAAGGTCATGCGAGGACAAAAACCCTCTTTGTCAATCAGACTGCACAGTGCACAAAACTCTTCCAGAACTCTCATAAAAGCCAAGACCAGCATACTGTACTTAAAGCACAGTGTTGCAGAGATACTACATCTGTATTTGACAGATAAAGATACTCCCTCTCATTCCCCATTGCTTATTTCCACCTCCATCTTTGCTGGGTTCCCAGAAAATCTAGAACTGAATGATCCATTTGCCAACTGAGGGAGTTTTCAACATAAGAAACCTTCAAAACTATACCCATGGCCCAAAGCACACACCTTTGCTGTAACACAGATAGAAAAAAATCATATGAAAACCAGTTGCCAATCCAAGAGCTACACAGAGAAGAAAAAGAAGGATTTTAGCTTCTTCTGACAGCACAGGGATGCATTTGAGGAATACTTACAGTGGGATATCATACAAAATGTCTTTCATCATGCACAATTAAATCAATTAAATCATAGCCAAATTATTCTGTAAAAATCAAGATGTAACCTTTAGATAATGTTCATTTTTCCCCTATAGGCCCAGTGACATAGGACAAAAAATTTTTGAATGCTAGAAGCCCTTATAACTATTCAGCTGAAGATCTGATTCCTCCTGGTTTCTATTTCCATTCATCTTCTTTCTCACCTCATCATATGAGCTACCCTTCTCCTTCAAAAGAACTGTACAGAAACCCACAAGAGGGCATGATGAGGCAGAGAGGGGGGTGAGCCTCACTATTTTACATAACAAAATCATATGCATCAAAACACACACACACACAACTTCCCAAATGTCTGAGGTTAGTTATCCTTCATGTCCTGACAAGTTACACCCACCTTTCCCAGAGGAACTAACTCACTCCATAACAAGTACCAGACTTCTGTTAAAACAGCAAATAAAGTAGGACCACCTACCACCCAATCCTGCAAACACTTACTGGTAGACAATCCTGCATGCCTACCACCATCCACAACCGCGGAGTTTCAGCTGGTCTGCCCATGTTACTAAGTGCCATATCTCCAGCAAATGTTCCCGGAGTTATGCTCTATTGCTTGGTCAAAATCAGGCCAATTCTGCAACCCCTGTTTACAGTTGGCCTCTGGCACTGACTTACGATGGAATAACTCATAAGAATGAAACACAAGTTTGGATTTCAGGATAAGGCCCCCAGTCAACATGTGGGAGCATTTATGGCTCTGAGAGACCTATGTTAAAAAATAACTTAAAAACAGACAGTGTTTCCCTATGAGTGGCCTGTTTTCCCATGTTCCAGTTTGCTCTTTCAAGAAGACTGGTAGGCTGAGATATCGGTCACTATGTGAAAATGACAACATTCAATTAAAACAATAGCAATTTTCAAGTGACGCTTTTTTTTTTCAATAGATGTATGACATTCCTAGACATTCTATTAATTAGCAGGCCCCAGGCAACACATTTGGTAAAACAGAACAATCTGGCCTTTGATTTTTATCCAGGCCTTACCCAAGATCACACAGAGGTAGCCAGGCTGCTGATAGATCCCACACACAGAGCACACACCCCCAGCAAGCAGCTGTGCTAAGAACTGCGTGTAAACCACTTTGAAGAATTCTCAAACTGTAGAGAAAGACAGAATGATTTATTAATTAATAAAAAACTGCTTGTGTTGGACAGGGCAAGCAGAATCTGTTAAATGGGCTTTACTAATCAGTCCCAAATTTGTTTCTGCATCCTTTTTTCCAGTTACCTGTTTCAACTTCACTTTAAAAGCCATCCTGGTCGAAAAACATATCCTGAATGTTTCCTATATTTCAGGACCAGGAATTCAAACAAGCCCATTACTTTCAAAGTAAGGAGGCTATTAATATCCTGATGAGCATCTGAAATTAGCAGCATCTCATGTTCTGCACCTACATGATGGTTATCTAGGAAACTGGCATCCTTGTTACGTCTTTTCTGGGCAGCTATAGTTACAATCCATCAGTACACTGGATGAAAAGCACCGTCTCAACAGAAGATGTTGTAAGATGCCAGCTGAAACACTCAAGCTTTTGATACTCCCACCTGCATTAATAATTTCTGGTTGCATTGGATAAAGATCTGTGAGTTCCTTCACGTTTAGGAATTTATTAAGGTAGCCAAAACTTTGGAATCTCTCTTACTTGTATTATTCATTTCATCTGTAGACGATAATGGTCCTCTTACATTAAGGATAATTAGGGCCTTAGATGGGCTTTCAAAGACATTTCCACATTTTTCAGTGATGTAGCTGTAACTAAAACAAAATCCAAAGGGAAAAGGGGAGGAGTATTCGATCTTGAAAGCAGCCAGACTGTCTGGAGAAGATACATTTTGAAGGTTTTATTGGTGGCCCTCAGTGAAAGGCAGCTATGATCTAAGCTTGAAGGCTAGCAAGGACTATGTGGGTTGTGTGGGAGGGGGTTAAATCTAATTTGTAAATGGTGAGTTATTAGCCCTGACATTTGAGAATAGACACTGCATTGTGTCAATGATGAGAGCAACTCTAGTTTTCTTGTTAATGGCAGTGATTCATTCTTTCCCACTCCACTATTGTTCCCATTTACCTGGCAAAGAGAATTACTTCTTATGTGTTCCCAATTGCTGATTTCTGGAGAGACTGTTCAGATGAGCAAAGGCACAGGAGAAGAAATGCACCAAACAGGCAGAGTTCTGGGAACAGCACTAGTGGATCTCTGAAAGGGTGTGTTATTACCAAGTGGCCTTTTCCCCCTCCTCTACTCCCCTTTGCACCCAAGAAAACCCTGGCTCTCTTCTGCTTTACTCAGAGCTTTCAGTGTCGCTTCCTTTCAATTCAGGATTATTCCCTTAAACACATGCTTTCAAAAATATTTAAAATATCCTAAGATGGGTAAAGGATTTGGAAGCTCTAAATGACTTCAAACCTATATGTAGCCATACATGTGGTAACACAGAGCAACCAGCCTTGGATTTTCCACTACAGCCTTACCCAACTGCACAAAAGCAGCTATGCCCACAACTGGCCTCCTATGCCACATGAGACCACCCAGAAACCACACAAAGGGGTCTCAGCCAGTTACCCTCACAGAAGTCCATATATTAAGTTTTTTTAAATTGTCTTAAAGCCATGGAATATCAGGACAATGACCAGGAGTAAATCAAGACTCAAGCCTCCACACAGAGCTGTGTCTCCAACAGCCTGTTTTATAACATGTCTGGCTACTGCACTCAGACTCTCTGTTTGTCACTTGGCGAAGTGCAAACCCAACACTTCTCAGGCTGCCTCCCCTCCTCCCCAGCAGACTGTGACACTGGTAGACAAGCCTGATCCCTTGCAAATGTGAAGTGGCAGAGCTGCATTGACGTCAGTGATGATACTTCTCTTTCTTACAACTACCAATCTGGCCCTCCCACTTTTACAAATGCCCCTGAGGGGATGACATGAAACACAAAGCTTGGAAAAGTACAGAACTAGGACTTGGGAACAGCCCATGGCACAGATTAGGGGACAGTAGCCATAAAGAGTTTGAATCCAGATGTGAAATTCCCCAAGGCCAGGACTATTCAAACCCTATCTCGTATGTGAAGCAAACAAGCTAAATTAACTATTGGGTCAACCTTGCCCATAAGACACAGCTTTCTGTGAGCAACTCCACCCGAAGATCTTTGGGACCTATTTACTTTGGGGCATGCAAACAGCTATATATCTGCCAAAAGGCTGAAGCACATTCCACCCTTCGTGCAGCCAGCCAGGGCCACTGCAGGGGCAGGGCAGGCAAGCCGACTGACACACTGGAGCTTGCTCTGTGCAAATAGTTCTTGTGTCCAGTGAACACAGAAACCACAGCTGCAACTTTGCCAGTGGAGCAGAAGGTGTCACGTCCAGAGACAGCAGAGGGCACTCAGCTGACCTCAGACAAACAAAGTTTAAGTGGAATGTGGTATCCTCAATTCCATCTTGGGTTTCAAGTGACTAAGTGAAGAGATGCATGAAATTCATATTGAGTCCCCAAGCTATTACGTACCTACTGCATAGAGCCACATCTCTCTCCGAGCTGCCACAGCCAGCCATAAAGGTAGCTGGGCTTTGGCCACACAGAATTCCCACAGATTTCAATGGGAATTTCAGTGTTCCAGTCTGGACTCCAAGAATGCAGCGCTGGACCCAGAGCTCTGACGGCTGGAGCCGTATTCAATATCAGTGTCTGGCAACACCCATTTGTAAAACAGTGACTCATTCACAGGCACAGCTTTAGAGGGACAGACAGGATGACTTTAATCATACATTTCCATTTCGTTAACAAAGCTCAGTAAAACCAGATGAGCATCCTGGATGATAATAGTTGGTATTAATCTAATGACTGCAGTGATCCACTGCCACAGTTAGGAATAGTTTTATATTCTACAGAATGCATTGTTTTAATTTGCTTCAAGAACATAGCAACTAATGGACTCCTGAGGCTAAGGACAAAATAATTGTTTAAATGTCCATGAATTTTATTTAGAAACAGTTTTTTTCTGAAAATCAGAGGCATGGAAATGAATTACAGAAAGTAATTTGAAAGAGAATATCTTCAAAAGTACCTAAGCCACCTAGGAGTCTGGGACATCAGATAAATAAGCTGTCATTAGCACTTTCCATTCACTGTAAACAAGGGGGCAAGTGGTTTGTGTAATGGACTGTATACAGAGTGACATTTAATTCAGGCAGATATTACTGCAAGGTGCTCATTTGTCATGGCTGCACAGTCCTTCCCACTGACCAGCTGGGTTTCCATTCAAACATACAGTTTTAAGTCTTTCCCTCTAACATTAGCATACATCAAGCCTCAGACCTGACAGAAGCATCTGAAAGCAGATTGTTTGTTAAAGGTGGAGTTTGGCACTGGGTTTTTACTCAAGGTTTTTTTTAAAAGAATGGGCAGCCTTTTGGGCACCATTTTTCCAGAACGCCATGTCTGGCTAACCCTTCTAACATATTCAGGGTGCTCTTCCATGGCAGATTTGCAAGCAGATGCAATTCCCTCTGCAAGTGCTCCAAGATGCCAAGATAGAAGCCACCTCTAATCCTAAAGTCATGTAACTGCAGCCCTGTAATGCTGATCCCAAGCTAATATATTCTGCTTCCCAGCAGGACTTATTAGTTCAGGCTCAGCCACATGCTAATGATGGCTACACAGCTTCCCATTCAGAGCCAGCTTTCACCCAGCCAGCTTGGAGCACAGACAGAGTGAGTTCATATCTGCCTGCCAAACCCTGAGTAGACATACCTTCAGTGACAGTTAGGAGTAGAAATGCAGGATGAATCTTGTGTAATATTCTCAAGTCCAGTAAAGGCTGGCCTTGCTCACTAGTTTGAAAAGCCTGTCAGAGCATGGTAGTTTCCTTTGCTTTCTGGATTGATATGACTGTTCCTTACTTTGTGTACCAAAACTCTTCCTCGTTGACACTTTCCCTACTTCACACTGAGTCCTGCTCCACTAAGAAGGCTGAGCGCCCTCCTGCTCAGAGGCACACATTCCTTCGGAATTTGCCTCCTCGTGAAAATATGAAACAAACACATGCTCTACCAAACTCCTTTCACTAATTTAATTTCCCAGATTCTGCAAGGTGACAGGTCCCCAGGGAAAACCAGCATCTCACAAAGTATTACTGAGCGGATGAGATAGATTTAAACTCAGCATTGCAGTCTGAAAGCCCTCTGGTTAAGGTCATGGCAATCAGCCAACACATGAGATTTCCTACAGCTGCATCAGTCTTAGACATGAGATAAACATCAGATGCTTTGATAGAATTAAACTTTCTACAATGCACACAAATCCTATTGCTCTATCTTTCTAGAGTAAAAAGCACAAGTGAGAACTAAAAATTGGTTTGCTTCTGAATCTTGTCCACTTTCACCTCCAGCCCCAGCCTCCTGTGCAGTTCCACCATGTCTCTTAGTTACTTTTCTAGATCTTAGGCTACTTTCCACCCATTGTTGTTATAGCAAAACAGCTAATAGGAAGTTTGTCTGCCGTCTCCACCCAGTGGATAGCTAGGTTAATGCACTAAATTAAGTGGAAACTACCTGCTTGAAGATCTGCAGCACTTCGGATCTCAGCTTGCATCAGCAGTTAAGTGTAAGACAGAGACAATTCATACAAGCCAAGAGTTCCCTCTACCCTTCCAAACAGGTTTTCTGCTTGCTTCTCTGTTTTCTCCTCCACTGTCCACACACATCCAGGAAAAAAGTTCCCCTTGTCATAACAGAACTTCATCATGGTTACATTATATGACCTAAACCAAAAAAACCTATTTGACATTTAAACCACAATTCATCTAATTTATTGTTTGATGACCCCAATAGGCCATTCATTTACCAAATGATCTTATTAATCAAACATTGGTTTTTCAGTAGTGTATTTGTCCAGATCCATTATTGTCCACACTACTATCTATAGTTCATTTATTATTCATATTTTTAAATCATAGGGATAATTTTTCCAGGCTTATACAACACTTACAGTTGGGAAACACCAACCTGTCAACACCTTCTTCTTTGCACAGAAACTCTTCCATCACGACTGCAGCATCCACACATATCGCAACTTTTGCATAACGTTGTCCACTAAGTCTGTAATATTCACTTAAATTTGAGTTTGTAATTTCCAGTTTGCTTTAGACAGAGCCTGTAGCAGCCCATCCAATTCAGTAAAATCTTTCTGGCCTTTGGGACCAGCAATAGTGTTAAGACATTGTGATTTCCATGCCTTCCTTAATGTGTTTTCTTCTGTATCTCTTGATTTCACACAATTTCTGATAATACTTTCCTACCAACCTGGGCAGCAAGGTAGTATCAGGTCTTGCTGCAGCAGCATAAAAATATCACTCATTCAGTCTCACCTGGTGACAAATATACTAAGAGGTGGGAAAATCTAGGTGTGCAAACTCTTCAAATACATTTTATACCTACTTATTCTTCATATTCTCTGAGGAAGCCATCTAGGATCCCTAATCAAAAAATGTGCAAGAAATGTAAAAACAAAACACCCAAAAATGTTACTATCCTACACATATGTGTTTACTGGTTGGGGAAAATAGCAATACTGCCGCCTTCATTTACTGTCCTATTTAGCTCTTTCCTTTCTCCTGCCTCAGTCAATACTACAAGACCTGTGATGATCAAAGCATGAAGTCTGTGACACTCTCATTTGTGGTCCACGTGCAATACACACTGATCTCTCGCGTGCGAGTATGTCTTCTTCTATTGCACTGAGAAACCATCTAGCCTATGACTACTTTGCCAAAGGAACTTTCTCTCTACTCAGCTCCTGGCTTAATAACTACAATGTCACTCAGCAGTCTGAGAAACCATCTAGCCTATGACTACTTTGCCAAAGGAACTTTCTCTCTACTCAGCTCCTGGCTTAATAACTACAATGTCACTCAGCATCTGTGATCACAGTTTGTTGTATGTAGCACGTTGTTTATGTGCAGCACTATAAGGTGGGTAACATACACTGCCTCTCACTTATTTTCATAAGCTGAACCTAATTAATGTCGTTTCATATGCCAGGGATAAGAGGACAGCTGGAAACCATCAAGGGGAAATGGGAGCAGTACATGAGCTGTTTCTTCAGTCAGCTGTTTCACTGCCCAAGGCACACACACGCACATTCACAGCTTCCTCTCTCAGGTCCAGTCCTACTCTAGCTCTACCACTGTCACTCAGAAGTCAATACAATTATCCCAGCTTTACAGTGGTATAAGAGAACAGGATTGGGCCCAAATACCTTACTGGCACCTGAAACATTCCAGTTTTATCAAAACTTGATACTTAAATCCTTCTGGAGACATATACAATCAGGATAAATACAACATAATTGCCTTAGACTATGCTCAGAAATCTCTTCCAACTCACAAATAAAAGTCCACACGTCAAGCCACAAATCTCAGCCTACATACTCCATCAATAGACATATCTTTGTCATATCTCCTGAAGGCCAAACACAGGGTTTGTCCTAACCATGAGGAATAGAAGCAGAGAACTGAGGTTCACTGCAAATGCCATCTTACTGGTCTTCATTTTCCGTGACAGTACTCAGGCCTGGGAACAGTTATCCAGAATGCTTCTGCTGACCTCAGTTTCTGGGATAGTTCTCCCTCGCTTAACCCTGAACCTTTCACATACACATGAAGATAAACACCCAAAGTTCTACATGCTAAGACTTATGCAAACACATTTTGTGCCAGAGGGCATAGGCCAATAACCTGCAAAGATCCACACCCACACAGAATTGCACAATGGACCACACGTATTTTGGAGTATGGCATTTGCCTATCGCTAAGAATTATCAAGCACCAGTCATTTCCAGAAACAGTTTGCTGGTCTCAACGGATCAGTTACACTGCATTTATTTTTGCTCTAAGCAATACCTTCTATGCCAGTCATTCATACCAATTTGGGAGCTCACCCAGATCCTTCCCTCACCCTTTTCCAGGTCCTCAAGCTCAATAACATTTAGTTCACCAAGTGGAATTCCTCTGGCCCTTCTCTGCAATCCTAATTTCAACTTTATCCTGACAAGCTGCCAGAGGCATAAAGAGCCTACTCCACAGGGATCCCAAATTCCACAGTCCACTGCAGCCCAACACTACATGACAGCAAACCTTTCAAAAGAAAGAAAAGACTCCATAAAACATCATCAGAGCTCTAATACTTCAAAATGTGAATTCATACATCAGTTGTAACATGTTCAAGCCTGGACACTCGGCTAACACACAGACCTCTTCTGAGTCAGTGCCCCGCAAAGGCTGAGCACTAGCTACCTTTGCTGGTGCCTTGGGTCTCAGCTCTGATCCACTGGATGGCAAGTGGATTAAGCCCAGGAAGACCAGCACCCCAGGCAAGCGTGACAGAAGAACTTTCCTCCTAGTTCCACCACTTGCACAGTAAGCAATACACCGTTTAACTGATACCCTGAGTGATTCTTTCAGACCAGATACAAAGAATAGAAGTGAATTTCCAGGAAGTAGCTCCTGAACTCATCCAGAATATTAAATTACAAGATATTTTGTAGATTTTCAACTGCTATTGGAAAGGCCCAACTAACAATCCGATTAATCGCTAAACAATAACAGCCCTTAATCTAACATATATCAGCAAATTCCTGTTTCTCCCTTTTCTAACAAAAATAACAACACTGTAGTTGCCAGTGCATTAATAAGATCCTATTTCTGCTCCAGAGACTGAATCGAACCTTTGTTCTTCACAGCAAAGGATTAAGAAGGTTGCTATTTTGGTAATGAGATGTGGAGAGGTACTTACTTTGCAGCTGAGATCCAGGCTGGATGCCTGAGAAAGGAATAAACTCCGTTACCTCAGATGAACTTTATTCTTATAATCAGTATATGAAACTCTGTTAGTGTGATGCATATCATTAACAATAAGGAGAGAATATTCATGAATAATTACAATTTGATAGAGTATTTAAGCTCATTTACAAAATATGCCCTATGTTGTAGATAAAGTCATGAATGTAGATTTTAAGATAGCAACACACACACATAACAAATTAGAAAAAGAAAAATTACTTACTTTCTAGGTAGTTTATTGGTCAGCTGCTTCTTTTTTTTCACGCTAGGTCTAATTTTTTTCCGGATATCTCACCTCTTTTAACAGCACATCATGGAGAAAAACTGTCATAAAGTGGCACAAAAAGAAAAAAAAGTGTCAGAAAAACAGCACATGGACAGGGACAAATGAGAGAACACTCTGAAAAGAAGATCAAATCATAGGACACAGATCCAAGTGCTGAGGCACCAACTCAGTGCCCAAGATGATTGAGAAAACTGTTTGTGAGGCTGGAAAAGGAAGCAGTGACCTGTGAAAATGAAAGCAACTTCATGAAAACATTAGTCATATAAAAAATATGTTGTTTATAGTTATCATAACAACATTTTTATTAAACAAACATGTTTGGTATATAAAGTTGTTGCAAGTAAAACATTTCCAAAGGACATGGGTAGGTAAGGTAGTGTGGTTAGAACCTGGCACCACTTTATAATTACATAGGGATCAACTTTTTGCACTTAGAAATGGAAATGTTTGGGGCTCACATCAGAGGAGGTCCAAATTTCTAAATGAAAAGTATTATTGTAATAAAAGCTAGGAGCATCTTCAGATATAGCAAATACAAACAGAAGTGAAGGCAAACAGAGCCTCAACATTTCACTTGCATCCTGCCTATTGGCTGTTGACATGACAAAGTACTTTGAAAATATAACAAAAATTAAACTATTTACTAACTCTCATTTCCAGTCTAGCAGGGCAGTGCATTTTAAACATACTTTTTAAAGACCTACCATGATGAAAAGTAACCCCAGAAATGGGCAGGGAGTCAGAAAGAAATTAGTGCATCGGTCATTGCTGATATCGTCTGGGAATGCTGTTTTACATCTGATTAAACTCTCGTATCTCTCCTTCTTTAATGAACAGTAAGAATAGAACAATAAAAATCCACAGGGGTTCAGATATCTCTGGCAGTACAGGTGCCAGATTTCCTAGGGAAACAAATCCTATGCAGTCAAGCCTTGCCTGCATGAGTGGTCACATGCATATTACCCCTTCAATAATTTTTGGACACAGTCACCAATTCCAATCACATCTGATAAAAGCAGACACCTCAAACATAATTAAATTCCTAACCCTATGCTGATAAAAGCAGACACCTCAAACACAATTAAATTCTTAACACAATGCAAGAAAATAGTTGGACGGGTGAATAGGATGGCCTTAATAGTGCTCCCAATAAATGAAAGGCTTCAGTGTGAACATAACCTACTAGGCTTCAGAGAATCCACTAGTATTGAGCTGTCAGGAATTTCCTAGCCACTGGAAAAGCTCCAATTGGAGCTTGTGCCTTGTTAGAAAACCAGAGAATCCAGTGCCATAGGAAACGAGATTTTATTCATTCCGAGCTCAGGGAATCACAGTTTTTCAAAATGAACAACAGTAGAAAAGAAATTGTGCTCACAAGTTTACATTTACAGGTAACACTTTAATCTAACATTGAAGGAATTGGGCTCAATGCAGATGTGACAGAGCAATATTTTTTGGCCCGTAATATGCAGGAGGTCAGAATGTACAAATAAACAGTCCCCACTCTTTGAGTCTAGAGAACATGTTGATTTCCTTTTAAATCCTCCAGCAGGTTAACTAAACAAAATATCTATTTACAGCAGAAAAACAGATGAGGTTCTTCAAGGACTGCCATCTGAGTATCAGTGTGAAGTTATGACAAGAGGATCTACCCGCTGAAGCTTTCCATGTTTATTCTCTCCAGAAATACCGGTATTGAAGACAATTGCAGGTTATAAAATAACTCTTTGAGTACTTGAAGAATTTTCAGCATGGTTTCATTTTCATATCATAATACAAATGCATTGTTACTCAAGAGATAACTTTCACTAAAACGTCTTAAAGGCCCTGACCCTGGAGCTTGATCCACATTGGTGCAACTCTGATAGATCTCAAAGACAGATATGCTTACAAAAAAAGGATCCCGTACATGCAAGACTGGAGACTCACATTTAATTTGCAGATTTTGCATATGCATCCCTAACACTTAGGTATTCAGCCACCTAATGGAAATTCTTTGGACTGATCCTAGGAGGAAAAGGCATTGTGGTTGAACAAGAAATTCTGGATGTGGCAGTTTCATCTAAAAAAAAAAAAAGAAGGAAAAAAAAAAAAAGAAAGAAAAAAAAGAAAAGCATATTTGAAAATTACGTGCAGAAATTTTGGCTGCCATTTTAGTGTGGGGAACTCAAACGCAAAAAAGTGTCGTCCATGTTTTAGCTGATTTCTCTTTGACAGCCAACTACCCCTGGCCCATGCAGCCCATAGACAATGAATGGCCTGAACGGACAACTCCAGGAGGAGAGAGATATTCAGCTGGATGAAGACTTTAACATCTGGCTTCAGTTTCTAAAAATACAATCTGAGTTCAGATGGATGGATGGACGGATGGATACACAGACAGACATTTTTCTCACTTTTACAATACACGTCTTTGTACCATCACCTGAAATGTGCTCCCACTATGTGCATAATACAGCTACATAATCAGGCATTTCTATGACAGTAGCCTTCTATGTTTTAATTATATATTATTTCAGACTTGAAGACTGCTTAGAAGTGTAAAAAAATTAAACCTCTGCATTTAAATGGAACAGTTTAGTCAACAACAGTTCTCTCTGGAGTGTAGTTAGCCAGATCTCTCAAGTCTCCTTCCCCAGTAGGTAGTACAATGCCGTATTAAGTCGAAAGTTAGAGAATATGCCTGCTGTGTCACTCTAGGTATCAGAGAAAGGCCCAGGGTTCCAGACACCAGCTAGAGGTTATACTACTTTAAGAGCAAAGAAAGTGCAAGTTGGACATACAAGAACGATGGCCTTCGTCTGGCTTTGTGACCTTTCATAGAAGCTGCATAGGGGATGCAGTAGTGCTCATAGGGTGACAGATGGAGAGGGACAGACCAAGGTACTGGGTACTCTGTGCACTTGCAGTAGTTTGGGAGACTGGCAGGAGGCATCCTAGGCCCTTCTTCCCTTGAACAGTCACCGTAAAATCAACAGGTGTTAAGAGTGCCCAGACTTGTTGAAAATGAAGCCATGGTTGTCTCGACTTGGGCAACCAGACTTAGAAACAATTTTTGAAAACAGAGCCTGCAGGGAAATGAGGGTTAGAGCGAAGCTGTCCTAGCTCCCAGGCCTCACACAGAGGCAGCCCTTTGACTGTAGGACTCCTTTTTCCCTCACTTCCCCTAGCCCTTTGCAGTGAGGTGGGGCCAGAGGGAGGCATTTTCAGCCTTCAGAGGACCTTTATACTGTATTAAAAAGATGGTTTCTTTCATGTTTCCTTTTTCAAAAGTAGTAATATAAACTAACTGAGTGTGCTCTTAGGAGAGCTTTTGGCAAGGGTATGGGACAATCCTGTGCCAAACCTCATCTTTGGCATGAAGAAATAAACAGACTGTGGTTCTGCATAAAGACAAAAGTTTTGGAAAGCCTTTAGAATATTTCTCATAATGAAACAGTGGGGGGGTAGTTTTCTTGAAATTCAGAATACTCTCCAGAATATGAATCCAACCTTTAAATGTTTTGGTCTCTTCAATTATGAACTGAGTCCCTTCATTAAAAAAAATAAAATTGAAACAATTAAATTATGAATGATGGATATGCTCTTATTTTGAACAATCCTCATTAAGGTTATTTCCATACCATTTCATCTCTCTACAGCAAATAACAATATTGTGTCGGATAGGAATGAAATTATTCTCATCACCCTGCATTACAGAAAGGAAAACTGAGATTGAAAGATCATGTGCTTTGTCTGCCTAAGGCCACAATGGATCCACTGCCCAGAATAGCAATGCCAGATTAGTTTGCTCTAGACTCTGGCTGTTGAGCCCTATGCTTCTTGATGATGTTCCCATTCAGGACAGCTGAACAAGAATATTGTCAAAGATATGGGAAAGAAAGGCCCAATTTTGGATTTTATTTCTGGGTGCTCCCAGTAGTTTTCCATAGTAAACTGAATGGCAATGAAGATTATATAGAGGATTTAGAAGAAAAGCAATCACATCTCAGAAATATTTCAGTAAAAGGGTCCTGACAATGAAATTTCTCATTAACATCACACTTCAGAGAAAAATGAAAAAAGTCAACTAAGAGCAAGAAGCCTGACACCTTTATTTCATTTTCATTTATTACCTGAAACACAACTGCTGTGTTATAGAGTAGATCAACCTCCCATATTTCGTAAATGAGGTTTATCACACATAGATCTGAAACACACTTAGATGAAGATTAAGTATCCAAAAGGTTACTATGCTTTGCCAATACACACAGAATCATGTTGGACTGCCCAATGTATCATGAGTGTTATTAAAAGAAACTAAATACTTTAAGAACATTTTAATAGTGTTCCTTTTTGATTTTGAGTGGAAAGGGAGGTTGTTCTCTTCCTTTTCAGGATTATTTTTTCTAAGTACATTTCTAAATCCTACTTACTTTTGTTTAACTCCAGCTTTGTAAACCCTTTGTGTGTTTCTTTGTCTCTCAAGCCTCTTTAAGCACTTTTATAGCTCTCCTTCCAACACGGATTTTGCTGTATTGTTCCTTTTTGTTCTCTCAGAAATCAAGTCTCTTTGCCCACAATTTGAAGAACTTCTCCCGTACACACCCAAGTCCACTGCTGCAGGCAGCACAAAGGTTTCAGAATTAATAGCCTATGAAAAATGAATGAGGCAATTCCCAACTCACAAAGCTTTAAAGTTCTCTGCCTACTCCAGCAGATATCTCTGTAGTGGATTCATTCATGCCAAATCTTCAGCTTTTCTCTGCAATAATGACAATAACAAAAAATGTTTAAATATAGATGCCAAAATTCTGATGTCACCACAGGACTGTTCGAGCTGGAGCCAGGACCCTGCCTCAATCTAGACTTTGACACCAGTCTGTCACTTTGAGAAAAAGGACATACCTCAACTGCACAGCCCTCCAGTACAGCTACATAGCTGACATTTTTTCAAGCACATCACTGCAAGAAGCAGCGGTTAAGCCCAAAGCTTCAAGAATTTCACTAAAGAATGTACCAGTATCTGGTTATGTAAAGGTCTTTGGTTAAAGAATACATAAACTCCAAATACAGCTGGGGCTTGTGAGTTGAATTTTTGGGGGTTTGAGTTGAGGAATTTAAGTCGCATCTTACTGTGAGAAAAGAGAAAGCAAAAACAACTGAGAAATGGTATTAGTCCACTAAAAATGCAGAGCCATATGCTGTCATGCCACAATAATAAATAAGAGGTTTGTGTAGGACAGAAAGACAGACTGTGACCTCCTTTCCACTAATTATCACAAAGCTATTTTGCTACATTTTTAGAAATACTTTCCTATCTTCACACTTTGTACGCTTTGTCCCAGTGTAGCTCCCCCTCATTATCTAGGCCCCAGGTTGATAACTGATCAGTCCAAGTTCTGATGTATGTCCAAGTGCTTCCCATCAGAGTTAAGTACTTTGTGTGCAAGAAGGTGAGAGGCTTTCCTTTAAAAATTTCCTCCTTATTTTCATCACAATTCACTGCAGTGTCTATAGACATGATGCTACTATACAGAATAGGGCAAGATAGGGTTCTTTAAGTTTAAGATGCATATGGCAACATTTTTTTAGGCTGTGATTCAGAGGCATTACTGGAGAGGTATTTCCTGTAAGTAGCACTATAAAAAAGTGGTTATTTAAAAGGGATTAACAAAACAACAGAGTGGAAGCGGCTCAGAGGCATTTGGAGAGGTATTTCCTGTAAGTAGCACTATAAAAAAGTGGTTATTTAAAAGGGATTAACAAAACAACAGAGTGGAAGCGGCTGACCTACTGGGAGGTGTAACATGAAGATGGCATGAAGCCAAGGGCGCGAGACAGCTGCGTAGCACATTAAGAAGCAGGATGCTGAGGAGCAAGCCGGATTTATATAATAAAACCAGAGAAGAGGTTCAGTTGTGAAGAACTTCTCCTGCATGAGTGAGAAAGCTGAAGGCAATATTGTCAACACTAGCTGATGGAGAGGAATTCCAAGGCCTGATCCAAGTTAATGAAGAGACTTTACTGACCAGGCTTCACAGTACATGATGAAGAGCCCAAGCCCTACAGTGAATTCTGACCCCAGCAGAGTCAAGTAAACTCTACTATCAATAGAATTGCTGCTGGCGTTCAACAGAAATGCAAATGGGAAAGGGATGTTTCTTTCACAAGTGCTTGTTAGGGAAAGCTTCATGGCCTATCATGCACATGCAGTGAAATACACAGGCACATGCAGGTAATGTGCATGCACACTAGCTCTGAGGGGTACAGCTTGCATTCACTCCACTGACCTCATTCTCATCCATCTATGTTTAATGTAGCCCACCACAGCAATTGAGTTCTTCACTTGCTAAATACACAATGTGGATAAATTCTGGCTTTTTCTAAATTGCCGCAGAAGGTAAATTCACAATTTTTCAGGATGAAAAAAGGTTTATTTTATGTAAACTTATTTTCTTAGCAGGCGATTGAAAACACATTTTAAATATCTTTGTCTTCTATTTAGCAAAAAAAATCAGCAGATGTTTTTTGGATGAGCTACATTGTTTATTATTTTCCTAAGATGTCCAAAACATGAAACTCATTTAACCCCTAGAGGAGTGACACAGAAATGACATGACGTGCATCATACATCAAGTAATGGTCACTCCTGCTGCTCTTTAGACATCTGGGGCTTAATTTGCAATTATTTGCATTTACAGAGCAAAGCTATACAATAGAAATGGGAACACATCTCCTAAGTTGATGCAGAATTAATTTTCAAAGGGCGACATGCACCATAAATCCTATTGCGTGATTACTATAAACACGCAAACAAAAGAATGAGGAACAGCGTTGTCTGCTAATGGCTGTTCAGTTATGAATTTCAGTTGTTACAACATGTGATTAATTTACATGTTCAAATTAAGTCTCCATTTTTGCATGTTTAATTATAAGGTATTTAAAAGCGTGGATGGGTGTGTTTGATCATAAGCAGCATCTAGGGAAAAGCTTGGCACTTACAATTTGCTTGTCCTGATTTAAAATGTTCTCATTACATCATGGAATGAAAAAGTTAGAAAAAGGAATGTCTCTGTTCCCAGCTAACAATGTATACAAGTCAAGAGCTCTCCTCTTTCTAATATTTCCCATAAGGATGTGCATCAGAGGTATCTTTTTGACAAGCAAATGACAGAGGGAATCTGTGAAAACAACAATGTGTCTTTGGAGAGTCCAGTAGTACACATACTGTGGATGCCATCATTTAATCCCATTTTAGAGCTCCCCCATTTCCAAAAACTTCAGACAACCCTAAATTTTAGTGGGATTTCCATTTAATGGCTCTGTGCCATGGATGAACAGCTCCGGGGACTATGCTACAATTTTCCTAGTAAAACGCAGGGTCCAACTGCAAAGGAGGGCTTAGGGCTGTGCAAATAACTGGTTTTTCAGTTCAGCTGCCAAGCCAAACAGTTGAAAAAGAACGTTGGTTCAAACTGAACCAAATTCACAATTTTTCCAGGTTTCCACACCAAAACCACTACCATGCCCACCCAGCCCACTGTATTTCATTTAACATGAAATGTTCCATATGTCTCAAGAGGAAATGTTTTTGGAAAATGCAAACATTTGGCAAATGCAAACATAAAAGGCAAGGAAATGCAAAACAAGATTTATAAAATTGTTGCAAAAGGATTGTTCTGACTTTTTATATACAATTCACTCCTTTGCTATATTGAGGAAGTTTCTTTCCCACTGTGTTGACTATAACAGGGTTTGCCCCAGCTTCCAAAGTGAGTACCATTAACATCAGGTTGGAGAGTCATTCTTATTCTATTGCTCATTGACTCTCAAGTATTATTGAAGCAGTTTGTATGAAGTGGCTTATTGGACTAGGTTCCATTTTGGAATGACCCGAAGAGTAATTGCTAGGATACTCGTATGAGGAGTTAGGGACCCAAATTCAAACTCTTATCTTGATCAGACAGAGCATGGGTTTGAACTCTGATCTGACTTTGCTTGTTTGACTAGGTACTGGAGGATTGTGAGGTAGGTTCTCACCCTTTGCGTTGGAAGTGGTTCACTTTGCATGCAGTGCTTAAGTGGCCACCATCAAGACTGAGAACATCTTAAAAGCTAGGTGATCAGCACACTCCCCTAGCAGAGAGGGCATCAGCCCCACAGACTGCTCTTCTGAAGCAAAAAAGTGTAAAGAGGAACAACTGAGAACACATTGCGGTAGACCTCACTGCTGCTAATTGCTCATGTCCTGTCCTAAGAGACAAGACAGAAGGATCTGAATCTCCAGAGCAGAGGACAGAATTAAACCACGGCATACACCATTGCAGATGAACAGCTTAACCACCAAAAGAGGAGGCAGGAGAGAAACACACCCCTGGTGAGGTCTGCCTCCTTCCCATCACCACCAGTATTTTTCTCAGATGAAATTTTCTGGTAGATAAGGATTAAATTGCCACAAATAATTTGCTCAATGCCAGAAGTGACTTTTTTTTTGACACTACAATTTTTTCTCTCATTGTCCTAGGCACTAGAGCATGTACACACACCTTTGAGACAGAAAAGTTCTTCAAACAGGAATATCCTGCCATCTAGCAATGCAAAAAGTCCAGTAAATGTAATACCAAGCTCTTCTAGATAAAAATTATTAGATACTATGAATAGAGTCGATCACACGTATACTTATGGTAGTATACATATTTGAAAATGCTTATATACTTGAAGCTTCAAGGCACCTCAGCTCAGAGCATTTACAGAAAAGTCCTGCAGAGAATGCTGGCATACAGCAGCCTTCACACCATTCCCATCCATTTCTACAATCTATGCTCTTTTCTGCATCTTGACACTATTTGCACAAGTGAGCTGCAAGACAAGACAAAATGTAGTTTCAAATGTCTGAATTCATAAAGGTTTGTGAAGGAATGGCCCTTCTGTTTGGAAAGCATTATGTATTTATAGAGATCCATAATGACAGTGAGAGCAGTAGGAAAATATATTGTAAAAATATTTATGAGAAGCAATGATTTCTAATGTGACATAGAAACACTATTGAATATTGTCAGGTAATACTAGTCACTCACACTTGCTGAATAACTGGATGAATCAAAGCAACCCTGCCCCAAAAGATACAGATCATAACTTAAGAAAAAAATGCACAATGTGGGTATATACCTGAGCTCATTGACATTTTAATTCCAAACTGTGCTTTATATATTCTGAGTCTCAGAAGAGAGAGAGGAAAACTGATCATCAGCAAAACACTTGAGTCTGTCTTTTCCTATCTTTCTTCTTATTGAGGAAAATAAAATCAAAAAATATTTGGTTGATTGAGATGCGGGTCACAATTCTAAAATATCTGCAAATTTTAGCAAAAGAAGAACAAGTTTAAAGCCAGCACTAACAGCCATATATTTTGGCAACATTTTCTTTGAACGTAACAAATAACTAGGAGGTGACAGCTTACTTTCAGCATCACAGGGTGGAAGTACAACAGATAGAAATTTTATTAATTAGAGAAGTTTTCTTCACAAAATACTTTTTAAGAAATGGGGAACTGGATTAAACCAAGAAATGACATTTTTACTCAAGTAGCAGAGATGAGAAAGAAATATATGGGAAAAAAAAAGAAAAAGTGAAAGTAGTGTTATTTTTTGTTTGAAATCACTAATACATGGAAACATTGTTTATCAAATTGCATGTAATTAAAATTATTTTTTAAAGATTACTGAAGACATTTTCATTTCCTTTTTTCTCTTTTTTGTCCAGGCTTAACTGATAATCTCCCGCAGTTATCATTATAGTTGAAGCCTGCATTTATTGCTCTGGGGCAAGCAGCTATTTGCAGAAGCTTATTAGGTCTATTACTAAACAGCAACTGAATGAAAAAAAAACTATGGCTTCGAAAGAAGACCTGGCATGCAGATAACATTTATGAATGAGTAAATTCCACTAATACTTCTCTAAGCAATTATTGTTGTTGTTTTCTGCCATGTTTTTGTGACTTTTAACGCACCCTTCACTTCACTTCATGCATTCAAGATTTACTGGTTATCTTCTTGACTGAGGATGAATTTTAATTTCCAAACTGTGCACGTGCAGCTGGTATTCTCACCGCTGCTTTACCTACCGCAGGAACCCAGCTATGGCTGAGGGCATAATTTGCAGCAGCCACTACAAGACCAGGAGTGTGCAGAACTTCGGCCGTTGCCCGGGAGTCACAAACAGCTTCACTCATTGAGCTACATGCAGAATATATTGGACAAAGACAGACAAGCTGTTAGGGTAACCAGCAACAGCAATTACGCTAGTTACAATACCACACTGGCACAGCCATAGGATTTCTTGTTCCGTGCTACCTTGTTCAGCGCCATCTGAAGACACTGCCTCTCACTGAACTGTGGCACACTGACCTCCCCAAAAACCCAAACAGATCATGAGAATGCCTTAAAATGCAGCTGGATTGCTCACAGCCAGAGTAATACATTCAGCAAGCATTACAAGATCCCTAGCTTGCACAGCATTACTGTGGGAGGGCTTTGGTTGAAGCTTTTAAATATTAGCTAAGGAAAAGGGCTGTTTATATAATTTCAGCACAACTCTTCATTCATTCTATTTGGATTTTTAACAGTTGCATTGCTCTTGTTCAATTAGGGGATTATCAGAAATTTGCAGTATTCTGGACATTTTCAAACATTTCACATATTTTTGTGTCAGAAGTGTGATGGGTCACATGACATGCAGCTGTGTTAACATATTTAGGGTTTGGATACTTATAAGCTCTTGCACTCTGGAGTATTATTTTTCTACTTGTTTACATTTGAGAATTACTGGATTTTGTTGGTTTTTTTAACCACAAGGTTAGAATTTATGGGAAAAAATTAAGCAATAAATAGGTACAGTGTCTTACCTTCATTTTTCATGTCCTGCCTGCCAGCAGAAGGATTAGAGAGATAAAGCTGGTTTTCTTCTGTGAAACTGCAACTAGTCCAGTCACAAGCTCACAAACACTCCTTTCCATGTCAGCTATACTTTGACCACACAAGTGTGGTTTACAGATTATGGGAGTTACAAAAACACATGGCAAAAAGCTCTCGGCAGCCTCACTTATGTATCAGCAGGAAGAGCTTCCAAGGGACCTCTCCATCCCTGCAGTGCTGAAAAACTTCCAGGGAAAATCTTCCTGGATACGGATGATCTCTAACTCGGGGAAAACTGTACTCTCAGCCAGCTGTTTCATGATGGGAAAGTACCAGTTCACAGAAAAATTACTCATAAACACAAAGCTTTACCTTTGAAACACAGAGCTTTACCTGCATAAATTCTGATAACAAAAATAAGTCTGTACCAGCAGATCACAGACACGCTTCATTACTTAATCACAGACAGATTAATAGACCCCATAATTCTTTCTAAAGGTGCATGACAGCAACCATAAATAAACTAAATGTGCAGTATCTTATTTCAGACTATTTTGTTCTTTCTTAACTCTGCAGCTTTTTAAAAATGCCAACAGCCTCAATGGTGGGCTCTGAGGCATGCCTGATACTGATACTGGATGCTGGTAACATGATTTTTCTACAGATAACTTTGCAATTAGACATATAAAGAAAGTGATTACACTATCTTTGAGGGAAATATCTGAAATTATATATGACAACACTTTATAAATGGAAAATTTACAATGGAATTTGTTCATAAGGATTGTTGAAAGTGATCTAATAAAAACAAGATGACTCAGTCAGTTGGCTGCAGATGGTTTAATGGACAGTTCTTCAAAATCACCGCTGTGAAGTTTGGAGAAATGATGGCAAATTCTATGGTTGGAGAACTAGTAAGGGTAAGTATGTCACTTGCAGTCTCACAGCAAAAGTGCTTCAGCACAGACTCAATAAAGGAATGTATTCCACCTGTCCTTTAGCTGCTGCTACAGGTGTCTCAGGTGTTAGCTTGTACCTGCAAGTCCCAACCTCAGACACACTTTAGCATACCAAAATTCACATTCAAATGCCATGCTCAGTCCAATTTCAGAGAATAAAAAAATAAGATTTTGGAATGCCAAAACCATTCAGATCACTACCTCAAGCCTTCTCTGAGCTTAAGGGGAGTGACACAAGTCATTGTTCTTAAGATTGTCTTAACTGACAATAAGAAGCACACTTCTATTATAGAATAAATGACTTGCATTAGTTAATCTATTGCTGAACACTGAGAAGTAAATTAGAAGAGGTCAACACAATACTAGCGCATAATTCTGACTTCACCTAACTACTTGCAGATATTTCAGCCACCTTGTTTCCACTTGAGATACCACGGCAAGATAATTATTGTATGCTCGTTAACTTGCCTTAGGAAAGGGAAAAAATCCAAAATTTTAAAAATACAATCATGTGTCAAAGAAGACCAAGCCTACAGGAGAAGCTGTGAGATGGTCTGCTTCAGTAATTTGATGATGTCTTTCTCTTGTCCTTGAGGTATTGATCTGGCATAAAGTCTCCATTGCCAGAGAGCGCCACAGTGCTGCAACAGCTGATAAAAACTTGGACATTCTGTTCTGTGGGGAGGAAATTCCCACATTTCCAAACAAGTCTTCATTCTAAACAGGAGTCAAAACACAGCATCTCAAAGTTTCCTGCAAGAAGGAAATTTCAACATATTCCGTTTTAGAAAAATAAGTTCATTTCATTGTTTAGTTGGTGTTTTTTTCCCTAAATGAAATTGGACAACAAGCTACTTCAGGGGAATCCTGAGATTGCCCCAAGCCCTAGAAGTGCTTGAGGAACACCCTTGGGAGTAGGCTGTACCCAGCCAGGGCAGATTTTCGACATCCTCAGAAGTAGAACTGTTGCTGCTACAAACCCATCTGGTTTCACACACAGCCAGCTTTTAGGCACTACACATTCTCAATATTGGTCGGGTTTTGCGTATATATATTAAACAGAATCTGCATTTGGGCTCTATTTTTTCCCAATATACAGCCTTGCTTTCCCATCTCCTAGACAGCACTGTCTGCCTACACAAAGAACTGGATGTTAAGTAGATATGATCAATAAAAATGTTTTTTTCTGAGCCAATGCAGAGGTCAGTCTAGTCTTTCCTTCAGCCTCAGTGATAACTGATGACTTCACTGAAAAAAAAAACAGCCCTGTACATTCACATGAACCTAGACTGAATGGGTTCCCTGACAAATACAAAGTCTCCATCAGGATCAAAGCTTTGCTGTCAGATACCGTCTTGGCACAGAAATGTGTTCATGAGCTCCTGTACTTTTTTCTACCTAGTCTGTCTCCTTCTACTCTTGGTCAAACCTCTATTTACATTAAAATGTTTTTTAAAAGAAGAAGTCTATTCAATCCAAGCTATAACGCCTCAAGACCATTTAATAGTAACTTATAGTGTGAAACACACTGTACTTCTCACCCCAGTCCAAGAGGATGGCAAGCAAGGCAACAACAAGCTAAACCCCTTCGATGCATATTTTCTGATCCTCTACCTAGAAGTAGAGGATCCCTTATTATTATTACAACTACCACCTATTACACAGTTAGCTATCCAGCTACATTGACTTTGCTTCTGCTTTGCACTTCTGCTTCATTATCTGATAAAGGTCCAGATGCCTCTTCTGATTGTGGACAGACAAGAAAACAACACCTTCCCCTAATACCAGGACCCTAATTAACAACTGGAAAAGAGCCAGGAGCTGCCACAGGAACTGGAGTCATCAGCAGAAGCACGGAACCAAGACATAAAGGAAGCAAGGACCAGAGAAGCATGAGCAGGAAGAGCATGAAGAACTTAGAAGGCGGCCAAATTAATCGTAGCGTTATCCAGAATGACTAGCTTCTGTTCAGAAAGAACAAAACGTGTCACAGTAAAGACTGATGGAAGACACATTAAATATTTGCTTCCCTAGTAGTCCTATTCTGCATTCACCATTGAGCAGGGACAGGGAAACAATGTGACCGCACATGGACAATAGGTCCACAGATGGGAAGCAATGATGGAAGCAGCTGTAAACAGAAGGGATGTGTCCAAAAGGACGCTTTTCTGTTCAGAAATTGGTCATTCTCAGAAAGTATTTGAAAACCTTGCAGCACACTGAAATTATTTAACCCATCTCAGAAATGTCTAATGGTCTGTACAAAACAGTGGACTTACTGCGGCTATAGCAGGTCACATATCAGTCCCATCCACTTCGAATGGGGCAAGTCACAGAAAAAAGCCTGGACGATGCAAATACCAGAAATGTACCGTCTGGATGCCAAGTGCCAAAACAAGTGACGGGGTCAATGTCCAAACTCATCCTTTTCTATTCTATATTAAGTCCATATTCGACATTCTTTTCTATACTACCCACTAGCCAACTGGAAGTCAACTCAGTGTCAATATAGGTGAAAACCTATATTGGAACAACCATCCATCTAGAGATTGCAAGAATAGCCATGGCTTGCATAGTCAGTGTACAATTTGCTTTGCTTTCAGGAATACAGCCTACTGGAACCAGTCATCAGAAACAAATTAGTCTGGGTTTTGCAAGCCGTTATCTTGACTGAAGATTAAAAGTGTTTACAGTGTAGTCAAGTCTGCCAATCAATATTCTCCTCTGTGATTCACCTTCACAGAATTGCATAATTCTCACCTAGATTCATCATCTCCTGGAAAGCAAGGATTCCTTTTTCACCTGGAAGGTGTAGCTATTAGTGTAGCATCTACAATGGGGGAATAAAGGCAAGCCAGAAACCACAAAGCACTATCTCATATTAACAGACAGTCTACACTGGTTCAGAGGCCAAGTACTGAGCATTTCCATTGCATTAAATGAATCAAATATTCACAAGTCACAACAGCTGTGGAGCAAATCAGCCAACACACTGGTAAATACGCAATTGGCATCGCAAACTGCCTCAACGTTATCAGCTATACTGCAGCTCCCTGCCTTCGCACCTATAGTCTGTGCCTCTAGGAGGCACTATCGAACTACAGTCCGGGGCACCTAAGGCATTTAGAAAAGCAGCCACAGCCATAAATCCTCTTTTCACATGTTGTTGTTCATCTGCTCTCTATGAGGAGATGATTTATTTCTGTGGTAGGGAGCTACTCAAAGGAAAGCCTCAAAACATCCTAACAAGGATAAGTGTGACATATGTGTTATGTCAGCCACTACCCATTAGAAGGCCTATTTCCTAGAACTGACATAGATGCAAGTATTTTCTGTAAAACAAAGTGCTGACACCTTCTCTGATATTATGAAGGTCATTGTGAACTAGGAAATGCAACTTCCTCAGATCTTTTTGTTTAGTCTAATTTTTCAGAACATTCTTCCTGAAACATGTCATGTCATGTCAGGATACATCAGGCTGTGTACGTGATACACATATCATGTGATATACATCCTCCATCTCAGTACTCTGGGCCAAGCTTTTCTTCATAGTCTTGATTCTTCATGACATTCAGCCAATACAGCCATAAAAAGGATTCCCATGGACAGTAATTATCTCTCCACGGTGAATCAGTAGGGCTCATTCTCTGCAAACCAGAATTCTGGTGAAGGGCACAATGAGACTTCTTCCCCTCAGATAGTACGGGTGGTAAAGCTCCATCTTTGTTTAGTTGAACCGATCTGGTGCAGAACTGGAGTAACATAGTGGTGAGTCAAGCTCACTATGCTTGCCCATGGAGTATTTCATTGTGTTCTTTTTGTTTGTGGTTCATGCACATAATCTAAAAGGTCATTCTACACTGAAAGCAGTTGTTTTGCCTTTTTTAATGGAAAAACAATTCTCCATCTCACAATCCATAACAATAAAAATAAGAACAACAAAACCCCACCCACATAAAAGAACCAGCCAGCAAGAACATCCCATTGCACAACATCTCCCCATCTCATAGAGGCCAACACTTCCCAATTCTCCCTAGATATCTGTTCAAGAAGCTGGGCTATAAAGCATGCCCTGAAGGTGAACAGCTCCAAGAGTCCTTGGTCCTTTGCTTGATCCAAGCAATTACTGCGACTCATTGTTCTTATTTCATGAGTGACTTTAGTTTAAGGTCAATATGACAATGAGGTTGTCATGCTTGGACAGTAAAGATACATAGAAAACAGATGTTAACAGGTGTCCGCATACTACTCCCAGTTGCCGCTGGACTTACATGTTTATTGCACGTTACGGTGCAGACAAAATTGGACTCTGAGCCAACTAATTTGTCTTTAAAAGTTCCTCTTCAGAATTGTTCTGTTGGAACTTTTATTGCAACTGGTGGCAGTCAATAAAACTTCATGGCTTTTTTGTAAACAGGTCAAATATGCATAAAACATATACTTTAATTGAAAAATAGAAATCTCTCAACTGAAAAAAACCCAATGTTTCTCAGTAGCTTTTAACAGAAACTTGGTTTTGACAGTTTTCTTGTGATTTTTCTTCTGTTTTGCTTTGGTTTTTAATCAGAAGTTAGTCCACAGTCTTTCAAAAGGGAAAAGACATTATTATCTGGAGATGAGATGGGAAGTAAAAAAAAAGTCCAATTTTTGATCCACTTGGGAGCAAAATTTCCATATGTTTTCACTTCTTCCCCCAAACCTTCCCTTTATGACACTAACAAAGCTGACATACAGCACTAGCAGTAAAGCTTAAATCTCTTTGGTGAAACACTTTGGGTCTTTATCAAAATACTGTCAAAGTCAGCACTACCTCCTGTGAGGCAGCTCACAGGAGAGAGAGGCCAGGGTGAAGTCCAGACACAGCATGGAGATTACTCTGTACCAGAGGTCTGAATTACTGCTTGTTCACACAGAATTCTGCAGCCCCTTCATGGCATGTTTCTCTCCCTTTCCTCCATTGGGGAATGCTTTGCCGTGACACAAATCAAGCTCCTGAACTCTTCATTGCAAATCAAAGATTACGACAGCTTAAGGCATATAATTTAGGTTATGATTTGCAATATTCATTAAGAGAACAGCCAATTCTGGCAAAGAAAAAAATGCCCTGAGCTACGATAATGAATACAGGGTTTGTTACAGCAACAAGACTGATGGTCTCATCCATAATGATCTGACAGTGGCTGCCTTTATACGGTACCTTGTTTTGATTTTCATATCAATAATTATATTATGTGCCTCAAAACATCTGGCTGGCTGGCTGACTTGATGCATGTTAAAACCATCCTGTCTGTGGATATGCATTGGAATAGGAGCTATTACAGGCTCACATAACAGATGTGGGGAGCAGTAATGATTCTTCAAAATTTTGTGCTACACCAGGGCCAGAGAGCGCCCACTGTGGTCTCTTCTGCCCTTAGAAGTTATGACCTGAATACGTGAACTGAGCCTCCCAATGCCAAATGAATGCACTAGTGCAAAAACTCCTCTTTGTGCTTTTCTCCAACAGCTTCCCCAAGGCACAGAGTCAACACCTGAGTTAGCACTCACTGCATGGTGTCATCTTGTCACTTAATACGAAGTAGAGAAAGAATTTCTGCTACACATTATCCTGGCAATTCCTGGCTAGTATGGCCATGCTGGGTTTTAACTTTCAATTAAATTGCATTTGTCTTTTGGCTGTAAGGGTGCACATGGCTGTCCATTTGCAGGAATGCTGCATTTACTACTTCATGTGGGGCCTCAGGCACGTATCAGCCAGCCTTCAGCTAGGTCAGCCAGTCTAAAACACTAACATGGATTTGGGTGGCTTTTTCACCTCTTGGTATTAAACATGTTCAGATTGGGGAGACTAATGGATATTTCTCTAATTTGATATGAAATTATGATAAACTGTTTCTTCATATGCAGAGCTTAATATACAGAGATTAACTCTCACTGTGAGTTAATGTGCAAGGTAACTTTAAAGCAAACATTATGAAGAAAGTCTGTCCTTCCTTCTCCCCTTTCCTTGCTTCCTAGACTCCAACCTATACTCTCAGAGCAGCTTCTTTTGTCTGGTGTTTCAGTATTTACCATATGTTTTATTTGCTAGCTCTAGGACCAAAGCACAGGTTTGTGTAGCACCAGCTTTAAGTGTTTCCTGACCTAAGGGCAAAATGTAAATTTGCAAAACAGGGGCCACAAGTAAACCATTATGTTATTTGCTCTTCTCTTGCAAGAACTGTTTCTTCTTAAAATTGTCAAATTTGACAGACCAACAATTCTAATTCTCTTCACATTTCATAGGGGAGCTATAAAGCTAATGACAAAGAAGGAAAATGATCTCTACCTACTTTACAAGACGTCTGTTAAGATATTTTCAAAAATGTCTTCTACATTTACAGCAGAAGTATTCTGAATATGCAGCCACATGCTGCATATTCTGGCATCTCCATCAAAACAAATACAAGTAATCACACAGCTCAGTATAGTGTATATGTCATTTGTGTTTGCCCAAGGTTGTTATCAAGAAGACTTGTGGGTCTTCTTGGCATTCTGCAGCATCTGAGTTACCTTGTACAAGACACTACCTCAGAGCAGGTAATGGCTGACATGCTTCTAACAGCTTCTCTCTGTGCATGGACTACTTGACAGGACACGGGCAGGGGGAGCACACTTTAGGCTCACCGAGGTAGCTTAGAGTGGGTTGAGCAAAGGCTGGGTTTACGTTGGAACCATGAAGACTTGCAGCACTGAACTGATATATTAGGAGAAGAGATTGTTTGACTGGCATTTACCTCATTTCTCTCTACAGCAAGAGCAGAAGCCAGGGAGGAAAGTACAACTCTCAGGATCGCAACTAAATCCCTATTCTGGCACCAATGGCACCAAGTACTTGGGGCACAATGCAAAGACACACATTAGCTCTAAAGGGAAGCATTTCATTTTTTGCAGGACTTCTCTGGATACATCATTCAGCTGGTGGACCAACAATCAGGTATCTTTTAATATAAACTCATTGCTAGCTCCAAAGTTAACTCTTTGTCTGAGTTCTAATTTCCAGAGTAATTTTACAACATGAGGCTTGAAGAGTTGGTATTTTCTTAAAGGACAGTTTGTAGGTCACAGATTAAGAAAATCGTTTATAGCCATCCGAGTCAAGATTCTTTCCACTTTTTTAAAAAAGACGCACAGCTTTTTGCAAATTCACAAGCTTCTACCATAGTCTCTCTGATCCAAATCTCTCCTACTTCTCCAGTATATTTTCCACTGCCTATCCCCCACTTCTCCCTGTGCCCTAAGGCCAAATTATACAAACGAATGTCTTGGGTTTTATGACATGGACACTGTTGAGAAATGTTAATCCAAAGTCACATTGTTTTTTTTTACTTCAAGTTCCCTTACAAACTTGAAACACAGACTAAGTTTTTCAAAAGCTTCACTAAGATACAAGGATCTTCCAAATAAACTTTAATGCCTAATAAGGCAAAGCCAAAACAATGTATGATTTTGTACAGAGAATTGTGGAAGTCATGACTTTACAATGATCTTTTTTTTTTTTTTTTGCATTATCTTTAATTCTGGAAGGGTCTGGTTGAGCACGTAGAGGCAATAAAACTTTTCATTTAAACCCTTTAACAAATGAAAATTGTCAATTGCCGCGGATGAAGTCTTGGGAGCCTGATTCACTCGACCTTAACATTCAAAGGAGAAGGAAGGTCCTGAGCCCAGAAAGATTAAAAGCAAAGAAAATCCTAAGCCAGCACCCTCCTGTAAACTACAGAAGACCAAAGGGCATATCACTTTGTCAATATTTGCAGGGCTATGTGTACCCACCTGACCTTGTTGTGCAAATCATTGATATAAATTCACAACCCCTAGCAGACACCTGCATGAAAATAAGTGTTTACACACATACCTATATATACATCTGCTTAGGGGGAAAAAAAATTAGGCTAGCAGAGCTACCAGGGATTTGGGTATGCAGTTAGAAAGAAACTAAATGTCATGCACAAGTTATAACTGAACCTTGGCTTGTTCAGAGGCACAATGCTGCTGAATCGAGCACTTGTGCTGCTGACTGTAGCCCTCTTATTACCATGTTTTTAAATGTGGTTTTCTTTAAAAGGTAGTTTAACTTCCTGGAAGGACTTTCCATTCCAGCCCTTATTCAGTGAGTATCCCCACTGAAATCAGCTTTATCTATATTTGCAAAACTTAGAGCAAGACCATGTTTCAGTATTGAAATTAAGAAATACCTGCACAGAGAACCTGATCCTGCCTGCCTCCTGCATGCAAACAGCTTAGTTAGGAACAATGAAACCACTAATACAGCAGAGGCAAGAAGTTCTCACCTGAGAAGGATTAGTAGGAAATCACAGAAAAAAAAAGTTTAGAAAATCCATTCCTAATGCAATTGTATAATGTCATCAAGACCATTAAGAGTAGCAACCAAAGACACTTGATATGCTCTAATTCAATTGCAGATTACTGGTTGCAATTGGCAGTCTGTTACATAAGTCAGGAAAGAAGGCCATAAAAGTTATTTCTGATCTTAAGTATAGCTGAACTCTATTGAAGTATTATGGGCAGTTGTTTTTCTCACAATCTGTATTAGCAATAGGAAATACTTTTCAGGTTACTTCTATTTCTCTTGAGGAACTTGTGTCAATTCCTACTTGTCTACCTCATCGAAACTGTCTCCTCCTTCTACTCTTCAGACTACACAAGTAAATAGCATAAGTAGTAGCTGGCTACAGGCAAGATATCTTCCAGGATGCAGAAGGACTGCCACAGGACTGCAGTGGCAGACTTTATACTGAAGTAATTTAAGAGTTAAGTTGCATGTATCGTTCTTGATGGTCATTATTACTTTAATATTGCATTCTGGAATTAATCAGTTAATATTCTGTCTGGTCACTGTTGGCTAGGGATGTTCGATTAACAGCACTGCTGTTATGGTAAAGAAAAAAGATTTACCATTCTTCCAGGATGAAGGTCATGAGGTTTTGTGTTGGGGGATTTTGGGTTTTTTTTTATTTTTTTGAGACAAACAAATTTGACCCATCATATAAACATAATGTCAATAATAAGTAATAACAATTCTTTTCCTCATTAGTTCTTCACTGTGATGTTTTCCGGGATACTCCACTTCACTGCATTAGGGCAATTTTTCTGTTTTTCCAATCCCAAAGCAGAACAATAATGACAGTAGCATCCAAAAAAGTTTCTTATAATTGCCTAAATTGTATAACACCTTACCAGGATGTCAGGAAAACAGCCAAAGAATTTCACATTATAAAACTGGGCATATCATCTGATACAGCAATTTTGAGCACATTTTCAGACTAGCCAGAGTTTACAAGCTTTCCCAACTCTAGTTTAGCCAAAAGTCTTTCATGGACCATCTGGTTCTAATGATACAAAACTAGAATATTTGGTGTCCTTTTCACTATGCTACATTAAATTAAAGCTTAAAACATCAGTAAAGCAAAATCCATTCTTTTTATATTATGTTTTTTAAATTAATCGTTAAGTATTTTGGCTAAGTAAATGTGTTTATTTCTGTAAAACTGTACAGCATATACTATATGATACAGTCAGCGGAATCCTTAGTTCAGTTACTCTTGCATGCTCCTGGTCCACAGCCCACTGAGGCAAAGGGAAGTGTTTCCATTGACATCAATGGGCTCTAAATGAGGCTCCTACTGTGAGTGACACCAGATCCTTACTCATCCTAAAACATGTATGAGGTTTCAATACTTCTCCCAAGAGAAAAGGTTCAAATTATGCTTACAGTAGCTCTTCCTGAATTAGGTAATAAAAGGGCCCAAATATGAATTCCATGCACACTTGGTAATCCAACTGAAATTCAGTGAAATCAAAATATTAAGGATGTGATAAGAGGTTTTATAGTGGAAAGGTATTGTGAACTATATAGTCTTTGTATGCACTGTAGCTAGCTATAAACAGGCTCTCTGGGTGCGACTTTCACAAGTACCTGCAAGACCTCATCTTCCAGCAGTTGTTGAAAAGCAACGGAGTTTTGAAAATCCCACCCTAAATGTAGCTCATCACTTCTGAACTCGGCCACAACAGGTTACAATTCCCTACATTTCACCACCAGTCTTAGAAGCTTGTTCTGCAGGTGGAAACACAGACTAAGATTTCAGTAGATGTGTAGGAGGAAAATCCATTTTTAACAATAGAAGTGCCGAGCTTCTGTAGATCCAAGGAGGTCAAACCAATCTGGAGGTCTAAGCAACCATGAAGGTCAGCCAGCCACTGCCTCAAGAAGCTGACACCTTCCCTGCACCAGCTAAGGTCAACCAACAGCAAATACGATTTCTCACTTATGAAACCAGTTTATGTTTTACTGTGGCAAGTGGCCATCATCTGTTTCTGTATGTTTTTTCTTTGTAGTTCCTAGCACTATAACCCTCATTGCAAGGTTTCACCCCTCTCGTAGCAAACCCGATAGCAAATATCCCACCTATGTCACTGAGGTTAACTGAGATACAGCTATTACCCAAAGGGGACGTCACAGCCTGTTCTATATACTTCCCCGAATCCAAGTAAGCTAGTAGGGTAGACTTCATTTTGTTTCTCCTTTCTTTCTGCTTTTTTCTTCTCTCTCCATGGTAGCTCCCATGTTACTATTACAAAATAGTTAGAACATATAGATCCAACCCTGAATTCCTTACAAAGCCCTCTAAACAGGAGTTTTTCTGGAGTAAGGGAAGGACTGAGAGAGGACTGCATGAATTGGCCCATACGGAGTTACATGCTAACTGTTGTTATTGTTCTCAGAGAGTGCATTTAAGGTTTTGGGAACAAACAATAAAATGAACAGCTGAACAATTTTAATCATGGACCAGTTCCTAGTTACAATTATTTTTAAGCTGTCTCACCATTAGCTAGACTGATTTTTTTTTTTCCCCAATGAAAAAATATATTATGTAAAACTTAAAGAAATACCGTTTTTAAATGACAGTAAAAGTAACAAAAAATATTCTCAAATGTAACATGCTATGACTTCTGCTCTTAGCCCAGCATTTGTGTATGAGTTACACATAATTTTTAAAATGTTGCATTCTCTATATACTTCACGTACAAGCCAATTCTCTAGGAAAATATGCTTTCCTAGATACGTTAAAAGAGTGGCCTCTGAACTCTATGACTAGACAGAGAATATCAGATTTTGACCACAGACATGTCTGAGCAAAACTAGCATGCTCATATGAAAGGCATATTTCATGTATTCTGTATTTCAAAATGCTACAGCAGCGACACATCAAATCAGAGTAGGATGACAGCTCACACAAGCAAATGAGAATGGGAGAATAAGATGGCACAAGGACATGAAGACATTCGGAGAGACTACTGACCAAGAATATCCTTTTAAGATCCCTTCTTCATTCATTCAAGGCCTGATTCAATTATTTCCACTGGAGTCAACAGGAAGACTTGTGGTCTTCAGTGTCTGTTATTGTGGCTCATTACTTGTGTTACAGTAGCACACTGAAGATTCAATTAAGCACAAGCACTGTAATACCAGGTGCTATACAAACACCCATAGTGTCATAATTCCTACTTACCAGAGCTTGCATCAAGCAAGATCTTGAATCATGTAGGGGAAAAAAAATATGGCAAACAAAACACGGGAAAGAATCCAAAGGGAGCCCAAGGGATTTAAGCTGGGTTACAAAAACAGTCAGTGGCAAAGCAAGGAAGACTTTGGTTGCCTGACTGTACCCCGTGCCCTGTTAAATCATTCTGCCTGCTGATGGACTTTGGGTCAAAGCCACACTGCACAATGTGAATGATAATTAAGTGAATGAAGTAAAAAACCTACCTGCTAAATACAAGGAATAGCTGTCACAGTATTTCTACCTCGTGCAGATTACATGCACTGCAGTAAAACTACTTTGTGTGCAGAAGGCAGGAATCACTAGTGCTCCACTTGCAACTCTTGTTTTTAATAAGAGTTCTGCAGGAAAATGTCATAAACAGAAACACAGAATCACTCCAGAGGTTACCCGTTTCCCTTCCTCCCACACTACAGCAGGCTCAGTTATAACCATGTCATTCCTAACAGATGTTTGTCTCATCTGTTGATGGATGCTCCAAGCTATCATTAGGCAATCTCCTCCAGCACTTCACCCCCCTTGCCATTAGAACTGTTTTCCTTACTTCTAATCAGAACCTTTCTTGCTACAGCTTATGCTATTAGTTCTTTCCCTACCGTGTCCTCTCTTCAGTCTTCTCTTCTTTAGGCTAATCAACCCAAATACATTCAAATCTCTCCTTTTAAATCACCTTGTTGACTAACATTCAGCTTGAGATCCACTATAACCTTAGTGCTTTTTCTACAGTATTCTTACTTGGGTTGGCCGTCCTGCATTTACACAGTTGATTATTCCTGTCTGAGTGCAATAACTTGCACTTGTCTGTCAAACAGCCCTTGAACTTTATTTCTAAAAACAATTTTGAATTCTAATTATTTTCTTTAGTGTATATAGAGTTAGTGTCAACTGCAAATTTTATAAGCCTGTTTAATACCATCATGAAGGACACTACTGAAAATCTTGAGTACTGGGAGGCCTCAACAGATACTCATTCAATACATCAAAGAACTACTGAAAAGTACCATTTAGATAGAGTTAGTAAGCCCATTTTGCACCCACTCTACAGTAGTTTAGTTGGGAATGTTTGCCTTGATTTCTTATTAGAATGTCATATAAAGCAATATCAAAGATCTTACTAAAATCAGGATAGACTTTCTAATTCTTCTGTATCCAGAGCCTGCTGCTCTGTTGTAGGTTGGCTTGACATGGTTTGACAACTGACACAATTTCTTTCTGACTGTTATTCACATGTTGGGTGTTATTCAACTCTTTATCTTCTATGTGTTTAAAATTAGGTTGTTTGTCATTTGTTCCAGAATTCTGAGGAGAACTGTATTTAAATTGAGCAGTCTTTTCTTTCTAACTGTTCTTTTTCCTCCTTTCTAAAGGTAGTCACTACCTTTTTCCCTTTTCTCACCTATCTTCAGTGAGTTATCAATTACTAATTATTCTGAGACTGTTTTTTTTTTAAATATCTCTAAAGGTGGTACATAAATTCCAGACAATCTGAAACAATTAACTTAGTTAAATACCATGCAGTTAAAATCTGTACCTTAATGAAAGTACACAGGGAAGCATGAAGGCTCATTTTGCAATTTCCTGAGTTCTTTCAGTGTTTTACTTTGCAACATTTATTACCCCTTCAATAAAACTTTTTCCCCTTTTTAAACAATTGAGGGAATTGACTGGTTGTTTTTAGCAACATGTTATTGCCTAAGAACAAAGCCGGATCATTCACATACAGATTTGGTCTTACGGCTACGAGGAATAAATGTCCTGTTTGGATTCTCCGACAACTAAAAAGGGATGAGTTCCCATCTTCACTTTCCAAACAGTATAGCACTATGCAAAAATAGCTGCTGAATTCTGGAAGCAGTGTAGATGCATCAGTGAAATGCTGCATCTAAACTAATTAAACCTATTATTCTGCAGAGCTAGTTATCCTAGACACAAAACAATGTCATAAGCATCAATGCTTTCAGGTGGGGAATAAAGTTGTTCAAAGATAGTTCAGGTTTTTTTCTGCACAGTGCTGCATCATTGATTACAGCCAGAGCCAGATCAGATTCAAAAATGGCAATTCCTTCTATCTACTACTGCCTTTCCCCACCAAGATAAGATAATGCAAAGCCAAGGTTCATCTAAGTATATTCTTGAAGACATGAAAATGTTGCTTAGACACTTGTATACAGCCGTGACACCAGATTAATACTAAATTCCATAACTGTGCAATTATAAGATTCCAAAAATTCCTACCTACCTTGTTAACACAACCCATACATTGAAACTGGAAAAAGAATCAGTAGAAATAGTCATAGTCATCCTGATCCTCATCTTGTACTCAGTTAGTTCCTTTTTCACCCTACATTCAATGGGGAGAGAGTAATTTGACAGGTCACTTCTTATTTCTTAGTGACTTTACATTTCCAATAATTTTAAGAAACAAAAACAGAGTTTGTCGTGAAAACATAAATTGTTGTCATACTGCACAGTAAGAATACTGAATGGGAATATTTAGGTGGAATTGCCTCATTTGCTTTATTATTTTTTAACTGTTGATAAACACGTGTCTAATGATTCTAAGTTCTATGAATCTTCTGCCCACTAACCACAACCTTTCAATGCAAGGCCCAAACTACTTAATAGCATCCCTGTAAGTACAGTTGTTTTCAAAATAAGAGATCATGGAATAAACTCTGGGCAGGAGGACAAACCTATAAACAATTCAGACAGTTCTTTATACAAAGATTGGTTGGAATATCAAACAAACTGCCAAAAGTCATGCAGCCAGCAGTTAAAGTGGCTTGTGTACATTAATTCAAGAAAAAGTTGGATTATGCTTTGGAAAAGAAGGAAATACTACAGTGCAGCAGCCACTAACTTTTTTTTTTTTTTTTGGAGTTGGGATTATGGTTAGACTGTTTCATGTAGTTAACAAATATACTACAATTAGCAAACTTTCTTCTTTCATTTTCTGTAATCTGCAAGAAAGTTTCCCATGGTTATACAAGACTGACCACCGGGTTCCCTTTGCAAGACAACATTTATATCTTTACTTGATGAAGTAAACATGTCTTTTTTTGGCTTAAGAATGCCTATCAGCACTTTAAAAAGAAATTTAAGCCTGAAAAAACAGATGAGGAAGACAAGATAAAATAAGACATCTTAACAAGTACACAGATGACTAGATAATTCAATAGATACCTGGAGAACAGAAAAACTGAAATGAAAAGCATCTTCATCTGTTACATGTTTCTGTCATGTACGACCCTTTTGTGGTCACCAGGACTTATTGCACAGCAGGAAAAACAATCAGATACAGGAGAAATAGTTCAGGGAAAAGGAAAACAACATGAAAAGTCAAATGCAAATTCATTTTTCACCGAACTTTTGTGTCATAATAAAACTGATATAAAATTGTTTTTGTTGGAGGAAAAGCGATTGCTACAGTTTGCCAGAAAACTAAAACACCACGATAATCACCAAGACTGAACACAGGAAAGAAGCAAAAGAAAAAAAAAAAAGAGGTTTCATGAAGCTTCAAACATTTCATTGGAAAAGGAAAAAATAAGAAGGCTCAAAGATTTACTAAGTAAAGTCCCTTCATTCACCCAAGCTGTCATCCTGGTGCCTGGTGCCACAAGCAGAAGTAGTAGCAATGATGAACATTGCTGTTGCAACAGGAAAGACAAAAAGAAAGTGGATGAAAAAAAAAATATCATCCAGTCCCTTTTCTTTCCAATGTATGCTTGTTTCCTGTGGCACATCTCCTAATAGTCTGTCTAGTATATTTTTAAAGTCCTCAAAGGATCAAGTTTCTACTGTCTCCCTTCAAAGATGCTTTTGTGACTTAGAAACAACTAGAAATGATATAGCTATGAGCTAACAGGTAAACTAACAGGGCTGATCAACATGGGCCACATCAGTAACTGCTACTGACCACCTGATCAGGAAGAAGTAGATGAGGCCTTCTTCAGACAACTTGGCCTTGGTTCGCATTGGGAACTTAAACCACCCCAATATCTGCTGGAGGAAAAACACAGCAGAGCACAAGCAATCCAGGAGGTTTCTGAAGTGCTTTGATGATAAATTCCTAACCTAGGTGTTTGAGGAGCCAGTGAGGCTAGGTACTCAGCTGGATCTCACATTTGCAAACAAGGAAGAACTGGTCAGAGACCTGAAGGCTGGGGGAAGCCTTGATTGCAGTGACCATGAGATGGTGGAATTCAGGATCCTGAGGGGAGGGAATAAGGAAAAAAGCAGGATCACAACATTATACTTCAGGAGGGCAGACTTTGGCCTGTTCAGGAACCTACTTGGAAGAAGTAGGGATACAGTCCTGGAGCGAAGAGGGGTCCAGGACAGAGGGTTAATTTTCAAAGATCACCTCATCTACGCTCAAGAACTGTCCATCCCCATGTGCAGGAACTCAAGCAAAGGTGGCAGGAGGCCTGAATGGATGAATAAGGTGCTCCTGACAAAACTCAAACACAAAAAGAAAGTATACAAAAGGTGGAAGCAGGGATAGGTGGACCCAGGAAGAATACAGAGACACTGTCTAAGCATGCAGAGATGGGGTTAGGAAAGCCAAAGCGCACTTGCAGTTGAATCTGGCGAGGGATGGGAAGGGTAACAAGAACAACTTCTACAAGTATGTCAGCAGAAAAAGGAAAACTAGGGAAAATGTGGGCCAGCTGCTGAATGGGATAGGGTATATGGAAAAGGCCAACATACTCATCTTGATATAAGAAAGAAATTTTTCACAGTGAGAGCAATCAATCACTGGAACAACCTCCTAAGAGACGTGGTAGAGTCCCCATCACTGGAGGTTTTCAAGACACAGCTGAACAGGGTGCTAGATATTCTCCTCCAGACTCCCTTTTCCACAAAATGTTGGACCATAAGTTCTTTCAAGGTGCCTTCCAACATGAGCTGTTCTATGATTCTATGATTCTGTGATTCTATGATTTTATATTCAATGCCTTCTTTACCTCAGTCTTTGCTAAGAAAAATATTTGCCTTCAGGAATCCCAGGTCCCAGACACCACTGGGAAAGTCTGGAGCAAGGAATAGTTACCCTTGGTGGAGGAGAAACATGTTAGGGAACATTTAAACAAACTGGACACCCACAGGGCCTAATAAGATGCACACATGCATGCTGGCCAATGTCATTGTGAGACTACTCTCAATTATCTCTGAAAGGTTATGGTGGTCAGGAGAGGTTCCTGAGTGGGAAAAATTCCAACTCCTGTCTTCAAGAAGGGCAAGAATGAGGTTTTGGAGAACTACAGGCCAGTCAGCCTCACCTTGGTCCCTGGGAAGGTGATGAAGCAAATAATCCTGGAAGCCATTTCCAAACATCTTAAGGACAAGAAAGTGACAGGCAGTAGTCAGTACGGATTTAGGAAGAGGAAATCATGCCTGACCAACCTGATAGCCTTCTATGATAAGATGATTAGTCTGGTGGATGAGCAGTGGATATTATTTATCTTGACTTTAGAAGGGCTTTTGACACTGTCTCCCATAACATCCTCAGAGAAAAACTGATTAATATGGGCTAAATAAATGGATAGGGAGGTGGACTGACAACTTGCTGAATGGCTCAAAGGGCTGCAATCAGTGGCAGAAAGTCCAGATGGAGGAGGCCAATCACCAGGAGTGTACCCCAGGATCCAATACGGTTTAACATCTTCATTCATGACCTGAATGATAGGACAGAGTGCACCCTCAACATACAAAACTGGGAGGAGCTGGTTGTGCTGCCTTTGAAGGGACCTCAACCGAGAAAATGACAGCAATCACATGAAGTTCAACAAAAGGGAATGCGAAGTCCTGCACCTGGGGAGGAATAGGCCCATGCATCAGCACAGATTGGGGGCTGACTAGCTGGAAAGCAACTGTGCAGAGAAGGGCCTGGGGGTCTTGGGGAAAAAGAAGTTGAACATGAGCCAGCAATGTGCCCTTGTGGAAAAAACCAACAGCCTGCTGGGCTACATTAGGAAGAGTGGTAGCAGCAAGTTAAGGTAGGTGATATTTCCCCTCTACTCAGCACTGGTGAGACACATCTGGACTTCTGGGCTCCCCAGGACAAGAAGGACACAGACATACTGGAGCAAGCCCAGCAAAGTGCCACAAAGATGATTAAGGGATGAGCTGGGACTGTTTAGTCCATGTAGCAGAAGGCTTGAAGAATCTTACCCATGTGTATAAATATCTGCTGGGAGGTTGTAAAGAAGAGCAAGGCTCTTCTTCTTGGTGTCCAGTGAAAGTGCAAGCAGCAATAGGCACAAACTCAAATACTTGACAATCCATTTAAATGTAAGAAAAAACCTTCTTACTGTGATAGGGGTAGACCACTGGAACAGGTTGTACAGAGAGGATTAGGAGTCTCCACCTTTGCAGATATTCAAAATGCAGCTGGACACTGCCCCAAACAACCTGCTGTACTTGACCCTGCTTTGAGCAAGGAGCTTGGACTACATGATGTCCAGAGGTCCCTTTTAACCTCAACCATTCTGTGATTCTGTGCTCCAGGTAAAGTTCTCATGAAATTTAAAATATCTTACATCTTTCAAAAATGTTTTGCTTTCCTCAAATCCAGTAAAAAGGAAGACGAAGATGAAGAAAGCAGAACCCTTGTTACTACACCCACACCAATTAGTAAATAACCCAGAATCAGAACAGGACAGTCTGTCATGTAGCTCTGGTGCTATATCATCAGATGATGTTCCACATGCTGGAGGTAAAATCTATGAGGTTTAAATTAAGACACAGAGCAGATTTACTAGAAAGCTTTTGTTTTCTTGATCCAAGCATTTATCTTCATTTTAGACTAACAGCTGAAGTTCATCTTTTGTAATGATAAATTATGGCTGGATGAAACTTGTCTGGGCCTGCCCTTTGTTTCATTCTTAGTTGCATTCCCTTGGTCTTTGAGGAACAAGTAGTCAAATTAGGAAGCCCTCTTACAAAATGGTTTGCAAGAAAGCAGGGCTATTTCTGTAAACAATGGGAAAGTCCAGTTGTTGAATCTCTATTCATGAGAGAGGAAAAGAAAATGGGGCTGTTTGACCAAAGAATATCCAAAACCATACCAAAGGGTCTTCACAGTGATGGAGATGCCACAAGTGACAATTGTGATCTACCCTGGCATAAGGTAAAAAATTATACACTGAAGTCCCAGGGAGTAAAAGATTCACAGTTACTCACTGTGCTGGTTTTGGCTGGGGTAGAGTTAATTTTCTTCATAGTAGCTAGCATGGGGCTATGTTTTGGATTTGTGCTGGAAACAGTGTTGATGACACAGGGATGTTTTCGTTACTGCTGAGCAGCGCTGACACAGAGTCAAGGCCTTTTCTGCTTCTCGCACCACCCCACCAGCGAGTAGGTTGGGGGTGCACAGGAAGTTGGGAGGGGACACAGCCGGGACAGCTGACCCCAACTGACCAAAGGGATATTCCACACCATATGACGTCATGCTCAG
>NW_008795405.1:15851959-15860351 GCF_000699145.1 Aptenodytes forsteri
GAGAGCGGCTGTCTGGTGCTTAGTTGCCGGCTGGGGTTAAACCGCAACACTCACTCAGGATGCTACTAGAAATAAAGTCTTGGAAGAAAGTAAAGATCAAATACTAAACTGCAGACAAAGGTCATAGAGAAAGACAGCATTTCTAAAAGAGAAAGCCTGAGATAATATCTGTAAGCAATGCTAGTGACAAGGGAGAAAGGGAGGAGAATTGTGCCTGTATATATTTATTATTGCCAAATAGGCTGAAAAAAAACCATCGTCACTGCTATGGTATTTTCTTCACTAGATCTAAAGGACAGCAGCAGTGGAATCTGCTGTTTGTGTTAAAGTGTCAGGAGGGGAAAGAACAAAGACATGGAAACATCTGCTTTTAGAAGCCACTTGAAAAATAATTATGCAATAGCCTGTGAAAAACATCTGTTAAAAATGCTGCTGTCCACCCATCACATAGAACAAGACACTTAAGGAAAATATAAGCAAGAGCAGGAGAAGATCATGGCTCATTTTTCTCTTGGAACACCCATTACCCCAAATCTAAGCTGAAACCCAAGGGTAAACTTAGCAAAAGAAATATATGATAGAAGCAAGCAGGATGATACACCACTGCTGAACAGACAGTACAACCTGCTGTTACATAATCAATACAAATTGAATCAGAAACCATGCTTAGCGTGCGTACTCTTACTGCATACAAACAAATTGCTTTCTGGGAATTTTCAGCCCTCCCATTCACAGAATCCAAGGCCTTGCAATTAGTCATGGAGAGCTCTATTCCACACCAGCAAGGCTATTCCAGCACAGAGCCTCCCTCCCCATCGTGCAGAGGAACTCGAGTTTTCTGTAAATCTCATCACACCACATCTCATCTCGTTATACACAATTGGTTTAACATCCAAACATTTCAGATGGACTAGTGAGTCCGATGCAGTGTTGTGTCGACACGATGCCACCTGAATCCTAAAGAATGCTTTCTCCTTATCAGTTTGATGTGCTGTATACACTTAATAGCTCATTCAGTACTGGTTTACATGTCCTGATGTAGGTGATTTAATCTAAAACATTTTAACCAGCAATTGAGATAGACGGTGTGCATGTGCTGTTCCCATGGTCCTGCTGATGAGCAGAAACTGGCTGAACTACGATGTTTAACCTTGTTCTACCCTGTGCCTGCACCTTTAGCCAAACTAAAGGAAGAGTTCATGTTTTACTTCTTAAGAGGGCTTACATGAGCAAAAACTCAACACTTGATACTTTCCAACTTCTGCATTGAATACTCAGCAGAGCTAACTTCGTCTACAGATCAAATGGCATATTATTGATGAGTTTCTACATTGCATGTGACAGAAAGAGACTGGATATGAGACCCCTGCCTCTCCTGTATCCTCAAGTTCATGCTCAAATTCAGTTGCATAAGAAATTCTGCCCTTCCTACCGAAAGAAATTCCCCTTGGGCCTCAGAACAGACCCCTAAAATTCATTGTCATGTGTTGCTGCATTTGCCTCAGAAGTGGATATTTGTCAGTAGGAAGCAAAACACTTGCTATAAATACAATATTGTTTGTAAAATGCTTTGAGATCCTCGGTGGTAAGGGACAAGCTAGAGTAATGTAAGAGGATATTATTTTTATATCAATAAAACAATGACTCCAAAATATAGTCACCTTGTTGCTTAAGTAGTCAGAAGAGAGTTACAGCTAGACGATGTGGAAGGTTGGGTCGGGGGGGAGGAGGGGGGGGGGGATTTAAACATGCCCAAAATAACTGTAAACCAGATCTTAATTCATTGAAATTCCCAGGAACAGTATTCTCAAAACAATGGCTTGTAAGAAGTGTCATCTCAATGTTTCCTCTGCTTATTTTTGTAAATAGAGATTTTTTTAATGCAACATTTTAGCCTCTGTTAGTCTTAGCTCTTTCCTGAACTATCAACAGTGATTAATGCAGATGGTTTAATGAATGTTTTCTTTTCTCTGTATATTTTTTAAAAGGAACATTAAATGAACCCAAAAACTCAACCCCAATCTTCAGGGTTTGGTAAAAGCCATCCATGTTTTGCTGCCTAAAAGCATTTACAGATGAGGAGTAAAATTTACTGAGTATGACAGATTTAGGTATTTGTCAAGGAGTGGGAGGGCAGGTGGGAGAAATCTATGAGTATGTGCTGCTGTCCTCAGGTCTTTCCTTGAAATCCACAGACTCCCAGTAGTGTTCCAGAACAAGATAGTGAGCCAAATCTTAAACCTTCTTTTGCAGAGGATCTCTCATCTAATTCCCATGGAAGAATACATGTTTTGGAGACCTGTGAAGGGAATTTATGAAAATACAGCTACACAGCAAGAGCTTTGTTATATTCCCCAGGTTAAAATGACAAAGAGGTAAGAGCTCTGCGTATCACTGCACTTCAAATTCACTGGCAAGGAGAGGAGATATTGAACTATATTGCTCTCTGAATATTTTGCTCAATTAAAGATTGCAAAATTTGGCTCAAGTAAACCATCTTCAAATTCCTGTCTCTTGCAGCTGGAATGCAGTGAAGCCACCAGAATGAAGACCAAGCTAAATATTTTAACTGAGCAAGATACATTCTGGTTTTGTGCTCCAAACTACATGGAAGTCTATATTATGAAATAGGATTATAGGATTAGAGCAGGTTTGCCTTTGGCATCTGCAAAGTGTGGCAATTGGCTTCAGTATAGAATTTCCCCAGCTAACACAGGTCACGTGGGTCAGACCAATTTCCATGTCACTGCAGGACCAGCATACGCATGTAAATGCCATATGGTTGCTGCCTGACTGTAAATGATCTACTAATAGTTCATTACAATTCTGCCACTAACTTCTAGTGCCATTTAATTTAACATTCAGTGTAATATAATCAAAACCTTGGGTACCATGTAATCTGTATTAAAAACAGAAATTGCCCTCTCTAGTGACTATTTCCAATTGCCTTGGATGGAGACTAGGGAAGAAAGACTGTTCAGCTACTTATAACTATGCTTACTAATGTCTTTTTTTTTTTTTTTAAAGGGAAGACAAACTAGGAAAATAATTCAAGGGTCTTGAGAGACATGAAGGCTCACCTACACAGAGAAGCTAATTTGGATTAAGGTAGAGTATGAATTTAAATGTAAATCTTCCTGATTAACCCCTGATGAGATAGCAACTTCTGGTATCATTTATCTTGCACAGTCTTGCCTGAGAATCTGTGCAGAAAATTAATCCAGGACAATCTATGAGGAGAAGGCAGTCTGGAATAATTTCCTATGAGAAAATCCCTGGGACTGACTGTTCACATGCTGTTAGGCTGTACACTGAAGTCCTCTTCTATACCCCACTGGGCTGTCACCAACATCAATTGCTCATCTCCACTGGACTCTGCTCCCCAAGGTCTACTGGTGAAGGAGCAAAAGCGTGATGGAGGTTACCCTGAGCAGAGGGTCACACTAACATTTTCATCCAGCACTGTTGTCTTTACAGTTCATAGCTGAACTTCATGCACATGGGTTAACACAATTCCTAGAAGATACTCAAGTAAAAGAATTAACCACTTTCTCACATCAACGAGATGCAACCAACACATCAGTGAGAGATGTGTAATACCTAACATACTGAGCAGGGATTGCTCCTGTCCAGTAAATGGACTTTGGCCCATGCTATAAATCAGTGCAAGCAGTGAAAACCCTGGAAAATCTTGGCCACTCTGGAAGAAACAGAAGGTTTAATCTGGTCTTCAGACATTTGGGTGAGGAAAATACAATCCCTTGCTCTTTTGAAATGTATAAAGTTGTTCAGAGAAGGCAATAAACCACTTGTATCATGTCACATACTGAAAGTGATGATAGTCACCGATAGTCAGTTAAATGTACATAGAACAAATGAAATCAGACAGGTCTGATTTCTGTCAGTTTCTTTATAAATCCTCTAGTCCTGCCACCTGCCCATCTTATGGGCCTCAAAAAATTATTTTAAGTTAATCAGCCTTCAATTAATATTACACCCATTTCCACTCAGAAATCTTGTAGGATTTTCCAGCTTGTTCAGGTATGCTCCAAACCACCCACTTTACGGCAGAAGAAGGAAATAGCTCGTCACCTAAAGAACAATGACTTTGTCAACAAATTTTCTCATTACATTTTTGCTACTAGCCACCATATAGATTAATTTAGATTTTTTTTTACTACAAATCCAGCTACAATAAACAAAAGTATGTAGTTCCTTGTCTGGGGCACTAAAGATGCGAACATAAATGTTCCACAACACTTAGAATTTTGTAGAAACTATTACAGGGTAGAATAAAACTGAATGAATGGAGACTTGCCAAGGCACTTTTGTTTCCCAAGTGGACAGGTAAAATTTAAAGTAACAGCATTCAGAATTCAAAGAGAAAACTTAAATCTCAGTGCAGTTTTTCAAACACTTTTGCTACTGTGTCCCAGTTCCACGCACCATTTTTAAGCATCTTTCCATCGGTAGTGCATAAGAACAGCATTTCTCTGAATATTGTAAGTAACCTGATTAGCGAATTTTAGTTTATTTGTACTTCACAAACTGAGTCTTGCCAATGGGAAGGTGAAAACATTAAGATTTCACTGTTTTCTTCCCTCAAAATTCTCCCTCTATCCCTTTTTCTTTTTCATTAAGACTGAAATAGAGCTTGCAACAACAAAAGCACAAGCCTCTGCGATTTGAAATAAAGCAGTAACTGTATTCAGTTGTACGAGTACCAAATTCTTGTCCTCTTTGGACCACACATGTTATCTAGCATCACAGGTCTGTAACAACAAAATTATGATGAGCTAGTTGTATCAGACCTTCTACACTTCATTAGCTATAGCAGTTCATTTTATAATACCTGTTACTCCTATACCTGGACACTGCTATCATCTATGCTATAGATCTCTTTTAGAAAGCAACTCACTCTTGATTTAAAGGTGGAAAATGCACCACAAATCTAAGTAAATTGCTCCTTCACTATTAATTACCATTGACATTAGCACTCTAAGCTGTTTGTCTAGTGGACAGAGGAAATAACACATTTAGCAGGCACAGCTAAATTCACAAAGCTCATTTGTCAGAAACCTATGTTTTAGAAACTCTAAGATTGCTTTGTGTATGTTAGTTCAACCTCTTCCAACTTCACCATGAAAATAATGATTATAGGACTGGACACAGTGTTTCATTAGTGGTCTCCCTGATGCCACATCCAAAGGTAATATAATCTTCTTATTCTATTTGATACACCCCTTTACATTTATCCAGGCATCATTTTTAGCCCTTCCAGTAACACCACTACAGGGGATTCTCATGTTCAATTAGTTATTAACTTTTTATTCTGAATATTATTCAAGAATATTCAATACAGAGTTCTACCTTCTAAGCATAGCAACATTTGTTGTATTTCGATATATGACCCTTAGTTTACCTATATTGATCTATACTGTTCAGAGGCGTGCACTTATCAAGGCTTTGGGTTGTGCATATAGGTAAACCATCTCCATTATCACCACAGTTCCTCATACCAACGGCAGCACAATGTGACCAGATCCAGGCTCCACAGATCTGCACAATGGTTCAGCCAGCATTTTAAAGACAGAATCTGGAGGAAAATCTAAGAAAACTGCAATTATAAATCATATTTCCTTCTCTGTCCTTTTTTATTCCATCTGCAAATTCTACCAGCTGTAACATTATATTTTATTCCAAAGCCTTGATAAAGAAATTGAAAGCCAGACTGCACTAGAAACACTCTCCTCAGGGAAGAATTCCGTAATTCCTTTTTATGACCTATCAGCTAACCAGTTTTTAATTCATACAATGTGGACTACACTGATTTTGCATAGTGCTAATCTTTTTTAAATCAGAATACCATGTGGAACTCAGTCAAGAACCTCGCAGAGGCCCGACTACATCATGGCAACTGTCAGTTAAATCCACTATGTTATTCATTCACCCCGTCAATGGAAATCCATTCTGTGCAGCTGAATACTATAGAAATTCAAACTGTATGGCGACTTTCTCTTTCCAGCAAGCAGCAGCCTACAGTGTGAAGAAGAGAGGAGCTCTGGACGTTCACTTCCACACCCTGCCCTCTGAGCCGAGGCACCAGCCACAATACATTTCTTTGCTGTACAGCAGCTCTTCTCATTTCTTCATGGCTACAGACAGTTGTTGTAACCAATCTGATAATCAAGGATGTGCCTGGGCTGCAGTGGATTCTTTCAGGGGCTGCAGTGGATTAAGTTCGTGCTGTTCGCTGTCATGGCCATTTTTAGATCGCTGTGTCTGGTGGATACTGTCTACTAGGAGCAGCAGCAGCCTTCCTGATGATATTATACTCTCAGAATATGTTGAAGAAAGGTTCCATTATTTTACTACATACACGCACTGCTGTTACCTTCCTAGTACTACTCATAAAATCTTAGCACTACCAGTGCCATCTCAGTACTATCCTGCCTCCTTCCTGACTGCCTTTTTTTGGTTTTGTACTAACTAAAACCTCAGTAAGCTCATGGATTGCATAAATAATGCTTGCAAAAAATTATTTCCAACATACATAAAAAATGCATATAGGCTTGAAACTCCAAGGTGTTACCTTTTAAGCTTGTGGTATCTGTCTACTTTCCTGTCTACTGTCTGTGAGAGAAAGGCAGGCACCAGAGCAGATATTTTAATGAAGGATTTATTTCCCAGACATACTTGTGCTGGCTTCTCTCCTAAACAACTGAAAATAGGCTCAGTTTCCATAAAATACCAGCATTCACAACAGTGAAAATACAATAAGCTGAGGCTGCTCATAATACTGCAGAGCAGACTCAGCAGGCACTTCATCACACGAGACACATTAGTAAAGTTCTGGTTCTAAAAATTAGTAAAAGTCTGATGGCAATCTGTATCTCCCAATTTATTCTAGCAAGACCTGATATACTACAGAACTACTTGACCCATGCCTGCAAAATTATGCATGCTGAGCACTACGGATTGCATTTAATCCCTCTTTTTTGAAGATCAGGAGATGGGAACACTACATATTCAAGGATGTGGACATAGCAATTGTTTCATGCCACCGCACCTCCAAGAATGGATTGGAAGCATAGAGGATCATTTCATTCCATTTTAAAAGACCAGAAGATGTGGCCAAAGAGAAGGGATTCACTGCCTTTTCTTTTTTTTTTTTTTTAAAAACAGTTGAATACTGCAAGGTAAATATAAAACTTATTGTAAGTGTATTCATAGGACATTCCCAAGCCCTGATCAGGGAATTAACTTGTTCCTTCATCTGGCTGGTGGAGCAAAATATTTCATCAAAACTACATTTCTCTTCCACCATCTCATGTCTACAGCAGAAAGAAGCCATAAAAAGAAGAGGCCTCTTTGCAGAGACTTGGAAGTCAAACCAGAATAACAGAAGATGGAAATGGAAGTAAGAGGTAACAGATTTGTATGTTTTTTGCCAATGATGTCGAAATCGGCAAATCTGGTGGGATCCTCCAGTGCGATAGACCAGTTCCAGTCTGATATTATTTAAGTTAGCATTAATAAAGGGTAATTCAACCACTTCCAATGAAAGCACCTGAATATTATTAACAGGATCAAGACAAATTCAGGGACAGGCAGCATGCTAAAAAATATCTTACAACTGCTTTTAATTGGTTAAATTATTCAACTCTGCTATGGATAGACAATGTGGTGATTATTGTTACAAAGATACCGTACATATCTCTCATCAATAATAAATGATGTTGGAAATCCTATTATATTACAGCAACAAACGAGAGGCCTGCATTTTGAATGAAAATGAAGATTGTGTTTTGTGAATTCCATACTGCCAGTACATAGGTGACGAGTTGATGTGTAGCAACTAGGTTTAAATTCCAAAAAGGGGTGTAGGTAGCAGGACAATTAGTTTATGACTACCACATTATCTTAGAAAAGGAAAAGGTAACTCAGCTCCACAAAGACAACAGCACTGTGGAGCATATGCATTAGCAGAACGTTGGGTTCTCAGCAACCTAAGCAGCCTCAGCAGTGCAGCGTCTCTGTGTCTCCGCACAGGGCATTTGAATCACTTCCTTGGATTTAGATACCTAGATTCTGCCTAAGTTTTTCTTTAGGCATCTAAGTGCTTTTTTGGATCTCACTCTAAATTCTTACTTATCATAGAACCTTTTCCAAAAACTCCATTAATTTCTCCAGTAATTACCAGAAGACCATGAGATTATTTCACTGTCGTAGTTTAACCTCAGCCGGCAACTAAGCACCACACAGCTGCTCGCTTACTCCCACCCGGTGGGATGAGGGAGAGAATCGAAAGAGTAAAAGTAAGAAAACTCATGGGTTGAGATAAAAACAGTTTAATAATTGAAATAAAATAAAGTAAAATAGTAATAATAAT
>NW_008795405.1:15860403-15917870 GCF_000699145.1 Aptenodytes forsteri
CCCATGACATGGAATGTCCCTTTGGCCAGTTTGGGTCAGCTGTCCTGGCTGTGCCCCCTCCCAGCTTCTTGTGCACCTCCAGCCTTCTCAGTCGGTAGAGCATGGGAAGCTGAAAAGTCCTTGACTAGTGTAAGCACTGCTTAGCAACAACTAAAACATCGGTGTGTTATCAACATTATTCTCATCCTAAATCCAAAACACAGCACTGTACCAGCTACTAAGAAGAAAATTAACTCTATTCCAGCTGAAACCAGGACACGCTAATCAACAAAATAAAGTATTAAATTGCTTTTCTGGTTTTAAATGAACTACGAAAGAAAACACATCTGCAAAGTAAACCTAAAACATTGGGTTGTGTGATTAAACTACTTTATAATAAAATATATATGTAGTGACTTCTGAGACCTACTGCTGCAGAACATAAAATCTATTGCTTAATTGTTATCAACGAATGTATAAACACACCTCATTAACCAGTTATTATGCACACACCTCACTTGTACACATCAAGAAACAGAAACACTGCACAAAACTCCAAATCTTTGCAATGTCCTCCACACTACGTGGAGATTGCTCAGCATCTGCATGAAAACACACTCCCTCTGCAAGAGAATGCAGGATTAAACAAATACTGTATGATCTAGAAACAGCAGGACATCTAATCCAGGCAAGTATAATGACTTTGTTGTTTTTTCTTCAGAAAGACAAATACTCTCTTTTCTCCTTTCAGAAATCCAGGATGGAGATAACCAGTATCATTTCATAGGGCTGGTGTAATGGTCATAAAATGAACTAAAAATAGTAAGAACTGCATGCTAATTTTAAATAAACCTGCATGTTGGAATGAGAAGGAATCCATACCCATATGGTTTAATCAGGCCATTCTCCCCTTTTCTTTACTATATAAAATAAGAGAACTCAAAAGGAAATTGCAACTCATCACCCTTACAGGAAGTATCTTTTATTCCTCCTGGCAGACTTTTAGTATTCAAGCTGAAAGATGTGGGTTCTACTTTCATCTTCTTTTGATTTATATAATGATCCTGTTTGTTTGTGTTGAGCCCAGATTCTTTATGAGCTCAGTATACTGTCAACAACAACGGGACTCTCAGCTGGGCCAAGAGTCTTTGTGGATGCCGATGCTGAGTTGCAATTGAATTTATATGGCTCTGTAGTTTGTCTGAACCACAACCTTCAGATTCATGACCAAACTTAGGATGGAATTAGACCCGTGCTCTGTCCCAGAGCCATTCTTCTGCTACATGGTTGTTTAATTCACTTGAAGCTCCAAGGATAATGTCCCACAGGAGGGATGGAGATTTCACTTCTCTCAACAGCAGAAAAAAATGTACTACGGAGAGAGACATGCCCCTTGGAGTTGAAAAAGGACAGCTATATAGCCAATATCAGCCTGTGTTTCTGACCTTTTCAAGAAAGCAAACATCTGAGCATGTCAAATCTCTAACCACAAAATTAAATTTCAATGTTAGTATTTTGCATCAGTATTCTAACTAAAAGGATGCATAAAAGGTAAACTTGGAACAGAAAAAATTAAGGTCACATACAAGATCTGTAAAAGGTGTCCTCTTAGAGGAAAATATCCATTAACTCTATCTGTCATGGCTCAGACTCACCTTCCAAGATAAAGTCCTGTAAATGCAGAAAACATCTGAAAAAATACCACAAATCAGGGAAGTGCATGAAGCAGCTCTCAAAAACGCACAACATTCAGGTACAGACCTCAGGAACTATGGCCATAACTAGCTGCTAACACAGCTAAACTGTTGCTTATACTAACTATAACAGAAGATTTTCAAAGACCCCTTTACTCTCAGAACACCTACAGTCCCATCAGGACACTCTACCACCATTCTAATAAAATTACCATTGTAATTTAACCTAGTGATAAAATCATGGCAAACTTCACTGTGATGATATTAATGGCTGTGGCTATTTTTGTTAAAGGAGGAACCCAAAATACCTTTCAAGAGCAGGTGCAATATCAGCAAATGGAGTTCTGTGCTCTTCCAGATTACGGCACCTGAATACAAAAAAAGCTCTTGTTTTGCTCTGTTGCTAAAGAACATTTCAAGCACAGGTTCAACCTATATATGTCTTTCTCTAAGTTGGGGGCCACCTCCCACAGTATTCAATAGCACCAAGAGCTGGACCTTCAAAATTAAAAGAAACGTTTATTTCTTACATTACAAAATGCTTCAATTATCATAGAATATTCATGTCTGTGTGAAACCAAAGGTTTTATCTCCATTCCACATCCAGCTCTGGCATATCTCTAACATGCTGTGTTTACTCTCAGCTTCTAAAATGTATTATTTTTTAAGATGAAGGGTGTGGGGGAAGCAGATAAACAGGGCAGGCCAGGCTAAATTAAGATCACAAAAATACGCCACATTTTCAGCAACTAGCTGATCTCCCATGAAACAGGATTTCAAACTTTCTTTGGATTCCTTAATAAACAAATTCCCGGGAGCTTTCTGTGTATGATGATAGCCAACTTTCCTTTTTTTTTAATGATTCTTCAGAAAGGGCACAAACTGATTCCTTGGAGAGATAGTGCTTTTATCTACAGGGACTTTGTAAACAAATTGATCCAGATGTTTTGCTTTAGAACTCTCCAGACATAGTAAATTATTCCTTACTACGTCAACATTTCATTTCCTCTATTTGCAACTAACATCTCAAAACAGACCACTTTTCAAAAGACAAATAATTGAAATGTTGTATTAGCATTAACAAGATCATTTGGACACTCTTAAATAAAATCTGTCTTCTATATATGGATGCATTTGGTGCCATATAACAGTTTCCAGAAAGGATCAAGATCAAATATATTAAGAATGTATTTGGATCCTTTTCCTAAGCCACTGAAAATTTATCAAAGAAATCTTAAGAATTTGATTTTTCCTTTCCTTTGTTACATGATTTGCTGCATTTATCTTTAAAAAAACCCTAGACATGTGGAATGGTAATGGATTCCAAAGTCTGAGCAAAAAAGTCAGACAACAACTAGTCTATCCCATTAGGATGAAACTAAAGTGGGAAAAAGTAAGAAAGAGAGGGAATAAGTCTATAGACTAGTAAAAGGATATTTAACAATATTTGTAAATATAGACTAGTAAAGGATATTTAACAATATATGACAATATAGGCACATATACATCCAAAAATTAATGAAGAAAGAAACCTGCTCCCCGTGTTTCTTATTAGTATGCCCAATAGGCTATTCTTCAGAAATGCATATATAGATTTTTTTTAATTTAAATTTTTTAAAACCAAGAGTAAAAAGTGTTAATTTACTTTAAAGATAAGGGACTTTCAGAAATAAGGACAAGATAAATATATTATCTGTAAAAAGAGCACTATCAAATATATCCCAGCTAAATATACTGTATCAAAATACATTTTAGCTGATTTCCCTAATTTTCTTTAGATGTTTTTCTTCAGTTTTACAATGATGTGACCAGTTTCTCCACAGCATTGAAGTAATCTTTCCTAATTACAGGCTTTCTGAAGGTCACATGCTGACAAATATAGCAACCAGCTTTCCATTCTATGCTTCCTGAATTAGAATATCTGCTTTAAAATTAAATCATTGGTAGCTTTCCAGTTACTATAAGGACGGCGGGATCAACTGAGTGCACAGCAACAGATTACGAAGCAGGTGGCTTGAGGCTAAATCTAAACAGTTTCCTCACATAGCTTTGTAAAGTGGGGTGCAGATAACTCCTAATGAGTGTTAAGGGCTGTCTGGTCACCTAGTTGTATACGAGGTCTAGACAGGTCAAGGTCTAAGGATCAGAGCTTCTAATTACATTCTATTAAATACTCATTAGTTGTAAAGATGTCACCAGAAGACCCACCAGAGCTATAATGTCTAATTGTTAAACAGTAGTGCCCTTACAAGACCCTCAAGACTTGAAAAATTATGATAAGATACTGAAAGAGAAAAAGAGACAGCCAAAAAAGAGGTGAATCTGAGGACACAGATGAAAATTGAGGTCATTGTTCTATGTCACATTCCCCACGTAAAAGAGGAATTTGAAACTCATCGTCTATTGAATCAGTCAGTATTTGGCACCACCAATTATAACGTTGAGTTAAACCATTTAGGAGGCAGATTTGGAGAGCCTTTCATTGCAAAATGAGCAAATAATGAAATACACTTATTTCATAACCTGTATTTGCTACAAACACAACTCACTGAGCTGTTGCTCATCCCCTAAAAGCTAATAAAAAGGAGAAATAATATGACTAAAGCCAGCATTTTTTTACTTCCTTTAAATAAAAGGCTTGTATAAAAGCTCTTGTGGTTTGGTGATACTGTGCTGTTGCTGACTGGCAGGGCAGGATTTGGCGATGCAACCCCGTGAAGACTGTTGTTACGCTGGTTTTCTCCCATACTGGGAGAACACACCAAATCAGACAGCTAAAAGGGGAGAGCATCTGGCAAGCATGAATTCTGCAATGACAGGTTTTAAACCAGCAACAAGCAAGTGGGTAGTAAAGAGATAACAGGCTCAAGCTTTGGCTAATGAAGAGGGCCACCCACATGCATGCAGCCAAGAATGCTAGCACTCAACTGGGTCATAAGAAAAGGTAATGCTTATGTCTCAGGACAAGGAACGCTAGTATGCAGTGCTAAGGACTGATTTTGCCCAGCTGGAAGGATGATCTCAGGAGCCAGAAATATGGTCCCCAGGGTCAGGAGACAAATTCCTGAGGTTCCCTTTCAAGGCGACACAGCAGTGCTGGAATAACTCCTAAGTACTCTGACATTTCCCTTCTTGTCTTTTTTTCTCTTTGAGCACCCCAGAACATGGCACGGTTCAGACCTCCTGGACCTACGAAACATTTTGGAGAATGAAAGACTCCAGGTTTTATCATGAACTCTCTGGTGCCTCTCAGCCTCCTGACAGCCCGAGAATTACCTGGACTGCAGCCTTCCTTGCAATATCTTGGCTCTGCTGTTCCCAGTCTGCCTGGAAACAATTAATGCATTAGCACAAAGAAATGAAAAAGGAATTAATCATCCTTTTCTGAACCTCAAAAGATTCAAGTTTTGGACAGGCCTTTATGGAGACGGGGTAAGATCTGAACTGAGTTACCCCTTGCTAGCTGACAGAAAGTCTTGCTATTTATTTCCCTTCTTACCAGCTGCCACCCATTATAAGTTGTAGGGCTGCATGTATCAGGCTTGCTTCCCTTACCTCTGTCCTCTATAGCACCCTGGTAGAAGCTGAAAAAGGGCACCACCTTTCACTCACACTCTCCCCTTGTCCCTCCCAGGATGCAAACTGTCCAGTACAAAGTGGCAAGAACCCCCACTTTGTCATCTCATCTTTTGATGGACCTTTTTGGCCCCAAACCCCAACATACCAATACCAACAGGAACCCACAACCTTTTTCACCTCACTCATAAATTGATTACCTTCCTTCCGCCACCCAGGTGAATCTCAGAACCTCACAAACCTCTTCAGTTCCCTCTAATTCTATCTATCCAGAGAAACACCTTTTTGTCCAATTCCCTTCCCCTGCCACAGTTAACCCACTGACTCTCACATCTCTCAGACACGATGTAGTACTTCATCCTCCCTGGGACTCGCAACCACTCCTCCGGCCCTGCCAACCCTCCACGAACCCAAGGGCATCCATAAGCACATACTAAGGCTGAAAGAGCCCTTAAACTCAAATTCTGAGGAAACCCTCACTCCTGACAAGCCTCTGCCTCCTCCTCCCTTCTGTTTCTGGCCCTTGACAAGCAGAAACCAAGGCTGTAGGGAAAGCCTGTAAGAGCAACTCACATCAGCAGTGCACCAAACGCTGCCTTTGCTCTACAGAATCAATCTGTAGATGCTCCTCAGGGCTGGCATCATTTATTAAACTCACTCTGTGCCCATGGCAAGCAGACGGCAACATGGGCATGGCAAGATGGGGTTCAGTCACACCTGGTGCCAGGAACAGGTAGCTCAGCCTCAAGCAGCTCAGCCACTCTGCAGGTCTCCATGTCCTGCAATCCCAGAATGACCAGATAGCCCTGATCCCAACTACACCTTCTTCTCATTTTTTGTCCCTACCAGATTTCCATTTCTGTCCCAAAACACTCCTGTATTTCTTTTCTTACCCTTAAAAACACAAGGGCTGGCTTTTCAAAATGCCAATTAAGCAAGAACAGAGGGGAAATGACACATCAGGAGTAAAATGGAGCGCTCAATCCTCTGGCTCACTAATTAGGATTTATGTACTGGAAAAATCCAATTCCTGGCACCGGTGAGTTAATAAAGAAATGAAAAAATGTCTGGAAAATAGGAAAAACTAGTATAATTGTCTAAGAAAACTAGCACATCTGGTCATTTCCCCACACATTGTTATTAGCACCACAATTATTTCAGCAGGAGGCAAGCTGGGAAGAAGTAATACAGGACCAATGAAGAAAAGCAGTAGCAGAATAACCTACCATTCAGACACTGACTCCTGAGAGAAAGCAGACCTGCCGCTTAACAGGCAAGTCTACTTTAACATGCACTTCTTTAAACTGTGATTTATAGTGTCTGGAGATAATTATTTCCACTAGGGGTATCACAACTGCAAAATTACCCAGTTCCTTCCGTGCAGCCATTTGGTACATTGGTACATAAATTGCTAATATTCTGATATTTACGTGCTTTTTCTAGTGGTAGGAAGGGAAATATGAGGTGCAAGGCAAGAGAAAACAGATCTCCAGACAGCAATTCATACAGCATGCATGTGTATATGAAAAGGATTCACTTGCACGCTCTTGAGACACAAATGCTAACCATAAAGATTTCTTAGAGCATACCAGTGAATCCGGTAAGCTACTTGTCCTTCTTTCATAATTGTTTTTATGAGGAAGGCAAGAAAAAAAATATCCCAGGAAGAATGCCAGTAACAGTTGCGCTTTGTTGATTCTCCTTTGAGTTTTTTGCTTTTATATTTTTGCGTGGTGATATTTCACAATATGAACATTTTGACAGTTTAATGGGGTTCTCTTGCTTCTTCTGCAGCATAATCCTTCAGGAATCTTATATAGAATGAGCCTCTTGCTAACCTATGGATTACTAAGACCTTTTTCTTTTGTAAATTGTGCATAACAAATATCAGCCATGCTTCACAAATAAAGTATGTTAATTTGCATTGTAGCTAAATTGGACAAGATCTAGTAAGAGATTTAAATACTTCAGGCAGTATAACACCTATCTTTCAGTACCTCAGATCCCACAGGAAAATTCAAAAAGGGAATGGAGTGCCAGGCTCTCTATTCAATTCACAGGATAAGTTAGTGCTTCAGAATTTAATCCAAAGCAGCCAACACACCATGCAAGCACCTGATGGCAACATATTCAGGAGGCAACCACCTAGACCTGGCCACAGGCAAATGTTAAGAAGAGTATGCCTTAAATCTTGGTCATTCAGGGAGGCAGTTTGATTTACAGGGTATCTGGAGCCCAGAAGCCTCTAGTCATGTTACATATCTGTCTCTGCAAAAAAATAAGCATGGTTCACGCTTTTCTATTAAAAAGAGGTTGGGAAAGCAGATGGATTCCTGTCTTCATATAATCACCCAGTGGTTGCCCAGGCAGTAAAGGATCTCATTTCTTCCCTTAGCTCAAGGGAGCTCAAAGTCACATCTCCAGAGAAAGTTTCCTACTTACAAGTATGTTCAATGCCTCAAGAACAGTCAGGAAGTTCTGGGCCCAAAACAGACATCAAAAACTGAAGCACAACAAGATCAGTAGGTAGCTTACTTGGAAGTAAGGAGGCATCCCTTTTTCCCCTTCTACCAGGACTTTTTCTGTACTGTATCAAGCAGCAATTTCATGTAAAATGCACAATACGTCCTGGGAGCAGAGAGAAGAAACACAGGTTTCTCTGTGTAATCCGAGTGTCCAAGGAGTCCTTTTTCCTCACTTGCATGCTATTCCTCTGACAAAGTGAATAGTCAACTACTGCCTACACAGTGGCAAAGCTTCATGTGGTAAGATGAAGCTTACCCTGCCACACAAACCAAGACTAGTTTACAGCCTAGAGGCTAGGTATAACTCAGTCAGTGGAAGATGCAGGATTTCATCCCATTAGATAGAGGGGACTGAACCTTTCTCACTCTTCCCGCTCAACTATCTCAGCCAGCAGGCTGGATGGAACCACTTGCAGTGGCTTTTAGAAATAAATCAGCAGCTGCCACTCCATTGTTTTGTGAAATGATGGAATCTCTCAGCATGTGAACATCCCTAATAGATTAAGTCCATCCTGAAATTCACAAACCTGCCAGCTATGACCTTTCCCACACTGAGGTATCATCTACCTCTTCAATTTAAACTTCTTCTTACATGTTGTCTGACATTACTCAAACACTAACTACTTTATTTCAAAATATGCTGCTTTGACACGTTCATTTTTATCTCTTGAAAGTAGCAAAGCATCCTTCCCTATCCCAAAGAAGCGGTCAACAAAACCCAACCATATTCACCTCAACCATGTCAAAATTTCAAAGTTAAGCATACCAAAGAGACATGGGGGAGGGGAGAAAGGAAGGCACTCGGACTAATGGACTTGCTGTGCTTCAGTTTGGAATGCAAAAGAGCATCTCAGCAAGTCCATACAGAACATATTTATTTGCTGTTTACAGTTACAAGATATTAAGTTCTCATGCACATACAGAACAGATCTACTTTTTTATTTTCTATACTTGTATGTGAAGACATAAACATAGGAATGCTCTATTCATAGATCCCTTTCAGGTCAGTGCATGATTTAGATATTGAGCTGCTTTGCCTTGTCCATATTAAGGTGCATGTACAAAAGACAACACTCAGGCTCCTGGGGGATGTGTAGGCAAAACAGTCAGTGACTGTTGATCCCTGGATGGTGGTGAGTCAAAGCTGGATGGCAGAAGCCCCCTCTTATTACTGCTCCTTTCTACCCACCTTGTCTTTAAATCAATGACTGCCCACAGTGGCAGAGATGATCAAGTTGTCCATGAAGCAGCTCCTCAACTGTAATTATCTACAGTCTAGTATGTTCAGGTACCTGGAAATTTCTGACTGCTTGCTTTGCCAATGACCTTTGGCTCCTCAGCAGTAGCTACCTATGCGCTTTAGCCATTCCTGCCAGATGGACAGCAACTTCCATGAGAAAAGTAGAGCACAGGGGTCAGCTGGAGGTGTCTATCATTTCAACATCTCAGTGTAATCCATCTGTGTTCATAAATCAATGCCCATGAAATGTAGGAACCTCCAGTTTCAGCTGGGGGCAGAGGGGAGGAAAGAGTTCAAGATCTCTTTTGACTTGGACAATTCTTACCTAAATCCTACTTTAGGAACCTCAGCCCTTTTCTTACAGTATATAGCTCATTTTAATTACAATGGATTTGAGTTTTTTAATCTTAATAAAGATCATTAAACCATATAGCAGCATTTACCTTAATGTCTGCAGTGCTTATAATTAACCTTTGGTCTCAGACATAATACAGTGAGTTTGGGAGTCCAGAGGCATTAATTACATAGTAGTTATGCTGCAATTAGTTTGAAATTAGGCTCTTTGAGACACATGTACTAAAGACCCATGCCATTAGAGCGTATCCATACAGTTGAATCACCGCATTTTATGAGGGATCTTTTTGTTGTTCGGCCTCCAGTGGTGACTGCTGCCCCATTCAGCGTTTACAGATTCTCATCAGCTCATTCTGAAAAACCAGCATCGTCAATAGTCAAAAATGCACTTTTCCCTGCATTACCCCTCCTATCATGCCCACTCTCATCCACAACTGATTATTGGCCAAGATTTCCAAAACTGATCATTGATATCCTCTTCCTCAGAGGTGCAACTGAAAATACCTTTTTTTATTTTCCACCCCTTTGGTAAACTGTGAAAAGGACATGCTTTACAGAGGCAAGATACTGGTATCTAGAATTTTTTTATTTGTATCACTAAAATCAAAGCAGATTACCTAATGGACACCATTTTAAATTATCAGATTTGCTTTTCCCCGTTAATATCATTTGTTTACTCTGTGTACTTCACGTGCCAACAAAGGCTAATAGGGCTGTGTCACCCTCACACACAAACAGAATCAAATACCAATACACTTCTCCGACACACAGGAAGAATACTTTGTGAAGAATTTTACATCCTTGTATCTCAGTGTACATTGACAAAAAATAGTGTAAGTGTTCTCATCCATACTTTACCTAATGAGGAACTGAAGTACAAAAGGGTCACAGGGCATGTTACATGCAGAGCTGGAAGCACAAAGAACAGCTCCTCTCTAAATATTAGCCCTCCTTGTATGTTTTTCTTTCCCCTTACTTTTCTCCCTTCGTATTAGAAAGTCTGCTGTCAATGACTCTCATGATTGACCACATGATATTACAAAAGTGAAGAGAGTGAAAACTAAACAACTGGGGAAAAGAAACTGCAAAGTGAGACTATTCTAAAATCTTTTTTTCTTTTTTTGTTTTAAATTACTCTTTATTTTCAGCAACTAACACACGCTTTGATTAAGATTTTCTTTGTTAAAGAATCAACATTTTCACTCCTGCTGTTCTGTTGAGAAAGAAATCAATGCCTATCCTCTGAGATATCCAGGAAATCACCGGGAAAACCATAGCAGCAGACTTGGCATTTCTTAAATTTCTAAGTAAAAATCGAACAGGAAAAAAATCATTCAACATTCATTATAGAACATAAAGCAGCAGAAAAACCTTATGCCATAGCTTAAAAAAAATTCTTTCAAATCTTCCTAAAAAAAAAGTGTTGGGGGGAGCATCATTAAGCTGGAATCCATGGAAAGAGAGTTGTTGTGCTTTGGGGTTTTTTTGGTTTGGACTATTTTTTTTAAGAGCTAAAAGAAATTTCAAGGCTTACACTTGCCTTGGAGCCTCATTGCCAATTTTTGTGGTTTTACAACCACAGCCTCTTATTGCTTTTTCTTTTTTTTCTTCCCCCCCCCCCCCTTATTGCTTTTTCTTTTTTTTCCCCCCCCCCCCTTTTTTTTTCAGAGGGAGGAGTTGTTTGTTTGTTTTTCTAAAGCATTTCTCTCTTTCCCATTGTCATGTATGATACCCACACACTAAACAAGGGAAACTAACACAAAAGGACATACAGAGAAACTGCCTATTCAAACCAAATGACATTTTCCCTTCTTCATCACCAAAGTCTAAAGGCTCTACCCAGCAGGACTGCTAAAGTGAGAGGGAGATTTCACCTCCTTTCCGTTTGTTTTTCTAAAGCATTTCTCTCTTTCCCATTGTCATGTATGATACCCACACACTAAACAAGGGAAACTAACACAAAAGGACATACAGAGAAACTGCCTATTCAAACCAAATGACATTTTCCCTTCTTCATCACCAAAGTCTAAAGGCTCTACCCAGCAGGACTGCTAAAGTGAGAGGGAGATTTCACCTCCTTTCCCAACCTGATACCCAAGTCCTGCAGGACCTTAACTCCTCCACCGGTTTGTTTTCTAGCCCATAGGCTGAGACAGCAGTTGTGCCCAGTATGAAGGAATTAAAGCCAGTAGTCAACCTCAGCCTTTGGGCAGGGCATGCTCTGCCCAGTAGCAAAGGATTGAGCATTCATATGTTTCCAGTGCAGTTATGCCTGGGACAAGCAGGCCTCACGTGTTTAGCACTGTCTATCTCATGGAGCCCACAAAGAGCAGACAAGACAAACACAAGGGCCTTCTTAGGAGGACTCCAACACCTTGTGGTGATATTGACTGTGAAATAAGGGAGATGTCTATGACCCTGAGAATATTTTGTGGGCTGCCACACTGAAGCCAGAGGCACTGCAAGGTGGCCTCTTGGACATGCCGAGTGACAGACTTCTTGGGCACCCATGCCAACACACAATCCAGACTTAAGTATTGACTGTGGTCTTGCCTGCAGAGAGTCTTCTATAATATGTACATGGAATGATCACATGCCTGTCCAGCCATGTTTTCTGCCGTATCCAGTCTTGTCTTCCCCATGTTACTGTTGCTGCATCATTGCCAAGAAGGAATTCTACCCAAAATGCATGTAAGTGCACAAGACAAACAGGCTGAGGGCAAAAAATAGAGTATTAGTTCCTTCCCCCTTTCATTTCACTTGCAGTCAGGCTAGTACTACAGGTACATGATGTCTACTATGAAGGAGAATGTGTAAATTATCATTGTTGTATTAGAAGTATTTTGTCCACTATTGGCTGGTACTGAGTAAAACCAAAGACATTTCTGCATGCACAAGTCTTCTCTGGATCCAACTTTAAAAGCTTTACTATGAGGGTAGTCAAGGAAAAGCCAGGTTCTGACAGTGACACTGTGAGCTCCTTCATCTACTGTCCTGGGAAGTTTCAATATTTATGAGTTTTATTCTTAAAAACCTCTGTGAAGAAAGAGCAAAGGTTTGGGTTTTTCTGATTGCTGCAGGCCCCTGCTAATTTGTCATGCTGTGGTTTATGTAATGGTGGGGGGAAAGAGCACATCCTTTGCTGATTTTTATGCTTATAATTTTGTAACTTTGTTTGAAGTTTCAAATAAATAACAGCTTCTTAACAGTAGCTTGAAATAAACAGTGAGTTTGTCCCTGGCCTGTGTACAGTATTTCTTGGGTTTTGCGGTGGTTTTTGGCAAGGGGAGGGAGGTGAGAGCAAGATGTTTCCCTCTGCCATTTTTCTTCTTGCACACTGCTAGAAAATCTAGTCTTATATGCCCAACATCCCCAAGGTTGCAGGGAGTACTCCCTTCTATTTCCTGATCATCTCAGTGGACCCAAAGCAGGTAAGAGGGGAGACAGACCTAGAAAATAAAGCTTTAGAGATAGATACCTGGACTCATTGCCTGCAGTCTCTTTGGACTAAGGACCTCCAAGACATCCATCCTTCCCAAAGGCCAGTATAGGGACAATGTGATTCCTTTCCACGTTGTGTGGATTGCCTGTGATTCAGATTTGCGTGACACAGTCTGCACTGTTCTCGCAAGCAACATACCACAAGGGAAAATCTGAGTTGTTGCTGGTTTCTAGTGACTAATTTTTGACAAAACTAATAAAGCATTTTACAGTTTGTTAGGATTTCTTTCCTAAGTATTTGACTTTTACAGTTTAAAGTAAGTTCTAACACTTTCCACCACAGAAGGCATTCAGGCTAATTCAACTGATGTTCACTACGTCACAAACTGATAACTGGCAGGGGTGTTCGTTTCCCTCTGTATTGTGAGGACTGCTCATGCTTTTCACAGCTAACTCAAGGTGGGAATCTCAGAAGAGCAGTTTACAAAGAATTAGTTGTTTTAAGACTTGCTGTTTACTTCTTAAGCCCATGAAAAAATTTATTGCTCTAATAAAAACTGAATTAAAATAAATAAAAGGAGCTTTAAATTAAAGAAGCTTAAGTTTCACAAGTCTGTTATAAACCAGAAAAGATGCAAAGGCTTTGCAAGTCCTAAGGAAAGGGTGTTTTTCTCTGTATTTTACAGTATTTTTAAAGTTTCTTGAATATAAGCAATCTGTTTTACTCTCCAACATTATACTCTTTGTTCCACAGTTTGGAAAAACTAATTCCCCTTTTAGCTATTGCTTTTCCTGACCACAGGAAAATACAGACAGTGAATTTAAGATTCATGTTCCTGAAGAGGTATACATGTTGTTATGATCTCAAGTATGCTACTTTTGGAGCTTGACTATGCATTTTATGACTGCGTGTGGAAACAGTGACATTCTTATGAATTTTCCCCTAAAAATGAGGATTTACTAAAAGTGAAAGGGGTTGACTTGCAGCAGATTACCCAAAACATAAGTTCGTTATCACAGCATTGAAAAGCTATAAATAGACATTTCAGAAGAGAAAAATAAGAACCATATTCTCTCCATTCTTCTCTTCTGTAACATCTAGCCATCTGTATTCAAGTTCCTGTTTTGCTCCCTCTCTTCAGAAAACCAACCTCTCAACTTATCAGCCTTTCTAGCTTACGTTTTCTGTCTTTTGTTTCTTCATCTCAGCATCCTTTGGCCACTCCTTCTGTTCTCAGTATCTCACCTCCACATTTCTTGTAGAACTGCCTTTGTATTTCAGGCTCCTGAGTCAGTTTTCTCTTAACACAAGAGAGGTTTTATGCCCAGGTGAGCATTTGTTTGTTATCAGCTCTGGTAGAGGAAAATAGGTATGTTAATTGTCTGGAAAAAAATCAGAAGTTAAATTCAACAGTGCATAAGGAATAGGTCTTTCTAATTTCAGTCTGTTAGTTTATAAGACTCTTTTGCCTTCATTGTAAAGTATATAAAGTATCTATTATTCTCACCATTGCTACTTTCATTTCACGACAATATCAAGAGGAAATCAAAAAGATGAAGTCTGCTGAAAAGAATAGTCAGTGGACTCAGTAAGGGGGATTTTGCAAATGAGAAGCATGGCATAAATTGGCAGAGCTCCACTGATTCTAAGGGAAACCTGCCAAGCTGTGTCCGAGCATCAACTTCTATGTTTCCAAATAAACGAAGTGTTTCTGACCCATAGGTTACCTCTGATCTTTGTAGTATTCATAAAAATGATTGATACCCTGGCTTTCTCTGTCTAGATATGTATGACGAGTCACAGAAATGTATTACAGATGATAAGTGGGCAGCCAGATAGTATCTGGAGAAACCTGACAGTTCCAGAAGCTTTCAATGGCTTCTCTTCTTTTTCTCTCTTCAAAATACCTGCCAGGATGTATGGTAGAGAACAGAAGCTACTTACAGTAATGGGGAAAGATGGTGAATCATCTGGGGAAAATCTGGGGTATTTTTTCCTCTTTAACATGTACAGCTTCAGAGATCAAAAAGTGTGCCATATAAACAAAAGAGGAGCAATTACTGTATACTTGGTTCTGGTGTTGGTATCTCTCCAAAAAGCTGTAAAGCTAGTTTTTCTTGCAGTGTTGGCATTTTGAAGCTATTACCTTGTGAATGATAAATGGAACAATGGGGAACAAAAAATGACAGATTCTTTTTTACCCGTTGTATATTGAACAGCGAATATGTTTCCCTTCAATTTACTTCAATATACTTAAATAATAGGGTTCTCCTACTCAGATAATCCAACTGAACAATGAGTTAACTGAAGAGTAAGTTTCATTCACCTCTCAGAATTAATGGCCTAGTCCAGAGCATATCATGCAGTGGTTTGAGTGGTTTGGAAGAAACACAGTTGAATTATACATTACTAGCCAAACATGAAAAGTTGTCAAAAGCATCTACCAAACGATAAGTATTATGACAGGGTGCTTTGCAAGAATTTATGAACAATGTGAATCTGATACTGCACAGTCCTGCATGTTCTACAATTGTCTACATCTGTGCAAAAGGATTGCAAAATGTACATATAAGGTCACTTTGCACTGATGCCAATTACTTTACAGAATGTAAAGCAGCAAAAAATCAAGCCTTCTGTCTCCCAGTCACCCAATGTGGATGACCAGCGGTGTTTACTCATAGACTACTCTCCCTAAAACTTTAATATATTTGTAAGAGAACTATATGAAAAACACATTCCCTGATGGCATTATACTTTAAAAGGCTCAAAAACAAATAAATTAATTTAGTATGTTATGAAAGAATTAAACAATACCAACATATTTTTACTGTTCCCATGAGGACTACTTTTTTCTTATGGGCCCGCTCTTTGCCTCTTGCCAAAATTCAAGACGCCTCAGAAACTGGCATGATAAACCTGCTAGTCATTTACATGAATGACGATTGCCATTTCTGAGCTTACATCTGGTAGAGGCCACCTTCCTAAAAAGGAAAATAGAGAGTGACATTTCTTCTGACACTGAGTCCTCTGGGACTTAACTACAAACACATTTCCACCTTGTTTTAATACCGCTTTAACAATCAGAAGCAAAGCTTTAATTGTTTAAAAAATATATTTCCTTAATAAAATTAAAATTCTCTTGTGATTGTTCTGGCATTTAAAATAATACCAGCAACTAAAAAAGAATATTTAGATTATCCTACAAGATTTTAAAGGGTTTTGTTCCACAGAGTCATGCGAGATAATAAAATGTGACTGTATTACTTCTAAACCAATGTGGTGACATGTCACTTAGTTAAAAGAATTGGCATACTTAGGGATAAATTCTTAAATTCTTAATCAGAAATTATAAGATACACCACATAACACGATGCATCTTCTTATCTGTATTCTCAGAAACGCCTGTCTGTTTCTATGGTCCAGAAAGCGAGTTTTCAATGAGCTGCTCTTGGCCCCTAGTGAACCCCCTCATCCCAAAGTCCAGAGGGCCACAGTGCTACTGGAGAAGAGACCCATTTGCACATAATGCTCTGAGAAAGCAGATTTTAGGACATATTGAAGCAATTCTTACAAATTCTGAAGCCATCGGAGTCAACGGCAAAACCATCATTGACTTTAACAGGGCCAGGTTTTGTCTCTTTAAAGTTTCTTCGCTGCATAGCAACTTTGCTAGCTCACCAGAGGTGACTTCTGTGAGATGGCCAACTTGACTACAATGATCATAGTGGCCAACACACTAGGCAGTTCACTCATAGATAAGTGGAATTCTAATATTTTTAATTGTATGCACTATTTGAAACAGGAGTAATTAGGCTTAAAACGGGCAGAAATTAGTTGGGTTTGGATAGAAGACTCGGTAACGTGCTGAAGGGCCCATGAGTCAACGAGGGAAGTATGTTACGACATGATTCACCCTCCCTTATCTACTCAGCCTGTATACATCAACCAAGTGTCACAGTGGCATTCCATAAGTACATAGTGAAATGTGAATTATCTTATGGAAATGATGGTTGCAAACACATTTGTACTTTGTTCTCTAATTCACTTAAGTTTGCTTGTTGTGTTGTTGAGAAGATAGCCTTGACATGATAGTTAAACTTTTACTCAGTGTGATTCTGGTAAATAAAGGGCCTGATACAATTGTTTTTTTAACTGGAGACAACGCCAGGGCTACATTTGTAATATACTTTATTACAGACTAATCACAGAACCACAGGAAATTTACTGTTCATTATTCATGGCATACTGAAACTACGACTACTACATTTTCTTACCTTGATTAGAGACAACAGTTGCTTTTGTAGCCAAATCCAAATCACAATGGTAGGACGGAGGTAGGAAAGGGAAGCATACTGGAAAAGTATATTAGTATGATTTGATACATATGTCCTGTAGGTGTTATGAACAGCACTGGTAACAAGTTTTAATGTGATTAATGTGTTTTTAAAGGGCTTTTGGCCTTCCGTTGCACTGAATATACAATAATGATCAGAACTAAGTGCATGAATAGGAAGAATATCATCACACAAAGACTTGGATTTCTACAATTTAAATTTGAAACATCACTACAAGATAATGCCAGTAATAGCAGTAAGTGTATTTCCTATGCAATAAGAAGATGTATATGATGCAGTTAGAAGCAAAACAAAAGCAAATATTTATATTTGTGATTATATATAACATCAAAATAAGAATATTTACATTTAGAACAAAAATTAGGTACTTTGAGCTACACAGCTAACTAAAGGACTTCTCTTTGCAAAAGTAACTCCTACCTTCATAAAAAAACATGTTAAAACCAACTTATTTCTGCACATTAGCAGCTGAGCTCACCTGAGCTTGTAGGTTTTACTTTTTAGATTTTGAGATTGCATAGATGTAAAGCCTCAGGTATTATTTACAGCACTGGAGAACTCATGGGAAAAAATCAGTAATCCATATATATATTTGCAAACATGAAAGAACATAGAAATGCAGAATATTTACACCAGATGGACACAGGGGAAGAAGCTGAATGTATTAAGTACATCAGAGTGCCAACCCCTCTCCCAAACATTCCTTCACTACAGGAACAGTAACAGAATAGAGAAAGTGCTCTGACTGCAGCTGGAGAAAAGGCAGAAAACTGGTTATGTTTCAAAAATACGAACATTTTTCAGGGGACACAACATAAGTAATGTATGCCATGTTCTTGAACACATACTTCTCAGGCACTGCAGGTTATTTCTTGCCCAGAGGAAAGAGGAATCGTAGTCAATGCAACAGTATGGTAATCCAGAAGTTGGTAAGATCTGAGCACAACTTGATAAACACAGAACCAAGCTGTGTTATGGAGTCAGGAGAACCTCTGCATTTGAAAAAAACATACAAGACATGGACACTGCCCTTTGAAAAAAAAAACTTGGAAAAACTTTTTTAAACTGTGTGATACACCAAAGCTCCAAGAATTTCTTAGAAACAGACCTTCCGCGTGTTTTGTACCCAGAAGCACTAGCAGCTATAAATCTGGCTAGATACATACATGCCTACCTTACGGATAGGTTATGTATTGTTGCAAAAGATGGTATAAAGCATAGCACAAGTGTCTGTGAAATAAATTTTAATAAATTTTAATAATAAAAGTAAGGGTTTATATATGAAAATTTTGGAAATCAGGATAGCTTTGGTATTTCTGAATCATGAAATAAGTTACTGTCAGAACATCCAATGGAGTTCTACTGATTCATATCTTACTAGTTTTTACAGGTTTTGAAATACTTTAGGTGTTAAAAAATTGCTCACTACCTTAAACAGAAACACTATAAAGTCAATAAGTGAATACTAGTTGATACCAGCATTTGCGTCGCTTCCCAAAGAGCTTTGCACCAGTCTCATCAGCCAGCCTTTAAGTAGGCAAATCTAAACAGATAAAATCATAAATGAAAAAAAGATGGGCAATACGGTGTTGAATCTAGTGACCTGAGCAGATGAATCCCCATTAAGAAGTTGTTTGTCACTGGATTTGACAAGATAGTGGTTACTAAGCACAGAATTTAATGTTCAGGTATTCACTGGAAGACTGTTCTTTTCAACAGTGGCTACATTTTTGTTATTAATTCAACAATCCAACCACAGAAAAAGTAAACAATTTAAAGTATTCTTTTGAAAAAAGCCATCAGAGAAGCGAGGTGTACTAATTATTGCCGATTTCTGCCTCATCCATAGATGCAGCTGCGCGATTGAATCCAGCCCAGCATAAGGAAAAATAAGAGTGCAAACAAAAGACAAGCAGGAGAGCTGGGCTTGGCTTCACGCCCACCGTCATCCCAGTCAAACTCCATTTCCAAGATCCACCACAACACTTTCCTCTTAAGCTTCCTCCGGGTCACTATGACCTTTGCTAAATGCTACAACAAGTGATAAAAATGAAGACTGGGAGTACATTTGTTGCACAGTTTAAACTGAAAGGAACCAGGGGATCTGAACCAGATTGCAGTTAAATGTAATATATTGCTCAGCTACATTCCTGTTTGTTCCAGATGCATGATTTGTTACTAGTTATACCAGAATGCAAGCTGTATTTTGTAGAGACTAAAACCAACACATTACAGAATTCAGAAGCACCATCTATCAATTTTCTAAAAGGAAATTGCACCTGCCTGCAAACTTGTCCTCATTTGACTGAGCTCTCTGGGTAGCACAATGGTTTAATGCAACAGCCCTTCACATTTGAAGGGTGTGGTTCAGCTCTGGCTTCACAGAAATTAGTTTAACAATCTAAATTTAGCAGGTAGTGAAAGTTTATCCATTTAAAAAAAAAAAAAAACGAAAAAAGAAAGAAAGAAAAACCCTTTTCACATATCTGTTCACAGACTGTGCTCTGCCACTTCTCCGAGACTGACCTACATCAATTTTGTTCTGTCTTGCAGTTCTCTCAGGCAAAGTGGGCAGCTTACCCACTGCTTTGCTACAATGCCATCCTTCCCACACTTTCAGAAACGTTGACCCCTAAATTGTTAAAAAGGAGCATGGGAGTTTAGCCATGTAGCTATAGCCCTGAGTACTGGCCCTGACCACTGCGAAAGTAAACAGTCATTTAAAGTTAGTCTGTTAAAATGTTCCAGTTTATCTTCAAGCAAAAATGTAAAGCAAAGCTTTGTTTTCATTTGCTCTTTCCAAAAGACAGAGATAAAGGATGCAGTAAAAATAATGGGACTGCAAAAGGAAACAAGGTCTGCCATTCACAACATCACAACATCAGGAAAAGGAAGACAGGTAACAGTGCAAAAACTGGTTTCAATTGTGACTACTGTGGACACTTACAATTTTCATTCTTATATGGTCTCAGCTCCTGAAATTTTTTGATGATTTAACATAGTCTTTGCCCAAGCAAAATTTCTGTGGGGTTCAGTGACATTTTTGTGAGAACAAAATTAAGTAAAACAAGGAAGAGCTGCATAGGCAGATGACTATACTTTGGCAGCTGGGTTACACTCAGAGCCGTCTGCTGAAATGAATGGGGCTATTTATTCAGCGAGGAACTGTTCAGAAACCTGTGTTGGCATATTACTCTGCATCCCCAAGTGAACTTCAAACATACACATGCTGTCTCCAAAACACAGCAGGAACTACCCGCAACACCATCACAGCTCAGTTCCTATCCGTCACAACTGCCCTCCCATTCTGTGCAGTGCTCACACAAGGACAGGACCTTCTATTTTGTGTCCCAGCATGTTGCCACTTTGCAGGGAGAAGCGCTGCACGCAAAAAACTCACAGGAACTCAGCACCATTCATTGCCTCATGCAGAATCAAGAGACTGCCTAACAGTGGGGCTTGCTGAGCAGGGGCTTGCAGAGCACTCTTGCAGCAGCCTACCTGTCCCTTTCTAGAGACGCAGAGGAGCAGACTGGTTCATGAGGAAATTTGGAGCCAGATTTTTAATTCCCATTTTCTTCAGGCTGTGTCATTTTCCAAATGCTTTGCTGTGCTTTTGCAGCTGATCACATATTAGGTCAAGCATTGTGCAGAAAGACTATTGTAGAGCTACTTATTGGGGAGCCCTGCTGACAGCCCCCAAAGAGGGCTGCCAGAGGAAATGACATAGGATTGCTTACATCTTACATGGGACAGATGCTTGAACAGGAACTAGAAAAAGAGACAGTAACTCCGAGAGAATGTGGAAGTCTGTCTTAACCACCAGAGATCAGCTGACTGGTGGCATCATGTATTGGTATGAGGCAAGGTCACCCAACTCTCACCAAACAAAAATCTCAGCAGGAACACGGAGGCAGGAACCCTTATGTTGAAGAACAAGACACCATGTCCCATTAAGATCCCACAGGGGCAGAAGTTGCTGCATTATATAACGGTGAGTTTGGCTCCTACCTCTCTGCATGGTAGGGATTCTCACCTCCCGAGGAGTTCACAAATTGGAGGAGCTGTGAGCTGTTGCCTCTAGCCATGGGTGTGGCTTTAGTACTGCCATAATTTCCTGGCTCTTCTGTTTCTGTTGTCCATGTCAAGCGTTTTGAAGTGGCACTGTTACTTATTTCGAAGTGCAGTTGCCACTGATGCTGAACAGTGATCCATTGTTCCTATTGTTGCTTCCACACTCAGTGGTTCATAAAAACAATGGTTAAGATGCAACTTCAGCACAGGGAGTCCCAAAACTGCTGACTGTCAGAAGCTGAGAAAGTATACAAGCAGGAAGAAACACTCCGTACTTGCCCTGCTTCTTACACTTCTCCATAAGCATCTTCTCCTGGATGCTACCAGGTACAAGGTGTTGGGACCTTTGGTACGACCGTGTATTGCTCCCCTTATGCTCTTCCTCTGACACTTCCCTGACCAACTAATAACTAATAGTTAAGGTTCAGTTATTTTGACTGACAGTGCCAATGTCCTTTCTACTGTTGTTTAAAAACTGCTCTCAAAGTGTAACTGATTTTCCACGTCTATGTATTTTCCAGATTGTACTGCGTTGACCGAAGTAACCACGCCATGGGAGTGAAGCAATCTTTGCTTAACAACAAAGAAAAGCCTGAAATAAATATTGGAACATATTGATATACTCTGGTTTGGACATAACTACCTCAAAAAAAAAAAAAAAGAGAGAGAAAAAGAAAACCTGCATTTTGTCACCTGGTCCTCATGAGGATTTACAATTTCAACAATAACAAAGGGAATGTTTGAAGAAGGGGAGAATTAAGGAAGATGAGGAGATTTAAATTTCACCAGCATTTTCCAACTTTTGATAAAATGTTAAATGGATGTTTATTTAAGCAATTTTTTTTCCATTTTGAAATCCTAATTTCACCAGCTGTTTTATTTTTCCCCAAAGGCAAATGAAATAAATGTTTCAAAAACCATAAGAAAGTGGCATTGTTTGCTACCAACAGAATTCCCTGTTTCTTTAAGAAATTCTGAATCCAAGGGGTTTTTTTAAAAAAAGAAAAAAAATCAGAAATTGTATATTTAAAAAACAAGTAAACAAGCATTTTTTCAACACCCTTTACTCATAAAAAGTAAGAATATGATGTCCTGTATGTGGAATAGAATAACTAATGATCAGAACTGCACAGCAACTCTGAATTTTAAACATCTGGCAGAAGAGTATGTAAAGTCCAAAGTGAAATAAAGCTTACTAAAATGGCCTGTTAATTTTGAAGGGAGAGACTTAAGATGAGATAAAACAATGCCCACAGGACACAAACGTACATACAAGACAACGTGAGGGCTATGGGAAAAAGCCTGCATGGTTTCCAAAGGGAACTGTTCTTTAAGCTATTTAATAAAACACTTGTTCAACAGATGCTTGCGTTTCTCTTGAGTAAAGAGTTACTCCCAAAGGAAACCAAGTTCAATAGGATTCAAAATATTTGTGGATTTATATGTTTTGGACATACAGAGGTATGAGTTTCCCAAAAGAATGGGTAACATCTATAAGGAACAACTCATGGAATCTGCTGTATCATTTATCTCACTGAATAATGATATTTGAATATACAATGCTTTGTCAATAGTAATTTCAATAATATAACTGTAAACTGCAAATACCACACCAAACTGACTGAAAAAGAAAGCTACATATATTATTCATAAACTAGAAAAGAATGTTCATTAAAAAAATACATGAAATTAATGACAAATTAAATCTTAAAACTTACGTAAAGAAGGAATTCATAAATAGCCCACATCCATTTAAGATTTTTTTAAACAATAAACTTTGTAAAAAAGATACTTGCAAACATATTACATTCAAGATTATATTACTGAAGTTGTCTCTAGATCTTTAAACACTTGGAGAGGTTCGGTTCTGGCCAACAATTCAAATCATATGTCATATTACAGTTTTGGATAAACAATGATCAAAACAGACTAGAAGAGCAATCACGCAAGGGCTAAACAGAGAGAAACGATAATGATGAAATGTTAATTTGCCCCTGTGTGGCAGATTAAGGAACCTGTACAGAGCGGATGTCACATTTTTTTAGCAATGCATGTACCCAAATTTGCTTTTGGCAAACATTGCTTAACTGCTGCTGTTTTTCATGAAGTCAATGAAGACTGAGTTAGATAATGAGCTGGCATGCACTTTTGAAATGTTTACTGTGTTCCTTAAAGTGAGGGGAACATGCTGGTTCTTAAACTAATTTGTTTTTTCTTGTTGGCTTCCCCCATCTCTCCCCTACTCCTCTGTTCTCGCCGTCTTTGGAATAAACAGAAAATGACTGAATCTTTTGATACTTTTATACTTTTTTTTTTTTTTTTTTTTTTATTACAATTATACAACTGAATAATCGGTAGTTTCCAAATGGCAAACAACTGAGCCATGTCAAGAGCCATGTTAATCTCATGTGTTCGCTCCATCGTTAACAATGAAGGAAGGGGGATGGGGAGGGCAAAATAAAATCTGTCTGTTCTGGCCTAAATGCAGGACATGAACAAGGAGAGATTCCACAAACAATGCAGTCTTTTTCTTCTGGTGGGGGGGAGGTGAAGGGGAAGATGATGGTAGCAGCACTTTTGTGGAAGGAGAAGCTGCACCCATCTTGCCAGTCAATACAGCATTCAGAAAGCTTACATGGTGGGAAGAATTTCCCACCCATTGTTAACTAGGAACTTGATTTGAAAATGCAGTTTTTAATTAAAATTGGCACTTCCAAGCTCCATGCTGGCATCCACCATCTTGCTGAACACTGAGCTCATTTGTGGTTCCAGCAGTTTGCAAACGCACTCTCAGAGGTGACAAACCGATTCCCATCCTGCCACCCTTACTCAGTCCTTAGTCCCCATACTATCATGAGCAAATGGGAAATTTACTCCAGTAATACAAAGCAAGGACTGTAGGATGTGGCTTCATTTGGCTAGAATCCACAGATCCCAGTCTTTATTACTTTTAAGGCACTATTAATGGACCAGAATTCTTCAGAAATATTCAGAGGAAAACAGGGTCAGTTATTTCTGAGACTTCTACATGCGTCACTTCACTCAGATATCCACAACCATCATTATGGCTAGAGATCCCACTGCTTAGCTTAAATTTCATTCTCTTCCAACCTATGCTCCCAGGAAATAGTATTCAAAGATAGAAATTATAAAATATTACCAACAACAACAAAAATTTCTGGACAGATAAATGCAGAATTTGTCTGTTTCACGTGAAAGGACAAAATGTCTGTTTTGTTGATTTAATGAATATATTAGCATTTGCAATGCATTCTGACTTGAGGGATTTCAAATGAAAAGCCTAGTTACAGCTCTGCTGAAGAAACCAGCAAAACATCTTCACTGAGTAAGAGATTGATTCTCATTATTTGGGACCTTTTTCTAAATAGTCCTTTGGAAAAAAAAGAAAAATTATCTATTTTTTCTAGCTTTGCATATTCTGAGATCTTGAAGGACAAGCTGGGAGGGTGATTTTTCTGTTTTTTTAAATTTTATTTGGATTGATGTCTTTACAATGTCTAACATTGTTAGGTTCACTACAAAGGATTTCACTTCAACTTACAGTAGAAGCAAAATATTATGCAAATTAAATACAGGACTTCACAAAACTATCCAGTTCATGTGAATACTAGCTAGCAAAGCAAGCTGTTGTTGGCTTTTGAAAAATCTGTCAACAATTAAGCTCATCAAAAGGAAATTCGTAAGCCGATTTAGCAGAAACGTCTCACAAAGCCTGAACACTGTAAGGTACATTCATGTATTCAGCTCAGTTAAAGTTCTATTCATGAATTAAAGTAATTACCAAAGATTCATATACTTTCACTAAAAGCCTGCTGAATGTACAAATCCAAATATAAAAAGAACCTCAAGATTTCTAAATTACTGCAATTTGGACTCATTTGCAGAATGATATTCCACCAGGAATAAATCAATGTTCCAAGCCTTCTCACATTATTCTGAGAAATACCATCTTTCAAAAACTAGTAAATTTGTTCATAAAAAAATGAAAGAGATCTATCACCTACACACAGTGTCCATTTACCAACTTACATCTTATGTACTTCTGAAAAAAACAGATCCTTGTTACTGCATTTAGAGCATTCTATAGTCTTTACTTAAGCCAGAGGACAAGGTCTTAAGAGGGTTCTACAGAGCATGAGAGTTCCTCAATCCTGACACCAAAGCAGGTAAGTCAACAAAAGAATATGTCTGCACTGCAGACTGTCTGTCCATCTCCCAAAATCCTGTTACAGGGCACACAGAGCCCTGCAAAAAAGGTGATTCTTTTGTCTCGTGATTTGTCCAAACTACGGTTAGCAATCTAGAGAAGTCTCTCCAGGAAATTACATGCTTCATTATGGAAATTCTCCCTTCACTGCCTGTTAATTTGATTAGCAGACTCCAGTTTATTCAGAATTTTGCACGTATACACCACTTGACCAGATTTGACTCATCACACATGCCCTGTGTTGAAGACTTTATTCTGGCTTCTTCCAGTAATGAATTTGTGTTGATTTTGTAAGATCCTGTTCGTGACCTTAAAGCGAGTTCATAGGGTCAGACCCTTCATTTTTCTTTGTTCAGCTATTACTTTCTGCCACTGCTCTTTCATTATTCAACCTCCAGTCTTACAGGAATAGGACTTGGCTAATACTTATTTGCGAAATTCTTTGCCTTCAGGAATTTTGAAACTCTCTGCTTCAGAGTGTCTGATTAAATCTGGATTAGGATTCTGTCCTTAACCTAGCGTTCAGCAAATGTTTCAGCTTTGGTCTGAGACCCCTTATAAGAACAGCACCAAATAAATTTACATTGTATTGGAAGAAATCTATTGAGGAACAAGTGCTACACTCTCTTTCCACATTTCTAGATGACACTTACTCAGTGGCTACTGTTTGTTTCCTTTTACATATGAGCACAGTGCAGATATTGCTAGAAAAATTCAATGTTGAAATAAATTTAAGATTGCAAGACTGTACTAGAAGTTTTAAAACATTTAAAACCATTACTCCCCAGATAAATAGTCCTAGACTTAACTCTAGAGTATTCTGGGCTGAGTTTAAAAAGAAATCCAAATATTAAGGTAAAAGTTGTGTAGGTGTGAAACAAGCAATTTCCACCCTACCCTGTAGAGATACTACACATTAGCTGTACAGCTATGATTAATCATAATACTGTTCATCATTCCAAATCAGACTCAGTGATTTTTATAGACATCTGTTTTCTTTCACATTTACCACATACATAGATGTAGTGTCACTATTACACAGATTTGACTCATCCAAAAACATCACAAGTCAACCACTAAATCAGTGAGGAATATGCAGCCCATTAGAAGCCATGGATAATATAAGATCCATACGGCCTTGGGGAAAACTACTGAAGTTGCCAGGCCATCAAGCTCCTTGCATACTGCCTGGCTGGAGATGAGGTGGTGCTCAGCAAGGCTGATCAGCGGGCAGCCGCAAAGCCCGTGGAAGCTGCTGGACATAACTATCTTCTACTCAGCCTAAGCGAGGAAGCAAGAAAATACTCCTTTTGTTTAGCAATAAATATAACAATAGAAGCTACAGGCTAAATCACGAATCAGCATGACAAGGCTGGAGGAGGAGCTGGGCTGTGCAGCCTGAGGGATCTTCCCCAGAGTCAAATGCAGAAGTTGGAGTTGGACTTTGCTTGTTGTAACAACTACTTCTTGTCAGAAGTAAAAAAGCTTGCAGGAGCACAAGAAGACAGTCCAGAGATGGGTCCACAGAAGCTAGTGAAGACAGCAGTACGCCCCTCAAAGAAAAGCAGAAAGCTTTTTGGGCAAAGTGCTGGCTGCTGGAGGACTTGGAACTGAATGAAGAAACACTTGAGAGTGTTCAGAGAAATTAAGACTAATGGAATATCATTTTAATTAAATAGGACTGTTATCACAATCTCCTCCCTGCAGTAGCAACCTGTGAGGCCCATGCACTGAGTAGCTACTAGGGCTAAGGGGGAATAATCAGGAGGGTAAGACCTCAGAGGTCTTTCTTGCAAATTTGATCATGTCAGCAGGGCAGAGATGCGTCCCTACCACAATTTCCTCTAAATAACCTCTTAGTGTGTTACACAACTGTACCTGCTGTGGCTGAAAACACAGAATGGAGAGGATATTTCAAACCCATGCAGGAGAGGGGAGACCACACTCACCGCCAGCCAGGAACTGAAGAAGGCCTCAGCCATTTTAATGGTGAGTAGATGACACAACTGCACAAGCATAGAAAGATGTGAGATTTAGACACCTACTTGCACTCAGGATTTGCCCACAAGAGAACAAACCCATGCCAAGACTGAGGGAGAAGGGGCCACTCTGATCTGAACTAGCAACCAGACTACCGCCCATCCCTGCTGCTAACGGGGATGCTATGGCTACCCTGCCAGACACGACAGGGCCACACTATGTCAGAGCCAGAGGTACAGCCAGTGGAGCCACTGCTCCAGCCTCTACACTGCCAGCAGTTCTCTTCTGCCACGCGAGAGGGTCTGGGCTGCAAAAACTGGCCGCCAAAGACACAGGGACTTCATGCCTGACTGCTCCTGCCACCCTTTTCCTCCCATGATACCTCTCCATACCATACTTCTTGACCCAAAAATGTTCTCACAACCAGGAGGAGGACTCGGCACCAACCATATGCTCTGATTGGGACTGCTCATCTGGGTTCAAACCTGAATTTGAAGAAGTGGGAACTCCACCCTTGAAGTACTCTCCTCTCCAGAGACAGAACGTGGTTATTACCGGCTCTGAAACAACCTGCTGGCACATGGGGTACCCGTGTACATCCCACTTTGGGGCATCATATCCCCCATGTCTTTCCGTGGGTCTAGCTGTTATTTTGCAGATTGTGCTTGATGCAACTGAAAGACTCTCATTGACTTCACTAGGTTTAGATCAGATATCTAATGGAAATTCATAATGGAGAATGAATGACTAAAGGCTGCAGGATTTATCAAGCCATTTTATGAGGGAATGCACAATTGCTGTCTGCTGCATACCAAAATGCGCACTTGAGGTGCTTAAAAGTAACAAACCAACTTCTAGCTCCAAACCCCTATTTTATCTCTGAATTTAGGTATCTTAACCCAAGTGACAGAAAGCAAGCTTGAATTTCTTTTTTTTTTAGCTTTTCCTACTGACTTTTCTCTGAATTTCACTACTATTCATCCCATGTTACAGTATCTCACTATCCCCCCAGTCAGAGTAGAGAGCTGGATACCTAATTTTAAGTTGTTACCTTTGTGATGCTTTATGCCATAAGTTTCTTTCCAAATGAGTTAGGTTAATGTACTTATATTAGTACAACAGTATTCAATTTTTACAAAACACCTATTTGACATTTAAGCTGTGTGCAATTGTTGGCAGCCTACTGACATAGCAGGGAGACTGGATTTGCAGAAAACTGTCTCCTCCTGCAAATTTTCTAAGAAATATCTCATCTTGAGCATATTAAAAAAAAGCTCTGAACATCTTCTAAAAGCTTAGCACTTATGAAGGAAAGGCAAAACAGATTGGAGTAACTAAAGAACACAGAGAAGGCAAGTAATTTGTGCTAAGGCAGTCAGGAAATCATAAGCCTAGAAAGTGCATGCAGAAAACTGGCTGTGCTCTGCCAGTGCTACTGAACAATACCCCACTGCACAGCTTTTTAAATAGTTTTTTAACATTTAGCCCTTTTTAAACATGTAATTGTGCTGTGGATACTAATTTCCTCAGATCCAAGTATAATTATTCTTCTAAATATTTGGTCCATCTCTATTGTAAGCTCTTCTTAAGACAGCTACAAAATATTGCTAATATTTTTGAGTTAATAGTGTGTTTAGTAGGTCATGTCAGGTTATTGCTGGGAGGATTAAAAGATTTTCTTTCCTCCAGAGCCCTTTGTTATAAGAAACCAAGGAAATTTAAAACAGGATTTATTCCTTCGAACTGGGACAAACCAACAGAGTACCATGGCAAGAGCATGAAGCAAGAACACGCTGGGCCAGGAAATTTACAAAGAAACCTTTCTTCAAACTCAAAAGTTAAGCTGAAATTTTAAAACTCTTAATGGTTCTGCATTAAGGGCAGCAAAAGACAACTGGTTTCGCAGTCATTCACACTTACAAGTCCTCTTTCAAAAGATCGTGGTACAATATCTGGTAAGCTATTGGCTGTCACTAATACAGGTAGGCATTTCTGGCACATATATGCTTTGTTTGGTGCTTGTCAAGCCAAGCCCTACTGGTTGCTCCCACTGTCACCAACAGGAAGAAAGGATAGTGATGAGTACCAGCAATTACTGCAAGGTGGCTCCGTAGAGAAACAGGAAAGACAGGCAGGAAGGAAAAAGAGAAAAAGGAAAAGCCAGGAAAGTTTGGTCTCAGATGTCAAAACAAATCTACTGCCAGATATAATGAATTTTCCCAACAGATGTTACTTAGAAACAAACGAGACTCTCAAGCCTTAGGATCATGCCTGTAGAAAGTTTTAAGTCAGGTCTGCATCTTTATATAAGTGCTGTCATTGTATTAGTCAACTGTTAATATAGAGTAATGATGAGATCAGGGTGAATGGTAGGTCAAGTGAAGTGGACGTGCCCTCTGACTTAGTCAGTTTAAAATTGGAATGCATCAGCCTTATGAAGTGATTGTGGATGTCCCAAAATTCATTGCTCAGAATGTAATTTATCTGGAATACATCAAAACACAGTAAATCCTACCCCTACCAAGGCATTAGGTATCGTGGTGTTTTCTGTCCTTAATCTTTCAGACTGATCTCTCAAATACACACAGCTTAGACCTTGCTTTCTACATGCACCTTATCCTGAAAAAAAAAAATCTACTTAGATTTTTTTTTTTATCTCTGTCATTAAAGTGATCTTAGCGTGGCATTCACTTCTAAACGTTCCATCAAACTGGCTTTTCGAGCAACTGAAAGCAAGAGCATTGATCACATGTTCACATTCTGCTGGAACTGGCCCTATAAATATTCTGACCATTTCCAAATGAATGTGTCAGGCCATAATGGATATCCTGAAAAAGAACTGATGCAACAGCACCAACAGAAATATTTATATATATTTTTAAAAGACTTCATCAACAGGTGGCTTTCATCTACTACACAATATTGCTAGCTTAGCTACTGCAACATTGTGAACAGATGTTTTTAAGCATCATCAATACGATTACTCTAGAATTTACTCATCATAAATCAGCATACTGCAATGTCCTTTCTGGTGGGCAGTTAATATATCCTGCTTCCATCAGTTCATCTATATAATAGTTCACGTGAGGATGAATGAGCTTCACTTCTATTTGAGATGACAGCTTGATGCAGCATTTCAAGGCTTAGCCTAACTTGCCCTTTCTTGAGGTCAGGCAGCAACCAGTCCCAGAAAACATGTTTGTTAGATGTGACTGAAAACAGTTTAGCACTTGCATTAAAGTAATAATTAAACATGAACAGCGTGCCTTGATGTTGTTTAAATGAATGACACATTCCATGCCCAGAGGAGTTTTCAGCCCAGTTCTGTGACAGACAAAACATAATAATTGATTCAAGAAGAAATTAATGAAAAGAGTGCCAAGAGGTTAAGTAGGCTATCATTCTGACTGAACCATATTTTATGGTGTTACTCATATAATATACCTCGACAAAGAAGGTGGAGCTCAGTCTAATCCAGCACGCCTCCACTAAAACAGCTGGCACAAAATATTAGATGGGCTTGTTAGCAGCTTCCTCTTGAGAGCTGTTATATAATCACGGGGACTGTAAACAAGAGAAAGAGAACAAAATGGAAAATAACTAGATAAAAATTTCAAGGAAAAAGATTATTTATGTGCATCTACCTTTCCAATTCTAACCTGGACAGAAAAAGGAAACTTGACTTTCCCCTCAGCTATGTAAACTCTCTAATTTAAAATAGCTTTTCACAGCAGATTTTTTTTCACAGTTTATACCAGCTAGACATTTCCCAGAAACGTAGAGCAATTGATATTGTTGACATCTCTACCCAGAAGTTTCTTTCTCTAAATCATAATGCTGAGCTGAGAACTCTAAGCCGAGTGACTCTAGATACACACCACAAAAAAAACCACTGGGGAGTAGGTGAGCACTTAGAGAAATCTCACTTTTATTTGGGTGCCTAAGAGGAACTGTCTCCTTTTCTATATGAGCTGGAGGCAGCTGCAAAGACGGGGCAGGAAGGGACATGCTAGGATGCTCAATTAGGAGACCAGAGTGCACTTCACATCGTGCGGTACTTAAAATGTGGAGGGGAAAGGGAGAGCTGGGGGGCAGGGCCCACATACTTGTTCAGTGGCCGTGTCTTAATGCCTCATCGTATCGGTCCAAGCAAAGGGAGGTGGCAGAGGCTCAGCAGATGCAAACGCCCAGGACAGATCCTACACACCTCTCCTGCCGCAGAGCAGGGAGGCTGCCCTCCTCCACCTCCGCTGAGACACACCAGGAAGATAAACCCATGCTACTGCAAGTAGTCCCAGCACTCAGAAACATTCTGCCTTTCTCAAAGGTGCAAACCGTGAAGGCCTGGATACGCAAAGGAAATGTGCCTCGATACAAGGGCCTAAACCCAGATTTTGACCCACTGAATCTCCAGATAAGCTTCTGCCCAGCTCAATTCCAGTTCCTACAGGAGAGATTCATCTCATCTCACTTTGGGGGTCTGGTATATAATGTCTGCAGCTGAGGTAGCCCCCTTGGCTCCTGACAGGCAATGGGGAGAAATGGGCCATTTCAGGGCACAGCTCAGCTGGCCTATTTGAGACATTTCCAGAGATGCTCTATAACATAAAAGAGTGTCCATTTCTCCAGTTAGAGTTATAAACAGAGTCTAAAAAACTGTTTCAGAAGCAGAGCCATATTTAGCTAACTGAATCGCAGCCTCTGATGGCTTCATTTCCAAGTGACATTCCTGAGGTGCCCACTTCCAGGTATACTTAGAACAGCCTTCCCCAGTCTTAACAGCACTTCCCAATTTAGCATCTGTCAAATGAGGCTCCTCATTATGCACAGGGTTCAGGCATTTAATTCAGAAGACTGTACTAGAAGGGCTACATTCAGCACTATAAAATATAATTCTTGTGCATCTAAGCTAGATTCAAAACGGCACCTGGCCACAGAAGCTCTGCCTTGTAGCTGGCCTGTGCCATGCAAGGGGAGGCTAGTTCGAATGGACAAGATGAGATGGCTCAGCCTCAGACAGTTGATGAGGTTACTGTGCCCGAGTGTCATAGAATCATAGAATCATAGAATCATTGAGGTTGGAAAAGACCTCTAAAACCATCAAGTCCAACCGTCGACCCAACACCACCACCCACTAAACCATGTCCCTAAGCGCCTCATCTACTCGGCTTTAAATACCTCCAAGGGATGGTGACTCCACCACTTCCGTGGCCAGCCTCTTCCAATGTTTAACCGCTCTTTCAGTAAAGAAATTTTTCCTTACATCCAATCTAAACCTCCCCTGGTGCAACTTGAGGCCATTTCCTCTCGTCCTATAACTAGTTACTTGGGAGAAGAAACCAACACCCACCTCGCTACAACCTCCTTTCAGGTAGTTGTAGAGAGCGATGAGGCCTCCCCTCAGCCTCCTTTTCTCCAGGCTAAACAACCCCAGTACCCTCAGCCGCTCCTCATAAGACTTGTTCTCCAGACCCCTCACCAGCCTCGTTGCCCTTCTCTGGACACGCTCTGACACCTCGACGTCCTTCTTGTAGTGAGGGGCCCAAAACTGAACACAGTATTCGAGGTGCGGCCTCACCAGTGCTGAGTACAGGGGCACGATCACTTCCCTAAGTGTCCCACTCACCCTCCCCGCACTGATATTTGAGCTGTTCATAAACCAGCTGCTGAACCACTGGAGTTATTTAGCACTTTAAGGGTGGGGTAACCAGCTAGAGGTGATAACCACATTGGCTGTCTCAAGCTGGCAGCAACACATAAATCAATCAGAGGCCTCAGGCACACTGAAATGGGATACACAGCAGCAAACTAAGCAGGAAGCTGCTTAAGCTAGTCAGTAGGAAACACAAAGACAGGTGCAGTATAAGATCACACACACACATGCACACACAGACACACACACTTACAAACTGGCTTGGAGACTGTACTCTGTAACAGTGTCAGGTTATTCATCAATCTCAGCCTCGGTTTCCTGTTCTTCCTCTGCTGAGAGATTTTAACCTACATCTTCCAGCAGAATGTCAGCCGCCAAGCTGCCACAGCGGGTTCCCACTGCCCTGCCTGCCCCCCCATACACACACCCCTTTTTTTTCTTCCTTTTTAAAAAGACTGTTCCACATTCTAGATGCCTATTAGTCTCAACAGATAGAGACCTACCTCTCCTTCTACTGTAGTAAATGTCCTAAAATAGATTTTCCAGAAATCATTCTTTTTCTTACCCTCTGAATACTGCACAGGGAAAATACAGCATGAACATCAGTAGGAGGGTGCCAAGTACAAAAACCCCAACCCTGGCTAGTGTTACAGCATTCTCCTGGGCAAAAGATTTTTTCATCCACCAAAACAGGCGAAAGATCTGAATTGAAATCTCCTGTCTGAAAGGTAAGAACCTTAATGAATCGTTGATTCAACACCACAAAACAGGCCTTTTTCTCATGAAATTGTACATACTCTCCACACACACTTTTTGCTGTAACCACAAGAGAGACAGGAAAGAAAGGGGATGAGAACACCTTTCTCTCAGTTTTAAGCTGTGGGCTACAGACCAAGGGATTGATGTGGTCAGGACTCAGGCAGGTGGCACAAACTCAGAAACAGACTGATGGGTCCTGTGGGAATTTCACCAGCAGAAACTAGCCCAGAAAGAATTGGCATAGGGGGAGAGAAGGTAGGTGGGAAGGCAGAGGAATGCCAGTGACACCTAGAGACATCCTTAAGCGCTAAAGAGGCATTTAAACATAATTCCTCCCATTAATCTAGCCCACTAGCTCTGGTGGTTCAATTGCCTGCACAAAGAATTGTGCTATGCTGCTAGAAAGCTGCATATCTATGGGAACAGGTGGAGAATTTCAGCCATCACCTTCTCTGCACTGAGCACTTATTTTCTTGGGATGAAAGCAGCAGCTGCAATGGGCAGGAAAGCAAAAATATCATGCCTGTTCATACATTCTTTTCATACAGTTTGGAGAGCACTTCTCCTTTTCATTATGCTCAGCACTGGCAGATAATACAACTTCCCTCTACAACCACGTGCACTGTGTATATGGGTTGAGTCCAACATTAACCTACAGAGCCATTCTAACTAAAAACACATTAAAGAGGAGAGTACTTAAAAATAGAGTTGTAATCATGTACTGTACTCAGTGTGCTTAAATAGCACACGTAATATAGTTCAGTGGAATAACCACTTGCTACTCAGGTTTCTAACATGAAGGAAGATACAGAATGGAATTACATTTTGGCCTGGAACTAATTCTGGAGTACAGCCAGTCCCATGCGATCCACAAAAATTCCTGTGTCAAAACGATGTGTCCCATTGTCTTGATGCCTTGATCAAGGTTTCAGAGTTTTTCATTTCTCTGACATCCTCCACATTAACAAACTTACACTGAACATATGTTAATCTAACTGCACCACCACTAGAGTTCTGCTCAGGAATCTATTTCTTTGCAATTTTTTCATCAGCATATGCAGTAGCGAATGCTGTCCCTGTACAGCTAGTCCTCTTCTGTATAAATTAGTCACTTGAAAAGGTAGTGAAAATGCAAACATTATTGCAAAAATTTCCCTTTCACCTGCAACCACCTTACCAAGTTACATTCTTTACTTATAAGCCACTGATGAACTGAATATAATACAGAAACAGTAATACTTAGCCCTCTTGTAAATAATCCTAAATTACAGAGTTCTCAACAATCATATAGGTCTTCAGAAATTAAATTAGTATTCTCTTGTTATAAGTTTCTGGGTTTTCATTCAGGTTTCCCATGTGAACTGAAATGAGATAATCAATTTCTGTTGTTATTCAAGGATTTTTTTTTAATGTATTTTTCCATTTCCTTATTTGCACAGCAGAATCAGAATGACAGCATGCCAGAGCATATGGAATAAAGGTAGAATGCACAAGTGTCCTGTATTTTCATAAAGTCTCTCCTAATCTTCTGAAAAGCCACTGAAAGAATGAGAAAAACTAATCCACATTATAACATAGTAAACCTTCTTAAGATTATTTAAAAGACGTGTAGATGTGGTGCTTAGGGACATGGTTTAGTGGTGGACTTGGCAGTGTTAGGTTAACGGTTGGACTCGACGATCTTAAAGGTCTTTTCCAACCTAAACGATTCTATGATTCTACGATTATTAAGTAACCTCTGCACTCCTGGTGGGATATGGGTTCCTCCTTCCTTCAGCTGTAAGCTCCAGCCAGCAGATGGTAGGTGCTCTTGATCAGAAAAGCAGCAATGCGCACCTGACAAGGCAGGAGTCTTACCAGAGGATGTGCGCAATGACATACCTGCTTTCCCTTGGCTGGTGCACCAGCCAGTGGAGGATTTGATCCAGCAAGATAGGAATGCATGGTTAGAGACCTCCAGTTGTTAGAGGCTGCATACATATGAGGGCTAAGATTTTTGAAGCCAAATTCCTATTAAAAACAATAGAAATTTGGGTGTACAAATCCCTTAGTCTCTGTCCAGCCAAAGCAATTCCTCTTCCCCCAGCCTCTAGCTGCTACCCATTGGTTAGCACTGCTGGTACAATTTTTTAGAAGGATTTGTTGCACAAAGAGAGAGACTTATTAAAAACAGAAAAGAATGTGTTGTGCCTCTGTAGCCAGAATCATAGTTTAAAAATCTGTGGGCTGGATTTTCCTGAATGCTCAAAAGGTACAAAACAGTTATAAACCCATACGAACCACCTAAGCTCAAGTATATGTCTGTTTTTCATCTCCAGTGATTCAAAGGAGGTATGTTTACTACTGCAACTGGCAGAGCACACTTCCAGAAGAGACAAAAAAAATCATGTTTTCATTAATATTTTTTCCTTTTTAAACACTTTTCTTCGTTATTTATTGGTTCAGAGACTATGATTCACTTTAGGATAACAATATAAAACCAAAATATTTTCATCTTATTTTATGATTACTCTCTTTTGCTATAAATAGCCACCGAGCTATCAGAGCAACACTCTTGAGATCCCTCTTCTGCCTTCCCATTTCACTCTATAGCTGGATTGACTAAAATAACGGGGAGGATAGTTACCTTTTTTTGAGCTAACAAGGTGCAATTCTTGTCTCTGTCCAAGGTGAATTTCACCCCAGGAGGACCAGCAGCTTAGTGCATATTTGTGACCAGCTCCTGAACTACTTGTACAACCAGCTCTTCTATTAGTTTCTATTTAAGTAATGTGACTTCAGTTAGATATTTGTGCATTTGCCAGGAATGAAGTGGGGGGAAATAAAGCAGCCCTTTTAAAACTTTCTCAAAGCGGTTGGAGGACAGGTCAGCTGATGAGTATGTTTATTGCTCTTAAATAATCTGGGAAGCGAAGAGGACCATTTCAGTGTTGGAAAACCTGTTACTGAATAGACCAGACTCTAGGTAAATTGTCGTGTTTTCTTTTTTTTTTTTTTTTTGTCTGCTTCATTGATGACTATCACGGCAAGATTTTTTTTTTCTGTTACAATTCTTTCTGAGATGAACAGAGCCATCCATTGTCAACCCAGCATCCTAGGGTGTTAGCTGCCTGCCTGCCAGAAGCTCAGATCCATGATATTACAGACATACTGCCAAGCTTCAGCTAGTGATCCAGCCGTTGCCCAATGCTGTTCATGAGCACTAATAAAACTGTCAGGTGTGACTCAGACCAGACCGACCAGAAGTGACTACTGGCTCTAGGGAAGGGCTGGGGGAACCAGGGACACAGGTAGTATTCTGGCCAACCTTCCTAATGGAGGTGAAAAATAAATTGTCAGACCATTCTATTTTGTTCCATGTTCATGGCCCACAGGTTAAGGGAGAAAGAGAAAATGGGATCTCGAGTTTAGTAAGATTGTGACACATGCTGCACAACGCGCCCCCAACGCTTTCATCAGTAAACCAGTAGAAGAAAGTTCTGCAAAACACATTACTATATGATTCTTGGATGAAAACTGTATTGTTATTGCTTTGTTTTGAAAAGATTGACTAAAGCCCAGTTAGAAGTAGAATGATGGAATATTAAGGTACACTTTAAATTTGCAGGGCATCCGGCTGCGAAGGGTAGAAAAACCTTCACAGGACAGGTTGAAAGAGTTGTCAATTAATCACTGGCTGTGAAATCGGTGGAATGAAATAAAAAGACAAGTTCTGCACCACAGCAGGAAAATCAAATGCACAATTACAAAGCAGAGAAAAGCAAGTTAGCTACAGAACTGCAGAAAGATCTTAGACACAACCATGTGCAAACTGAGTTAGCAGTATTATTCTCTTGCAAATATGGCATTTTATGAGAGGTAATTAGTCCACACCTCTTGGCACTAGTGATACCTCAAATCAAAAACACAGTCCAGTTTTGAATGATATGTTTCAAGATTTTTGCAGACAATCTCTAGAGTCCAGAGAAGAGCAACAAAAAAAACCCACACCAGGTTGGAATATACGATCTAGGAAGAAAAGCTGAAAGATTTGGGTTTGTTTAGTCTAGAAAAGAGACTGAGGGAAGACATAAGTCTTCAAATATGCAAGATGCTGTTATAAATATGACAGTGATCAACTGTTCTTCATGTCCAGCAAGGTTAGAAGAGTAGTTCCGCTTACCGTGTGGCAAAAGAAGATTTGTTAGCTATTAGGGCAAAATAACTAACAAAAACAGCCATACACTGGAACAGCTCACCAAGGCTGGTCACGGAATCCTCATCACTGGAGTCCATTACGGAAAGGTTAGACAAATCACTGTCAAAAATAGTCCTTGGCTCGGCCACAAAACAGAGAGATGGACTGGTCGCCTGAGCTCCTTCCCATTCCTACACTTCTATGATTTACTAGGGAATACGCAGTTTCTTGCACAAGCCACTCTTTTTAGGGGTTTAGCAAGTCACATTGACTAATATATTGCATGCAAAAGCCTCTATCCTGATGCCAAGTATTTCAAATTCTATTTAAAACTTTACCACTGTAAAACCTGTTATGTTCTAGCAGGAAAATCCAGGAAGTAGTACTCTGCAATATTATCGCACCAAGGAAGAAGCCAAGTCATTTCAAAAGACTTTTCAAAATCTCATGTGTGACCGCAGGACAAGGTCAGAAAAGGCCAATGACATTTCTCTGTCAGAAGGTAAGAAAATCCCAACACAGTTGGGGTTGTCACAGTCTGACAAAAGCCAATACACAGCAGTGGCTGAAGGCTACATGGAAATTGATTCAACACAGTTACAGCAGGAACTCTCTGGTGTCCAGCACATCTTGAGTACAAAAACTAACATCTAACAAGCTGATACATTTCAGAAGCTTTCATCCTGAAGCTCATAGAATCACAGAATCATAGAATAGTTTGGGTTGGAAGGGACCTCTAAAGGTCATCTAGTCCAACCCCCCTGCCGTGGGCAGGGACAGCTTCAACTACATCAGGTTGCTCAGAGCCCCGTCCAACCTGGCCTTGAATGTTTCCAGGGATGGGGCAGCCACCACCTCTCTGGGCAACCTGTGCCAGTGTCTCACCACCCCCAGCATAAAAAATTTCTTCCTTATATCTAGTCTAAATCTACCCCCCTCTAGTTTAAAGCCATTCCCCCTTGTCCTGTCGCAACAGGAACTGCTAAAAAGTTTGCCCCCATCTTTTTTATAAGCCCCCTTTAAGTACTGACAGGCTGCAAGAAGGTCTCCCCGAAGCCTTCTGTTCTCCAGGCTGAACAACCCCAACTCTCTCAGCCTTTCTTCATAGGAGAGGTGTTCCATCCCCCTGATCATTTTCGTGGCCCTCTTCTGGACCCGCTCCAACAGCTCCGTGTCTTTCTTATGCTGAGGGCCCCAGAGCTGGACGCAGTACTCCAGGTGGGGTCTCACCAGAGCAGAGTAGAGGGGCAGAATCACCTCCCTCTACCTGCTGGCCACGCTGCTTTGGATGCAGCCCAGGATACGATTGGCCTTCTGGGCTGCAAGCGCACATTGCTGGCTCCTGTCCAGCTTTTCATCCACCAGTCCCCCCAAGTCCTTCTCGGCAGGGCTGCTCTTAATCCCTTCATCCCCCAGCCTGTATTGATAAGCTACATGGGGATGCTTATAACTGATGAACCTGGCAAATTTATTGAGCACATCAGACACTTATTAAGTAAGGAATCCCTGAATACTTAGAGCATCACATTAGAAAAGTGAATACTTATTGTCTGGATCAAACTATAACTAGTTCTTAGCACGAGGGCATAGAAAGCACTTGTGAATTGTGAGCCCCACCAAAGAGCCCATTACAGACCCATAGACAAAGGCATTGCTTCATACCATGTGTGACACACCTACTACAAAGAACCCAACTCCTGTCTCAGACATTACATGCCATTGAGCAAAAACAAGAAAAAAGAAAGGAAGACTATTCCAAAAGAATTGACGAGAATGAGAAGATATGTTAAAGGCAGCGGTACTACTGGCTATGGCAGGAAATACTCTCGGAAGAATTAAGTGTGGTGACTCCACTCCACTCAATTCACGAAAGCATCAAGCCTAGCAAAGGCCTGTGTAGACACAATAGCATACTGTTAAATTCTAGGACAAAAATCGAGTAAAGCTAAAATCTTTAACACTTGAAAGACATTATCATCTCCACAAAAGATCCACTGGAATAGCTATGCTCATCTGACAAGGCATAATTCAGAAAAGCACTTAAGCTTCTGCAGTCTCGCAAACTTCAATGGTATCCAGGCAATTGGTGAATGCTGTATTGGTCAGAAAGATTCTCTTGAGTTATTTCCCCTCAGAAGCATTTCACAAAAGCATCTGAAGACAGCCTGGAAGAATGTGAGCTACCTGCAAGAATAATTCATAAAAACAATAGCCAAGGGACTGGAAGAATCTCAGTTTTCTTGCTAAAATGTTTAATGCAAGTTTCTGCAAAACATCTTTCTGGTTTAGGACATTTCTACATACAGATTCTGTTTTTCAGAGATCCCATTCCTGCATTCCTTGCAAACCCAAAACACCCGCTGACATCATTAGGCAATGCATTGGCATCAGAAATACGGGACTAAGCCAACAGAGGTTGTGGGTAGTCAAAACTGTGCTGGAGACAGTTCGTCCCGGTTCGGTCAAACTAACTTTTGAAATCACAGCTGGTTCACAAATTGTGAACGTCCTAGGGTCCTAGCAGACCCCACTCCCTGTTACTGCTGGCAGCTCTTTGAGAAGCTGATCCACCCATGCTCAGCACAGATGGCTGCGCTTCTCCCCTCCTCAACCCTCACAAGCTAGGACCCAGAGATCCCTTCTCCTACGCTTAGGGAAGCAGATATTCCCGCTTCCTGGCCCAGCCCCACTCCCATGCTCCCTGGCCCCACTCCGGGAACCAATTCATATGCAATGGGCTGCACATCCTGCTGGTAGAGAAGGGCTAGGAGGGACTGTTTTGAAAAGATTTTAAATCTTATTAATGAATACAATATGAACTTCAAAGTCCTACTGGGGAGCAGTATTTGTGTAATGGCAAGAAAGAAAAACAAACGTATCTTGAATCCTGACACTACTAAAGGCAGTGGAGGGAAACACCCAGAGAGCCAGGATTTCAATCAACAATTGATTTGAGTACCCGTTCTTGTAGTGGATGGAAGGAATCTGCTTGAGAGAAGCGTAGGAAAGGAAACTACAGATGGAAGGAAAACAGAGATTACAAAGGCAAAGGGCAAGGGTTGAAAAAAAGCCAGAGTGAATTATAACGAAAGCAGCTAAAACAAACTTGAACCCATGTTAGTTAAAAGGGGAAAAAAGCTTTGTTAGGATTAGCTAAATAGGCCTCCTGTAAAGAGTCAATGAGCCCTTAATATGCTGTTATTTGTACTTTGCTTAAAGAACCTTTTCAATCCTTTTACAACCCACACCTATGACCACCATATAACCCAATGTATATAAAGTGCAGGGAAGCTGCAGATTCAGGACTAACTCTGCTCTCAATCTGGCAAAAGAATTTTGACCATTAGCTTGCAGGGGAGGGAGCAAATCCAGCCCTTGAAGCGAAAGTCTCTTCTTCACATAACCAGGGTCAGTTGCCCTCATGCAGCTGACAAAACCTTGGGAAGGTTAGACACCTCTCTTGTCCTGAACATGTTATGATCTTCTACATTTCTGACAAAACCCGATTCTGGGATTTAACAGGTCTCATCCAGCTATTTACTGCTGAAGGTTGTGGATGTGTGACCCCTTGGACGAACCCTGAGGAAAACGCAGAATCTCAAACACAGAACTCTGTTCAGAAAACCCCTTTCATATGGGGGGACCACTGTAAAGTAAAAATCCTTTTCCTTTTCTATATGGCAGTTCAAGATTAGATTGTAGAGTTGGTTTCTCTGGGCACAGTACTGCACCAGTCTTTCGACTACAGCACGCTCCTGTCCAGTGAAGCAGGCAGATAGAACCATGGTTATTATTTCCTTTACTTTTCAGGCAATTATATTATACAGGAGAAAAGAGAAGATGATAGGACAATATCAGTATGACTAATATCTTTAAATTAGGCAGGTACAGGTCTGAGTTTTCTTTCTGCAAAACCGCCACTGAAATCAAAGGACCAATTCTTGGTAATACTTTTTGTTTTCCCAGACAGCATCACTGGCACAAACCCTTCATCAGTCTTCCTGTCAGTCTCCTCAGATATTGGATGATGTTCAGAGATTGAACCCTCTGGACTATGGACATCATCCACTGGGAGAAATCCCATTTTGTAGTTTTCCTTCTATCTGACTGCTCTGCAATTCAGCGTCTTCTGCTACTCATTCTCTCCTCTACCTCCTTAAGAACATTAGTTTTCCTGCTTCAGTAGAGCCAGTGTACAGATATTCCAAAGAGAGAAGCCAAGAGCTCTAAACACTCTCCAAATTTCTCCATTGTACTGTTTGGCACATAAGGAAAACAACTTTGGACACTATGAGTGTTTTTCATTATGATGGGGAGAAAAGATCTGAAACTACATTTCCCATCAGGCATCACAACTTGATTTTGATGGTTCTGAAGACAGTATCATTAGCTAGCCACTACGTTACTCTACTCATGTCATAATAATCATTATTACAAGTGGATCAAAAATAATCACCTGAAAACTCACTTAATATAAAATCTCCACACAAAAAAAAAAAACAAAAATCAGCAGAAGTATTATACTTCAGCAGCCTTGTTTTCTATGAATACATTTTATGCTTGATTTCCCATTTCCAGAATATTTTTTTTTCTTCATTGCTATATTCACTTGCAACTGAGGAATGTGAAATGGTTCTTCAAGCCTCCTTGAAGTCTACAATGAATTGTGCAGCCAGACCAGATTGTTTCAAGCTTAGCTTTTAACTTTACATTTGGCTTTGGGAAAAAAAACACCAAACAGTGTTTTCGTCTATCTTTTGATTAATTTCACAGAATTTCCAGGAACATGTAAGCCACATATCAAAACTTTATAATTTAAAGTGCCATTTTGGGATCTGGAAGAGTCTGCAGTTAATACTCATTGCGATTACAATACTTTATCATGCAGTGGAATCTGTGTTCAATGGCATCAGAATGCGGGTTTAGTTTAAGAGCACTTTTACATAGATTAAGGCAAAATGTTCATGAAGTATTTGATAGTTGGAGGAAAATGGTTTTTGAACGAAGCAATAAATATAAAATTTCACAACCTCCTTTGACAGCAGATCGAATTCACCTTTTGCATCCTTAACCAAATCTGAAGCAATTCCGTTGATGCCAATGGAATGAAACTGCTGTAGAAACACTTGGGGCAGTCCTACCCCTTTTGAAACCAGTGGCAAAACTCCCACTGACTTCAGATCCTATACGTATAGCTCACAGGCACAGCACTGCTCTTGGTCGGCCTACTAACCTTTGTGATTCAACACATGCTACACTTCCCGTTTGCAGTCTCTGAGGTAAGCCCTCTGTGCTGTTGAAGGTTCCTGGCCTAAGGTATCATTTTCTTTGTTTACTGTCTGGCTGCATAGATGTCTGGCACAGATTTCAAAGTACAGTAGCTCAAAAATATGCTCGGTGCATATGTGCATAAACCCTGTAGTGGATTGCATCACACATCCTGCATCCGAAACTAAAATCACGTACCTAGTGCTCCCTGTATTATTCATGGTTTGCATGAAGCAGGTAATAAAATGCAGCCATATCAGTAGCATGGCTTAGTAGTTTAACATCATTGACTAAAGTGGATTTATTCCAGAATTACATCAAGTAAATGAGTGCAGGATATTTTTCTTTATGTGTGCAAGAAAGAAACATATGAAACACTCTGAGAGATCAGCACAGTTCAGCTAATCCAGTTTCCATCTGTGCCAACATTCACAGCACATACAAGAAATTCTATACTGTACAGTTACTGAATTACATTTCCTCCAGTTTTGCAGGGCTTGGCACAGTCAAAAGCTCCATACAAATTCAAAAGCACATTAAAAAGTACCAACTTAGTCTCAACAAAACAAGTGTCTCAGAGCAGTAAGAAAACTGTTCTATAAGCTTCCAGGGAGGTCGTTTACTGTATTGGCTGGACTGGATTGTACTGAACTTGCTGAAGTCAAGCATTTAAGCAGTATTTAGTTTACGTAACCTAGTGATACAGAATCACAGTTAAACTGCCCAAATGAACCAAGGCAGCGATGGGAAAACAGTGAGTTAGATTCCAGCCCGCCTTTTTTATATCCTTCTCTGTCCAGCTTCAGCGGAACATTATAATTACTCCTGTCACCACATACAGAGTTTGTCCCTTTTTCAGGTTTTATTGCTGATTTTGTACTCCAGGCTACCGTTACTTTACTACCAGCCCTTCTAAAAGGGCTGATGCAACCATGGCACAGTGGCAGTACTGGAGTCACAGTGAATCCCGACTTGTGATAGTCCCTTGGGACTGGTGTCCCTTCTCAGGCCTTGAATTTCTCACAGGTCATGGATGTTGGCAATTTAGACACAGTGAGAGGCAAGCTCTGGCTTGTTTGTTCCAGGCTAAACAGGACAAACAGAGAAATGTCAAGGTCTTGGGAGGAATAAGCAATTCCTCCTTTACTCTGGACAGGAGGTGCTGCTCTAACAGGAAAAATCTGACCAACAAGGCTGAAATCTGGCTTTTATCCACTCCTGGTGGAATCAAAACCATTATACAGTCCAAATAGCTGAATAAATTTCTTCCAAGTCAATTAATATCAACATCCTTGATCTTAAAGTATTACCTCATCATAGATTATTACTGTCATTCAAGGACAGGCAAAAATCTGATGTAACTTTCCATAATCTCTACTACACATCTGAACTTTGACAGAAACACAGTATGTGTTTGTGAGTAGACAAGCATGGATTTCTGCAGGTAGGAGGGTTAATCATGTTCAGTTTCCAATATTTTTTGATCAGCTGATGCTAGAGAGGCTTTCTAAAGCTTGCAGTCGAATTCCAGCTCCAAAACACAGCCAGCTTGCCCTTGCTGTTTGGCAAGAAACAGCAAAATTGTGTTAACAGTTTCTTTCAAGAATACATGTTAGTAACTGCCAAATGACAGTTGTAATGACCCTGATGCATTTCTCCTCTTAGGGCTTTTTTGTTTAGAACCCAGTTGCCGCCCAAGCAGAAAAAATCATTCTTTGCCGTGAACTATCCCATCACCCCAAGCTTTCTCCACCACCACCAGCACTATACCTTGTGAGGGTAAAGTAAGAAGCCACCTCCTGCCTAACAAAGAGCTACTCCCGCCTGGGATTATAGACACCACAGCATGCATTAAGGGCTTGAAGCAGAGCCTGCTGAAATCCAAAGAGTCTTTCCATCGACTTCAACAGGCTTTTGGTCAGGTCCTCACAGTCTATTTTTATGCATTCACTCATTTTTTCCCTTGTTTGTTTAAAGAACCACTTCTCTGAAATCCAGGCAGAAAGACTCTAATATTTTTGGTATTGTATCAGGGCAATGGTTTAATCATAAGTTAAATTAAGAAGTGCCACTGTCTGCAGCCAAAAGAAAGAGGCTAACTCTGACATACCACCTGTGCACTGCTTCTCTGGCTCAGCATTGACCTTGGTTGACAGGAACATGTGCCTGAAAATTGCACCCAAGAGGAAACTCATCACAACATGAACAATCACAGTAAAATGATAAACACCCACACTGCACAAGAAAGCTGCCAAACCCTCACAGCAGCCAGGACTCTAACTGCATCTGGAAGGAAATATGCAAGTACCAAAAGAATGTATGCGTGTATACATGAGTATGTACGTATGTGTTTACACACACTCTCTTGCTCCACTTTATGCCTAGAGCGCCATGTTTCATTTTGTAATAAAATGTATGCATAAAAATGTCTTTCTGCTCCCTTATGACAGAGACAACTATCAGGTTCCCTATATGCAATCACAACAGAAGGTTATGACATCTTGCAGTGATTTAATCCTACTGATCCATTCACATACATTTTTCCCCTTAACAAGATAACTGATGTGTTTAGCTTTGAGTAGCTTGGATTTCCTTTTAATAATTTATGATTACATGCTCCCACAAGATCATCAAAGCTGTGAGAAGGCCATAAAAAACACATTCGGTAAGAAACTGTGTTTCCTCTTAACTAATGGAAGAAACAATGGGTTTTAAAAGTTACATGGAGGATTTTCTTGCACATGTGGTCTTACGCAAGATTCCTGCTGTGGAAGTCTAAGGCTGGCAGACATCTTCAAAGACGAACTGAAGAGCCAAAACAGTCTTTATGGGCTCAAATCTGTTCACAGGCACAGGTACTTGCACAAGGAGAACACAATGCATTCATGCAGAAATCACTTAAACCATGAAAGCTCAGATACATTCAGTGTTAACACTCCCAGAGTAAGCCTTTCTGCAAAAGTGTTTGAAATGGAGAAACAACCTGGTATGCCAACGAAGACTGAAAACAATTCTTGCTTTCTTCTATCATCTTTCATCTAAAATATTTGCTATCTCTTGCCATCTCTAGACATCCATAGATGAAGATCTGTGAAGTGCAAGTCATGGGGGCAATAAAAGGAGCTGAAGGTGCTCGGTTCCTCAGCATGAGAAGTAGACTTGTAGCAACACAAGCAAGATTGCAAGAAATCCATTTTTTCTGTGCCTGCATGTCAATCACAGGAGATCCATATCACTCATGTTTGAAGGAGACAAGGAAAGGAGCTGCATCTCTAGTGAAATGTGTGGATATTTAGGGTTTAAGGATAGGTGCACTTGCAATCTGCCTGTAAAAATGTCTGATAAAACTTCAATTTTGAAGGCCAAATCTGACACCTGTTAGGTAGCATTCACACTGCAAGTGCCAACTCCGCTTAAGATGTGTGAAACCCTTGGTGTGGCTAGAAAAAGCTGTGGATCAGCTCAAGCAGCAGATCCTGCAAGGTGCTGAGCCACTACAGTTCCTTTGCAATCCCTGGTGGGGTACATTCTTCCTGCTCTTACCCACATGTGTGCATTGCAGCTTTTAGTCATGTAAATAAGGGAAGAAACAGTGGTGAGGATGCATGGTTTTGTTTTTGTTTCAAAGACTGTCTGTGCCTGCAGACTTGCCAAAGCCAGATGCTGTAACTCTGCATAGTGTTACTCTGCAAGATGGGCCAGAATCTTCCAGACGCTGGGTGTGGTGGGTGCGAGGCCGCTTCATTAGCTGTTTGAAGCTGCGTGGGTAGTTTCCATTGTGGTCTAGCAGCCATGCAAGACGCACCCAAAGAAGCTGGGTAAACTGCATACAGGAATTAGCCCACACTAAATTCCACGCTTCCACAGCTGGATTGCTACCCATACCCCAGCTTGCTAGCTGACAGCGAGGTAGGTACGTCTCCAGCGAGAGGAGACATGAAATATTCAGACAGGAGGCCCTTCTTTCTGCATCCTACAGCACAAAACGCCACCCTGATGCTGGAGAACAAGGTGTGAAATGGCTCCCTTGAAATAAAGGTGAGTTTAGTGAGGAAGCAGGAGGCAAATCTGCTCAACAGAGTGTCCCAAAGCGGGAAAACACCAAGCTTCCATGGTTTCAACCACTAAGCTGGAAGTCCTGGAAACGCTGACCTTAAAAGGAATGACTTTCCACTAAGGGTACAGAAAACATGGAAATCCCAGTAATTTCCAGCATTTCCAGACTTTCCCATCACCTACCAGTAAATGCCAACTGAGAGCTTGGAAGCCCTGCAACAGGCTTCCAGGCAGCCCACAGAGCAGGGCTGCCAAAGCACTACCGATTCCCGTACAGCCCCGCAACTGCTCTACGGAGCTGATAGTCACCTGTCAAATGCTGTTTTCACTGAGAAGCTGCAGGAACCAGGGAGCACATTTATTTCAGAAGTAAAATGTTTGTTGTTTCCAGAATGAAATTATCTCAAAATTTCTGGTTGGCAGAAAAATTTCTTTTTATTTCCCAGATCAATTTGGACCAAAACCCCACACAAAAAAAATGAAGAAAACAAGATTTCCCATGAACCAGAAATTCTGTTCTTCAGCCAGTTTAAATTGGTAAAAAGTGGAAGGGAGAAAAGGAGGGAGGAATACTGTTAACCAGTATAAATCTTCTTGAGACCTTTATATTGCCAGACTTGTCTTCATGTAGTCAGAGATGTTGATACCAGAAGGAACAACCACAATTTCTTACCTAAACCTTTATATGAGCTCAGATCAAATTACCAAGGCTTAACAAGTTACCACGTCAGCTGAACCAAGCAGTCTTTGTACATCCCCAGCCCTTAACTAGCGCAAGACAATGTGGTTTAACATAATCATTTTTGTTCCAGGCTAAACCAAGTTTTATTGCCCTAAATATGCCACAGTCTAAATGTATACACACTTACCACATTTCACCTATAGAAGCATATAATATCTCAAGTTGGAAGGGACCTGACACATTAATCTGCAGCAATTTGAATATATATGTAAGAAAAGAGGCAATAATTGACTTGCAGCACCATTACTTTGCTGCTCTACTGCAGTGCCATTAGGAGCACCACGAGGCCAAGGGTCACAACTCTCTTACACAACAAGCAGGAGCAACAGCTGTTACTCTACCAGTTACTAATTAACTGAACTAATTAACTAATAATTAATTAACTACTAGTACTATTTACCCAACTATTTCAGACAGAGCTTATGCCTGAGTCTTATGAGAAATCTCTCCCAAGCACAAAATGTGCCACAGATCACTATCTGAGCATATCACTCCTTTTAATGTAAGGATGTGCTGCTATGCCCAGTTTACAGATTCAGAAGGGAACCATATTAACTAGTCTAGAAGTCATTCAGGAAATCTGTGTTGTAACAGAGTCTCAAATACAGCAGATTCCTACATCCCTTTTACACACCCGTACTTCCTCAATGATCTGTCCTTTGAGACTACAGTCTGTCTCACTTTCCCAAGTTAGTTGTGAGGAGTATTAGCTTATGATCATCGAGACTAATGAGATTGCTCCTATTGCTGTCAACTGGAGCTCTGCAACTAATTTTAAGAGGAACAGGCTCGTTAGCTGCAGAAATTTAAAGATACCACAATGCTTCCCTCTTACTGCAAATAGAGCAGTAGGTTAGTAGTTAGAGGGACTATGTATGTATGTAATAATAGAAACATGTATATTTACAATATGTATGTTGTTGAAACAACAACAGACTTAAGTTTTACTTCTGTAGCCATGGAACAATGTACAGACCCATGAAACATCCTGCATCTAACTTCTGCCTTGTTTACTTTCTCAAGGTCTCCGTTAACTTATCTTTTAGTCCATAACATTGCAAGTCTGGCGCAGATTTCAAACTCCTACCATTTAAAAGGAACGAATAGCCTATATCTATGGAAATTATTCTATTATTTTACCCTAAAATAGAGATTGGTGGGAAAAGGTACATGTTTCAACACTGAGGTCAATATACAAGAGCACTAGCTGACCCTCCTACAGGACTGTCAAAATTAAGGACCAAATATCCCATGATTTGCCATGATTAAGGACATGCCCGCTTCCCAGCAATTGCTGCAGTTCTGGCAAGTTGTGAGACAGCAAACTATAAATCTGTAACATGACTGATAGAAGTGTTGTTTTTAAAGGTTGAAAATGTTTTAGCACTAAATATTAAGTCACTCAGAGATTGGAATATGTATGGGATCAATTTTTCACCACATTTCATCAGCCTTTTATACTGTGAAAACCAGTGGGGTTACTCTGGCATAAAACCAGTGCAATGGAATGGAGACTCATGCCTGTGGTCACTAACGTGACCTAGTTGTATATACAAAAGGATATGGGAAAAAAAATATTAAGAAAGGGTGTCAAAGCCCAAACATGTTCTAAAATGACTTTCCAGTGTGACACTAAGTAAAATCAATGTTGGTTTTTGATAAACACTTTGGTAGCATTTGTTGGAGATGGTCTATGAGTCTCACTTTTCACTCATCGTTGGGACTACAGAATTTATGTCCAAATCAGTAACAGAAAGTTGCACCACCTTGACACCAAACTGTGGCTGTGCCTGCAGTAGGCCAAACTGTTTGTGTGGCACAAAGAGGTCACGTGCCATCCAAAGTTAGAGATGGAAGCAGATTCCAGCAAAAAGTCTGACATCATTCTAGCTGTTAGGCTGTGCTGTCTCCATTTCAATTCTCTCTCAGACAGTTTCTTACTGAATCCAAGACTATCTTTTGAGTTTTGCCCTTGGTTTATGTTCTCATAATAATTACACACAGTAAATGTCAGAGAAGATTCATGAAGGCCATGAGAAGGTAGGCCAAGCAGTACAGAAGAAATTTCTGTGCTAGACAAAGCTACGAGACACAACTCATGAAGGATAGTAGTCTAGAGAAAAATGGCTTGGCAAGTAAAAATGAAGGCCATAAAGTCACAGCCTTCACTGAGAAAATTCATTTAAATCAACCCAACATGAGAAGTCCATACTGCTGTTTGCTCCTTTGGGTTTGTTTTTCTCAGTTTAGAATCAGATCTGCCTCTGAGCTCTTTCTGCCAAACTCTTGACAAGTTTCATTTTGAAAACTGACAACAACAAGGAAGCTTTTAACTGTTTTTATATTAATCTACTTCAAACTCATTTTTATCTAGCTAGAGGGAGGGTTTAATCAATTACAGGTTCTTTCTCTAAAGCAGGCCTCAGCTCAACTTAACCACAGTTTACACTGTGGCCTACATTACTAAATTCCAATGGCATTTAACTTTTCAAGGTCTTTCTTTAGAGTGGTAACACTGAGCTTTACATGATACACAGACAAGGGTTTAGGAAATGCCAGCTGGTTACTCCTGAAAGGATTCACTGATGGACTCCACCACCACTAATGGAAAACTGAAGAATGCACTTAGCCAGAACGATGTCAGATGTTAGGATTTCTCACTATCCATCACACACACACACACACACACACACACACACAAAACCTTTCATGCTTACTGGGAAGCTCCTGGAAGAGCCCAATTTTGCATTCCCTGCAAACCCCCAAATTCCCTTGGATTTCACTGACAATTTTGAATTGCACAAGCATAATTCCCTCTCCAACTAGTAATTTCTGCCAGAGCCACAAAAGGCATGACTCTCCTACAACTGTTAGCCAGAAGATTTAGCTTTTCTGAGCTCAAATTGTCAAGCTATCCTCTAGCTCTGGTAGTTCCATGTTCAATTCCTGGTAATGATTAGGACAACAGTTACTTCATGGAGAACACAGAATCCATCTCCAAGTACTTCAAAAATTCTTAATATAGAAGAATACCTTTAGTTTTATTTTAGTAGGCATAAATATATACCCACATACTATCTCAAGATATGATTGGGGGGAAAAAAGCGTTGAAAACTGATTTGTAATACGAGATGCAGATTAATAATAAATGGTTACATAACACAAAATGTCACATAATATTAGGAATCATTAACTGCAATAAAAACCAGATGTCACTGTGTCTATAACAACCCTGCAAAATTCTACTTGTCTGTTACCTCTGGGATTTTTCTTTTACATATACACTTACATGTTAAAACTTGCAATTTCCATGGCAAAAACCAGTCAAGGAGCTTTTATGTCTGAGCTTATGAGGTTTGATAATAATTTTCTAAAGTTGCCTAGGATAGAACACGAGAACTGCAAGCAGCTGAGTCAAAGAATCACATTATATTATCTGTGTATGCATTTACAGCTTGTGTTTAGGAGGAAAAACATATTCAGTGAGAGAATGACATCTTTTCAAAGATTTAAACAAAAACACAAAAAAAATCAGAGTGGAATTAAGGCTTACAGGCAAGAAGATATACAGCAATAATTGCATAACAACCTCCCTGCAAGGCTTTCTCTCTGCCACCCTTAAAAGGCATGCTGGAAAAAATACAACAGGTCGCTCCTAAACATGATTTTGTTAGTAGAAGACAAATGCTGGTAGAAAAAAAATGCACTGGCTATTTCCCTGTACCACAACAGGATTAATTATTACCTTTTCTCTAAACTTAGAGTTTTTCTTGTATTCTGTTACTACAAAAATCTTGACTATACTTCAAGTTATAATATTAAGCAAATATATCTGATTTTCTGCATTGACTTGAGAAAGCTCACTGTATGAGCACATATTCTTTTCTACACTGTAGCCTAACACAGAAACTGCTTAAAATCCCAACTCTGAAAAAAATTCTGAAAGAGCTTAATTTGAAACTCCCCTGCAGTCAGTGGGACACGCTTATCCATATTTATATGTTTGGCAGCTCAGGACCCAAAAGAGCTACAGCAGGTTCCTCTCTCCCCGTACACATTGAGGTCTTTTCAAATCCCACCAACCATTTAGGGAACTCCAGCTCTCAGCTAAATAAAATGCTTAAAATCATCTGAAGTGCACAGTCTAGACAACCCCCATCCTCTGAACATACTTGCTGCCAAAGGGCACCAAAAGTCTTCGAAACATTGGAAAGAAGTAGAGAACTTCCTTCCCTTTGGAAACAACAAAGGCCACTCCATGTGTTAACTTGGACTCACACTATCAATTGCTTTTTCCTACCTCCACAAAATGCATTCAAAATTGTAGTAAGGGCCTAATAGCATGTTGTAATGCAAACCCCTCCATTCCTGTAGTGACCAACTTCTACAGACAGATAAATTAACAAATCTTGGCATATAAACTGGCTACAATCCTTGCTGTCGGGAGCAGTAAAAGTCTACATATTTACTTTTTTAATCAAGCTGAAAATGATAATCTAAAGCAATAGGATGACTTGACTTCTGTCTGCATAGAGAAGAAGGTGCAAGCTGTTGCAGAAAAAATAACATTTACTGATGATACACAAATTTTAAGAGAGACAAGTGTGAACAAACAAAAGCCGTTTCATCAAATTCTGTAATAGAGACACACAAAGGAAATGCCAATATGCATTACACTAATAAGATGCGGTTACTGGCAGGTGGTTAACCCTTTCAAAATCAGTGATGCTGAAAACCATGAGACTGGATTTCCTCATTTCTCTGCACAGTACATTGTTTGGTCTATCATGGGAAAATCCCCTTTGTTTTAGTCAACTTCAAAGTTTATTTTGGTGCAAAATTCCCCTCAGATACAGTGATGTGACCACCTGACCTAAGCCATAGTGTGGTAACACACATACATACTACTCGTCCTCCTACAGCATCTTTTGCAATGTATGCTGTGCACATGCCAAAAGCTCTTTCACCGATAGACTGATTATTGGGAAATTAGCTAAACTGGCCAACTATGTGTACCAATTAAAGGTAAAACACTGATAAAAGCTGGCTAGCAGAACAGACAAGCAGAGGTGTATAACAAGAAAGAGCAAGCCTGATGGAGGGAAGAGCAGGAAAAAAGATAAAAATGGTCTCTGTAAATTAGACCAATTCAATTTAATTAGTGTATGTATACATCATATATTTACATGTCACCATGATAACCATAGGATCCATCAAGAAACAGTATCCCTGTATGAGCAGAGGCCCAGTTTTGTGCAGGGCTCTGCTAAGACTGGCCAGGAAAGGTCTTATCCGAGACCCCTACGAGAACCCGCAGGCAGTTTGTAACACGCTCCCTGGCAGAGCCGAGACACTTACAAAGTGAAATGACAGCTGGGCATGGTTTTGTGGAGCCTAGCAAGGCCCACACAGGGCAGTTGTGTGCCTACATCCCTTTGCAGACCTATCTGCTAGAATTTTACTCAAGTTTACACAGGCCATCTGTGTAACAGCCCAAGTGACAACACCAGTGCACCACCGCCCACCGCACCAGGGACTGAACAACAATGCCGTCTCGCTCTTTTCAACCACCTTCTGCCACAGCTCTCTCCACTATAAGCCACTGATTTGGAAACAAAAATCCGTGCAGGGCCATTTCTCATGGAAAGCAGAATTAAACATCCTGGGCACCAAGCTGTAAGGGAGTTGGGGTCTGAGAGGCAGATGCACTAGCAGGAGCAAATCTGGTACTGGTTAGAGAGCCACTGCCTCAAGTACATTTTGAAAAGCTTACATATTGTATGGTTCCTTAGCTACTCCACACTGTGCTTCTGTACGCTGCACTATATAATCTCCCAGTGCAGTAGGTGGGCTGGCTATTTTTAAAGTGCTTTGGATGAGTTTAGGCTGATTATCATGCCTCTTTGATTTTCCTCCTTTTCGCAAAAGAGACTGAGTTTTGGCTCAGAAATAAATATGTCTGGCAAAAGAAAACAAAGTCAGGCTTTATGTAAAATTTACACTGAACATAAAATTAAGTCTAAGTACAAGACAAATCATTTTGATAAGTGGTTAATAAGTTAATAAAGATAACTATTCATCAACCCACTGGAGTTGAACATTATAGTCATTTATAATTCTCCGGAATGTTTTTTACTGGTGTATTTATAACTGGCTACACCACATGGTCCTCACATGGCTAACAAGCTCTGCAGGAGCTGTTTGTTATTTAGGAAAAGCATATTAAGGAAATCTTAACATAAAGTGAGTGACCAGACAATATATTGTAAGATATTATGTTTTATAATCCATACATGAACTGAAGTATTTACCAGACCATTCTTTAAATAACTGTTAACATATTAAGCCAGCAGCAGTGATTCATGCATGTTAAATAATCAAGAAAGTAAAGGCTTGCACTGGAAAACTCTTCTATTGCTATCAAAAGTGGAACCTAGTGAGCTGCAAAGCACTAATAAATACATGCTCTTGAATCCATTCTCAGGTTAAAGAGTTTGAAGCTCAGCCTCAGAAAGTGTTTTGATAATAAAGTGTCTTTTAATCCTTCCTGGCAGAGGTAAGAGGAGGCTGTTGTATGCACTATCTGTGTCCTTTGTCGTGTAGCTGGCAGCAATACTGCTCTCTCCTAGGGCTCTGCCCAAGTAGCTAAGGCAGATCTCACCACTCCTCCCTAAGGCAAGCACTCAGCATTCAGATGGCACTGACAGCTGCTGCAAGAGAAGGGTTATGAACTCTTGCACTTCCACAACTCAATTTCAAACAGACTTTCAGTGCCAAGAGTCTTGCACAAAAGCTTGTTTACAGATTAGGAAAATGAATAGGAAAATGAATAGGAAAATAATGCAGTTGCTCCTGTGTCAAAATTTAACTGAATTCTACATATATCCCCCAAGGTCCTACAATTCACATCCAAATATAGACTTAGGCACATAGGAATAAGGCAATCTTAATACAAAGATAATTTCTAGAAGAGCATTGTTTGAGCTTTATTGACTAGTTAGAAAGACAAACTAAATGGCCAACTTATCCTGGAAAGCATCAGACCCTTTTTCACAACTGACTGTGACCTGGTTAGTAGGACACAAGACTGGACTCAGCACATCTATACTGCATGCGCCCTCTGGGTCTGAACTCAGGGCTTGACCCAACAGACTTACGATTCCTGTGTAGAGGTCCAGATGCTTACCTTCCTCCTTGTCTCTCCCTCTCTTCTTTTGAGACCAAACACTAGCTGTATTAACACTTTTCCCTAGTTTCATCTAGATGGCTTGACTTTGAACTGGAACAGAGCAGAGGAGACTTGCTTGCGCAGCAACCCCCAACCTTTACCCATACGGCAACAATTAACAGCAATTTCTGTCACCACCTCTTTGCACTGAATAGAGATCCCTGAACAAACATGCCCATGTACACTAGCTCTCCTCAGGCCCCAGGAACCCTGGGAGGCTGCAGAAGCATCAGTAAGAAAACCCACAGCCCAGAGTTTGACATGAACTGAGTGGACTGGCAGTAAGTTACGGCGCAAGCCCAATTGAAGCTTGAACAAAGTGTAGCTATAGACAACCCCTCCGTTCTGTTTCCAGATCAGATAGTAAGTTGTTTGTGACTTTGGACACTTTTGTTTGTTTGTTTTGCATCTCTTTCTGAGACCCTCTTTGTCTGACCTGCATGTACTGCCAAAAGTTATATCTGGACCAGGACTATTTCTCACTGTGAGCACTACAGCAGCAATTTAGCGATTAACTAAATTTATTTTTTTACTTCAGATTTGCCCCTGTACTTGGAGTCCTACGGCATGTACTTGAGAGCATCACTGGCACATGGGAAGCAGTTTTTCTCCTGGTAGACCCAATGGTGATGTTGCAGGATACCATCTAAAGCATCCCACTTGCAACGTGAATAATCCAGCACTACTTCTTCTCTACACACGCATGGTGCAACCCTAAGACCTGCAGCCACTGCAAACCTTGCTGCTGGTAAAGGTGCAATGCTGACCCACAGTCCTAAAATCATAAGAGATCATGCCCGGTCAAACCCTGGTCTTTCTCTCTTTGCATCACAAATACACTCTATGTGTTTATACAGTGCTTGGAGCATTTTGATATAATTCTGTATCGTTTTGCAAAGTTGTAAAGTCCTCCAGGACCGCAGAAAATCTCTGGAGAAATGGGAAAAAAGCAGGAATGGGAGGCAGAAAAATAGAAAAATTGCTAGCGGTAGTGTGTGAACTTCACGAACCTATTACAGAAACCCCAGATGCAAAATTCAATATAGAGCTAAATTCCAGCACCCATTACTCACCCTGCTTTTGCAACATGAGTAAGTCATGCACGGAATAAGATACTGCCCTGCATGAGACATCCAGTATAACCTGGACCACACTGAATGAGGGATTTTCTGCCCCCCAAAAAAAGAAGAAAAAATGAGTGAAAACCTAAGTAGAAAAGGATTACAGTGTGAAAGTTCTAGGTCAATATATTATCAGAAAGACAAAGTGTGAGTTGCAGTTACAAATATATACCCTGAACTCTGATTTCAAAATAGATATGCATACCATGTTCTTGTCAGGCATTTGCCTAGGGGTAGATGATTTTGCTGGACATTAAGTATCTTCTGGGGGGGAGGAGGGGGGGCAGCTATTTTTTTATCATCTTTAAACTTACTGGAATTTCTTTCCAACTTTGTCCTAGCTCCAGCTTAGTTTTGTCCAAGATTCTCTCTAAGTGTACCCTACCCGACGTGTGGGCTAGGCAGACTTTAGAAATAGGAAAGAAACAAATGAGGAAATTGCCTCTTGCTTTTTCATTCTCTCCTTACTTTTTCCTTTCACTGTTGCACATAGATTGCAAGTTGCATTCCCACTGAGAAATACAGGGCACATTAAATAAGGGGTAGTTCAATCAAACCACAGCCTCTGAACGCTGCTTTCCGCATGGTCAATAGTCCAGTCTCTTCCTGTCCCGTTCCATGACCTGTCACTCCATTGCGAGCCTCACATTTCCTGTCTTCCTTCTCTGCTCTCCAGACACCCTCTCCTTTCCCTTTTCCTCTTTCACTTGCTTCTTTTGCTCCTATATACACAAGGACACACCTCTGCACTATTGTACTCGACCTCTCAATAATAAAGCTGACATTTTGTATCAAAATTAAAAAGCTAAGTAATCATGACTAATGATAAAGAAGGAGGTAGGACTTCAAGAACAATGCACCAAGGAAGCAAAAATCATAGAATCATAGAATCACAGAATAGTTTGGGTTGGAAGGGACCTCTAAAGGTCATCTAGTCCAACCCCCCTGCCGTGGGCAGGGACAGCTTCAACTACATCAGGTTGCTCAGAGCCCCGTCCAACCTGACCTGGAATGTT
>NW_008795405.1:15922551-15925906 GCF_000699145.1 Aptenodytes forsteri
CCGCCGCTGGGGTAGATGGTGCAGACCCCCCAGCTGGAGCCGCGGCCTTGACCCTCAGACGAGTGCCCACCATTCTGCCTTGAGGGTCGGGCAGGATGAGTGCCCTTGACCCATGCCCAGTTGCTGGGTTATGTGCATGCCAAGTCCCCCACTCGGCCCGTGGAATGCCTTTCCTTCAAAGAGGCGCCCTCCCTCACGAACTGCTGCGCCAACTGCCACGCCAACTGCCGCACCACGCCCTAGCTGACCTGCCACGCCCTGTTTGCCCGTCCTGTTCGCAGCGCTCCTGGTCTCTAGCTCCCTTGGGGCTGCCTTTAGTGGGAGTGGATGTCTATGCTGGGCTAATGTAATCTCTCTGTGGTGGCCAGAAGTGAATATTTATGAAAAAAAAAGTGAAAACACGTTGTTTGGAGGAATCCCTAACCTGATAAGGTCTTAAAATTTCCATCAATTAGTGGTTTGGGAATTTCCTGTGTGGCAGCCGGCACCAGACTACCATACTCCATATCCATACATTAATTTCCCCAATGAATTTTTCAGTGCCCTCTAATTTTTGTATTTGTGAGAAACAGTGATTAGCTGTTGTTTGAATCTTTTTACAGAACTAATATGCGGTGCTTCCACTAGCATCCTATATGACAGCTGACGTGCTACATCCAGTCCATACCGCCATAAAGTTTTGTTTCACATCCAATCAGTAATCACAAGCTGGTATTATCTTCCACAATAAAAACAAAACAACTATCATTATATCACATCTGTTTTCCAGCTTCAAGCAAGTCTTTAAGGGCAACTCTGGAACCATCCACATTTCTCAAAATACCTTTTCCAGTTCGTCACTCTGTAGTGCCAGTGGTCGTATAGTGCAAATTAACTTATATGTTTTTGGATGTAAGTCTGATGGCGAATGCCAGCCCCTGATTTTCCACAGCCCAGAGTACACACATTCACAAATGGTTGTAATACTTATAATAATGCTTTGTTAAATGGCAAGTCTAAAAAGAGGGTTAATGTTGCCTTAAGAAGATCAGATGAACAAGGTAGTCACTGTAGTAGTTTTAGCCTACTTTTCAAGAGTTACTGGACAACATGTGATATATTTATAACCAGAACAGAGCTTCTACATAACTGAGGAAACATGATTTTCAAGAAATTTCAACAAATTTGAATAAAACCCCTTAGGGTCCTTTCAGGTTTTGTTGACAATTTTTCAAGAATTTGTGTAGTGTCTGCAGCTGCATATCATAGGATTTCCAGAACGGGTTGACTCAGACACACCCAAGTATTCTTGTAGGATTCTGCTATTTACAAGGCGCTCTGTTAAAACGGACAGTTATGATTTGGCTATACTCATTACTTTGTTTTAATTGTCTTCATATACTTTCACCTATCTTGGTCTTGATACTGCTGGACTTCCTAGCAACATGAAGAAACTTAAGACTTGATCCTTCAAAGAATTCATGACCCCAACCCAAAGAGTCCCATTGATCACGGTGAATTTTGGATCAGGTTAAACATGCAGAACATCATCAAGAGCAACAGCAAAATCTAAACCTGAACTAGAGGGATAATATGGTCTGTCTCTATCCTTGTAATTTTCTGCAACAATACTACCTTCACAGTGGGTGAAATTCCGACCTCACTAACATCACTGACTAACCTTCTACGGAAGATTTCACCAATAAGGTTTCGCTGATACATACACCTTACAAGTTAATTCACTTATGCTGTTATTTCTAATTTGAGAGCGAGCTGCCTAGAAAATTGTCAGAATGTTTATTCCTTAAAAACAATTATCAAAAGAAAGATGCGAGGGCTGGAGAATACTGAATATATAAACTCAAAAGCTTAAGCAGTCAATTCCAATTTTTCATTATCTGATGCAATTTTCTTAATGGTTGCAGCATAATTCTAAATTACTAACAGGGAATTTGTCTTTTTCATTTCTTTTCTTCCCTTCTTTTTCCTTTAAATTTGCAGCTGCAAATCAATGCAAACTCATTCAGCGATTACCCAGGAGAAAAGTTCTATTTTGTAAAGTGAACATTGTGCTTTCGGGACCTCTCTGAAAACTTTTAACAATGTTCCACCCTTGGGCCTTTCCATCCTCCAATCCCTAGCTTGAGAGCTTGCATTCTCACTAGCTGTCCCTTTTTAAATATGCTTTTGTAAAACTGCACTGAAGTGAAAAATGTTCACGAAGAACTGTTTTATTATTTTAAATAGCAAAGGTAGCTCTCCTGCCTTGATCTTGGCATCTTATAGATTTTTTTAAAAAATTTTGGCCAAAAATAGCAATAAAATAGACCAATTCCCAGTTTCCTATGTTACAGCCAACAAACTGATTACATTATTACTGGATAACATCACCTCTTTGGAATTAGGCTGCTAGCTGAGGTCTTATTACGGTAGTGAATTCGCACCACCATGGTTAGCAATGTCAGCATTTCTATTATAATAGTCTCTTCCTCCTCCTACTCTCTTTTCTCAAAGGACTGAAATTTGGACTTAAAAATGAACCTTAAGGTTGAAGCACTGACAACATAATCCCCGTCCATAAATCCACGGCTTATCATTTTAGCACATTTCTGACAAGTAGCTTTGGAGTATTTTTAAGTACAGGCCCAGTCATGCCTCCTCCTACATCCAAACTTGAGCGTGTATCCGGAGAACGTGGCACTCATTCCCATTACCTTCATGGCTTGAGTTTCTTAATAAATGATCTTTTAATCTCTTAATTTTAGGGAGCCACTGCTTTTAAAACTGTGCATCCAACCGATAGTGTGGACTACAAGATGTATGTTGCTACAGCTTCACTTCAAAAATCTGTTTCAGAAGGATGTCATGCACGAAGCATGTTTCTCAAAGGCACTGCCGGTGCTGAACTATGCAGTGTAAAGGATCTGAAAAGGCTCCACCTGGGACCTCTGAGCAGAAGCGGGAGACCCGTTGCGCGCTCGCCATGAAGACATCTGCCGTATGTTCTAGCTGGGGCGTGCCACGAGGACTCCGTGGAAACCAGATGCAGCTAAAACCCTGCAGCTTGTTTGCTAAACAGGGCAGACCGTCAATGGCGCATCACACCGATGCTCCCTGGCACTTTTGACTCCGGGTGCCTTCCCAGGTCTTAGCCTCCCTTTCCCTCCCCCACCCCGCCGTTCAGCTGGCCCTTGGTTGCGTTTGCCTTTGCCCGGATGAACGCAGCTCCCCGCCAGCGCGCCCCGCTGGGCCGAGCTCGGGGGTCCCACGGCAGGAGAGGTTCCCAAGCCTGGCCTGTGGGCGTTTGCCTTTGCCCGGATGACCGCAGCTCCCCGCCAGCGCGCCCCGCTGGGCCGAGCTCGGGGCCACGCGCGGA
>NW_008795405.1:15927227-15928166 GCF_000699145.1 Aptenodytes forsteri
GCATCAGGGAGAGGCGACCCGGGAAAGGGCTTTTAAGGAAATTCTCCCTCGGGGAGGTGAGGGGGGGTGGGAGGGACGGAGCCCCTCTTTGCCCCGGGAGGGAGAGCCCTGTCCGCACACGCAGAGCAGGTCGTCGCGGTACAGCAGGTGCCTCCGGGCCCCTTCGCTTCTTCCCCATTCCGTCCGGTGGGAGGGACGGAGCCCCTCTTTGCCCCGGGAGGGAGAGCCCTGTCCGCACACGCAGAGCAGGTCGTCGCGGTACAGCAGGTGCCTCCGGGCCCCTTCGCTTCTTCCCCATTCCGTCCCTGTGAACAGCGCCCGGGAGAGCCCAGAGACAACACCTTGATAGCCATAATAATTGAAAACAACAACAACAAAAACCCCCTTCTGCCTGGCTTAATGATCCTTTACACACATTCCCCGCCCGCTCCCTCCCCCGTCCCCCCAGTGAAGGGCACTGATTATTCGCACTCCTCTGCTTGCCGAGAGCGCAGCCTGATGAAAGGACTTTATCCTCGAGTGACTCCACCGCTTGCTCCTCCTCCTCTCCCCAGCCCGCCGGCCGCCTCGCTTCGCTCTCAGCCCTAATTGGGCTCTTGCTAATATGATTAAAGCCCAGTTAAATGTTTCTTGATAAATCTTGTCAAGAGAGGATCCCCCCCGTCCCCTCCCCTCTCTCTGTTGGTTGTCAGAAGCCCGGTTACAGACAGGACATGCCCGGCTCTTGCTGTTCATGCTCTAGTGGGAAGTTGGCATTTCACAATTGTTCCTTTAACGGGGTTGTTTTGGAGCCGCTCCTGGGGATTGTTCCTATTCAGGCCGTACTTGCTGATAAGATCCGCCCGTGGCTTTTATGTAACACGTTAGGATTTGGTCCTGGTCCCAAAATCGCGCTGTTTCTTCAGCCTTTTATTTTATTCCCCCCGCCCCCCCCACCCC
>NW_008795405.1:15929625-15997204 GCF_000699145.1 Aptenodytes forsteri
GGTCTCAGCCGTGGGCTGAGGATGGCTCCCCTCTACCCTCCCCTTTCCTCCCTCCCTCCCCTGTGTGTTCCCCCCCGGGGGGGCAGGTCTGGGTTTGTGCGAGACCGCAAGATCTGCGGCCCCTTCGCCCCGGGGCTGTTGATTTACCCGAGGAGAGTCCCAAATAAGAAGCTGATTGTGCTCTAGCTGGAACGCTGGAGGCTTTCTAAGAATGGCGCTTTTCTTACTCGGGTTTTTTTTTTAATTTTATTTTATTTTTATTGGTACATCGAACTAGCCTACAGCATTGCTGGCGTCTTTCCACCAGGTGCCTGGGGCTCAGAGGAAAATTCAAATAAATCTTAAAATTATGAGACAGTTTCCCTCCCCTCCTCCCACATAAAATAATTATAAGAGAAAGAATTGGTACAAACTGGCCAGGAAGGGATTCAAGCTGGAAACGGAAAAGCACCTTCACCCCACCAGAGCGTTGAGGACCCAGAAAGGCCTTCCACAGGCGGGAAGGAATCAAAGCAGCTGGAAGATGGAATTTGACTGGTTTGTGAACGAGCTTCTGAGATGTGGTTACCACCCACGGCAAGGGACTTGACCCCATGATCCAAAACATCCCTTCTAATCCTCTTCCTGTAAAATAATAACTTGCCTTTCTATACACCAAAAGAATCTCCAAGTACATTGCACATATTAAACTATTCTGCTTCACAGCACTTTTGTAGGTACGAGTCCACGTTCCCATTCTGCAGCAGAGTTAACTAGTCTGCTCCAGGGGTCACACTTGGAGGTGGGGGCACTTGCTTGGTCGTGACACCCAGAGCTCACATCACCACCCAGCACTCCTCTGCTCACTGAGGTCCCAAATGAGACCGATGCTGTTAGAAACTGTGAGAAGGCTACCTGCAAATACAAGAGGCTGCTTTGTAAGGTCCAGGAAATACCAATTCTGGATGCTGTTTTAAAGCTAAGTATACAGTATTAGGAAACATACCTGGAACTGGAGGGTTTGGGTTTTAAAGTCTCGGTGTTTGACTATTATAATTATTTAACTAAGCTCCATTTAGTCTTGATAAGTAACCCCTGTTACTTTTAAGGGAATCTTACTGAACTTACTGAAAGATTTCCTGCTCACCTGACTTACAAAAGCAATCGTTTTCTTTCTGAATAAATGGAGAGGACTGGCTGATCCTCATGCTTTCGATGTAGACAGAAAAACCTAGACTCAAATCTGCTTGCTTTTCTTATGCAAATCTTCTCACAGGATTAGAAGGGAAAGTAAACAGCAGTCCAACCTGAAGATCTTTTTCTTTTTAGAGGCAGCCTGTTGTATAAATCTGAAACAGAAACTGTTTTCATTTGAAGATCAAATAGAAGTTATCTGGTGAAGCTGACAAACAGGGGCAGAATAATCTGTTTGCATTTTTGGGAAATGGATAGCTCTGGTTTTGTTTCAAGGCAAGTAACTTTTAAATAATATTTAACGAAATAATTGACCTTGATGTTTAAACTACAACTTCCTTCACGTCATTAAACCCACTGTTTTTTAAAAAAAAAGTTTAGTATCTGAACTCTGGCATTCATTCTGCTAATCTCATAATAACATTTGTTTCTTGTGGAATTTTGTTTGATGAACTCATCAGTGAAAGAGGAGAGGAGGAGTTCAGAACAACATGAGCTTTACAGCTCATTTATATTTTTTTCTCCCTGAAAAATAGCAAAAAAAACATATGCAGAATGACTTTTCAGGAATAATTTTTCAGATGGAAGGAACAAGGAGAAGCTTTGTACAGCTGAACCATAAGCCTTGGGACAAACTGTTCTTTTAATATATATTCTGACTTTTAAAATACATTACAATCCTTGACTACAAAAAATGATTTTGTGGAATTTGTCCTCATGATAATTAGGGTCTGAGTCTGCTTTTGAAATGTGAGAGAAATGGAACTAACTCCATAAAGTGTGTCTATCACGTAAAGCTTTTAGGATAGCCTGATTCACACTATATCCTGCTCTTTGTTCAACTGACAGATTTCTAACTGCAGAAAGAGGCACATATCTGGGGGCTGCTATTATCTAAGCTAAATATGTACATTTTGGATGGGTTCTATTTTATTTGAATACTCACAACTTCTGCTCGGGGATCTTAAGCATGAAAGGATTGCAGAGATGTTCATTTTATTAGCTATCCATCAGTCTTTGTACATGGACAAAGGTGCATAAACATACGCATTTACTAGTCTCTCTGCTCTGCAAGAGTTCAGAAAATTACATGCAAAATTATTTCAAATTAAAACAAACAAGCAACCAAACAACATACACATTACCATGCAAGAAAGCAGGCAAATAAACAAGGTGGGGGGAAATAAAAGCCATAAATGAACATGCAGAATTTAGCCTTATTTTTATTTGGCTGTAAATGAAAAATATCATAGCAGCAGTGGATATTTTTTTTTTAAAGTTACGTGATCCTTGAATTACAAAACACTGGTATCTACCTAAACACTGTGGTGTACCCTGCACGTCATGTACTCATACACAGATGAAAGCTCTTCCTTTATCCCTCCTGGCACATATTTTTTTCTCTCTAATGAGTTCCTACTTTCAATATGTGGACGTATGAGGAATGGGGCTGCTTTACTCCCAACAAAGGACACGTAGCTAACATTTCCACTGGTCAACAATATTTGAATTCCCTCCCCAGTGCACAAACAGTCGGCTCAATAATGATTGCAGGCCCAGGATCTAGAGAACATGGTGGTGTTACACAACTGCAGATGTGACGTTATCTGGCAATCTGAGCAGGGTCACGCTGATCATGGGACAATACAAATTCTGTGTCAGGCATCGTGTTGATGCAGGTTGTCTCAACTTCACACAAATGTCAAGCAGTGCAGGCAAGCACAAATGAAGTGGCATAGTCATCTCCCATCTCAGCATTATCCTCTGTCTCTTCCTCCCCTATAGCAGAATTGGCACCTCAGAGCATCCCAGTGCAGTCCCTTAAGCTCTGGTCCAGCTCCTCAGCCCCGCATACTAGGCACCAGCTGACTGACTGGCTAACCAGCTGTGTCTGACAGCACCCACATCAGGAAAGATGATGTGTGTTTGCAGGAGGTATAGCTACTGGGCAGTTTTTGTTACCCCCTCACTACAATCCCATGCTGTGGCTCAACACCAACAAGTGAAGGGAGGAGGCAGCCCCATCCCTGTGGGGCTATTGTGCAGTCGCCTGTCCCCATGGGCTTCCTCTGTGCCCGCCAAGCTGTATTTTCACCACTTATGTGCTTGTGCAACTACTGCTCTTCAGTTTTACAGGGAACCAGAACATGGCACCTGGGGATGGCAGTTCTTGACCTGAGATGCTACAGATGCTACAACAGAGTAGCAGTTGTCGTTCACCTGTAGCTACTTGCAGAAGCTGCTGGCCCTATTTTTTTTTTTTTTTTTTAATTATGAGCTACAGGGAAAACGCAGTACGGTAACTCTTCCCAGCGAATTGGGTGCCGTCCCTGCTGTAAGTCACATCAGACCTATGACCTGTGTGTTTTGTGGCATGCAGCTGGCACCCAGATGATAGGTCTTTTCCTGACAAATGAACACAGCCTGCAACATACTGGCAGTGACAGGAGATGGCATTTCAGTCATACTGGGTAGACATGCTCATACCATCTTTTGCTACTCTGATGGTGATTTGTGAGGAACCCACCTGGCATATTGCCTCAGCCCAGGGACTAAGCTGCATCTCCTCGGCACAGACTTTAAGCAGGGAGCTGTGCAAAACTGGGCTTCTCTATGAGAATGGATACACTCTTTTCCCTGTTCCCCTGAGGACAATTTACACTGAGATTGTGCCGGACCTTGGGAAATTCTCTTACCCCGATACTCATATCAACTGCCCTCACACCAGTTTAGGCAGCCAGTGACAGTGACTGTCCTAAATTTCATCCATCTCCGGTTATCCTGCTTTAGCATCTTCTATCCTAAAAATCTCTTCTTATCAGGTACGGGTATTCTTTGTATCCTCTGCTGAACTGGTATGGAGCATTTTTGCACACTGCAAAACAGCCACTGAATATTTCCCCCTGTATATCAGTGCCAAATTCAGTGGTTCTTATGGAGATCGTGTGAGTCAACTTATAAAGCTCTTTGGGGTCTGTAGGTAACATGTTATGCAAATGCCCCTATCTACTGCTGCTTCCCTGAGTTTAAACAATATCTGTCTGGATACATTTCCTTACCCTTTCCTCCAGACATACCTCTGGCTCCGTTAGAGAGCCCTGGGGAAGCTGAAACCATGATGAAGGCACTAGCGGTGTGAATACATAGAGGATTAATACTGCTAGCCGCTGCAGCATGTCACTTCTGCCTGCGACTTACTAAAGCAGAAAAGTCTTGTGGCTGACATGTCCTCCACTTCACTGGGTTATGTGACACATGCCAGAAAATGTGCCAACCCACTCCCCATCTCCTCGGCATTATTAGCCCAGGGAAGAAAACACAGCCAAAGAACACACACACAACTTTGACAGGTTCTGCCTAATCCACCCACATAATGATATTTCTTATGCTAAGTGCCAGAGCAGTGTAGGGAGGCCACTGCCTGTACCAGCTGCTGGCAAGTCAAAGTTAGTTTCATGGTTATGTTTAAGAGATAGCCTGATGTTACATCAAGAAGCCTTTGTCTCCTGTTGTGCAGCGCTCAGAGAATGACATCAAAAGCCTTCCTAATGCACCCCCTGGGCCATTTGATTATGGGCATGGCACAGACCCGTGCTGCCCCGGGAGACCGTGAGTCACGACGACATCCATGACTATCCTCTTACTCCACAGAAGGAAGTAATGTGCTTTGAGCATAAACCAACCAGGAGTAGATTACATCCTTCCTCATGTCAGCTTAGCCCTGCTGGCTGTTGGGGCAGGCACTGGAGAGGCAAGAGCAGCCTCTCATTTCCCAGCCTTGCTTCTCCCCACCCCTACCTCAGGGAAGCTGTTCCTCCCCATGCTGGGACATGCCATGTGGGCAAACCACACGAAAGAGTTTTGCTCAGCCAGGCAAAGAAGAAGATGCTTTCACTCTCTTCTCCAATGTCCGATGTGGTACGGTTATGTCACATGGTGAAACATCCATCTCTCCTCCAACAGGACAGGCGTATCTGATCACGAGGATGCTGTGTGTTCTCCGTCCCTTGGCATTTGTCCTTGTAATTAGTCTATCTGTTTCTGATTTATTTATTTTCAGGCAGTCTTCTGCACCCATGCTGCCTTGCTTGGGCACATGGGGCAAACCACAGACTTGCCCTTAAACTACACAGAGAAATAAAATCAGAAACAGATTAACCACAAGAATCAATAGCAAGGGGCAGAAAGCACATGACTGGATACTGCAGTTCCCTTCAGAGATCCATCTGCCTCGAAATGTGATGTAACTAGGCTCATATACCACATCTGCGAAGAGGGTAACAGATCCCTCTTCATAACCTGACTCGCAGGGTAAAACTATGCTAGCTCAGAGAAGCCAAGGCATGTTTAAAAATCATTTCTAAGGAAGAAAAAGAAGTCCAGTTTGTGTTCACAGAGGTAAAGCAATCGCCTTCAAGTCTGATGTGACTCCTGTCAGTGTTATTGTTGCTTCCTAGAATTTAGGCTTGAATTTGGCAGAAGTTGAGAAGCAAAGGCACACGCACAACCACTTGTGAGAATCGGTGTGTCTGTGTGCACGGGCCAAGTCTTTCCTGAATAAACACCAGTCACTGGGCTGCTGGGTAAAGTGGCAATATAACATGGCAGTCAGACATGTGTAGGCTCATACCCATGAAGCAAGGCTATTTAAGGATGCAATTTACCTTTTTTCCTACAAATAAACACAACCGGATAATGAACCACACCTCCCAGTGCCAGAATACATGCATTATATTCCATAACTGTTCCTCGTTTGTCTCCCAAAAGTAGCGTCGTTGCCTGGGAGGGAGTAACAAGACATTAATCAAAAATAGATGAGCAGTACAAGAAATGAAGGCCTAGCAGATGAGTATAAATAGCTTCCTGCATATCCAGAATACAGGAGCTGCCTGAAAACATTGTGATTAGAGTCGATACACTCGATCCAGCCACACAGACAGTGTGCACAGCTGTCATTCCTATACTGAACACCTTATCTGATACCCAGTGGTTCTGCAGCCCTTCATCAGGTGAACGATGTGAAGTCGTTGTTCATGCGACAGATCAGACAATGGAGAAAGCCTCCAGACAGAACCCTCTACTTGTTTCTGGCTAGGAAGAATAAATCTTTGCTTCTTTTGGAATCCACAGAAATACAGATGCAAAAGCAGGACGTGGATAAATGAGAGAAGATAAGGTATTGCTCCTGCAAGCAGAACATCCTGTCTTCGAGATGGGTGAGTACTTCCAAACTTTCCAAATGTTTCATTGCCCTCCAGATAGATCATAGATCTGCCATCCTCTCCTTCCCGGATACTTTTCCAGCATTTTAAGCCATAATAGAAGCAAGCAGAAAGCAGAAGTTAGTCTTGAAAAAAGAGATGAGACAAATAAAGGTGAAAAAAAAAAACCCTGAGGATGCCCTAAATTCCGTAGTCAACCTCCCGGACACTGCCACAGAATTTTGCATATCTCCATGAGGACTTGGCCGATCCTGGTTGATCATTAGCAGAACTTGGTGCAGCTGTATAAACAGCAGATTTCTACACCTACAGGCCTTCATTCATTTCCTCCAGTGAGGTTTTTAATTTGACTGGCAGCTAGCCTATCTGGGCAGCTGATAAGAGAAGAAAAAAATCACCCTCCAGTCTCTACATCTCTACTGCCTTTCCTCTGGTTCTCATCATAGAAGTGTACAAAGAATTAAAGAGCTCACAATACATTTGTAGCCAAATATTTACCCTAAGTGAGGTAGATTATATTTGCTTACTGTATCCATTGCCATGCTGGCATGTGTTCAAGACTGTCTAACTCCTTGGAGTACTATTGAATACTTTGAAAAAAAACTTTGTTTATAATAAACTGTTTGCCAATGAGTGCACATTTGGTGTTGCCCAGGGTATACTAGCTCTTGAGCTCACATGCCTGGTGTTTGGGGTAGCGCTTTGTCTAGCTTCACAAACACAGCATCGGGGACAGTCCCGGGATGTGGCCAATTTACCTTAGTCTTTTGCAGGATTATTAAGAGTATTCTGAAATTCTCTCAGGCATTTCACCGAGAGAAAATGTAATTAAACAATGTTCAGAGGAAACGTACTCTTTCAGAAAATACAACTTGGTCTCAATCAGCATGCTTTTTTGAGAGCCTACTTACTTTGACAACATTTTTAATGGAGACAAATTAAAATAATATTTACATTCAATAGTATTTATTGTTTTACCTAAAGTGAAAACATCTAAGTGTTCCTTGTTTCATTTAATTTTGTTTTGAACATTATAGTATTCATATATTTAACATTTTTCCTATTAAATTGAATAATGTCATTATAACTTTTGGGCTTTCTGGTGTGAGAATGATTTGACATTTATGGAACACTTCCATCATGCCAAATATATTTTCTCTGAATTTTCAATCCGTGAAAACTTCAGCACCTTCACTTTTTTCCCAAGTGTTGGAATTTCCCATAGAATGGAAATACTGTTTCCTGACCAGCTCTGCTAGAATTTCTTGCTCTATCAAAAAGAAAGGGGGGAGGGTGTCACAAATACACAACCGTAAACTTGTCAGGATACATTTCTCATTGTTGGCTCATATGTTGCCCTCTTTTGGTAGCTTTTGTACTGTACTACACATAAAAATTTTAACAACTGCTGTAGCAACTCAGCATCCAAAGGGGACTGAGTGCTGAATGTTAGAACTAAGTAACTGTATGAGGAGAGCAATAGGTTGCAAGTTAGTCACTTGAACTAGCTTATAGAGACATCCTATCAGGAGAGAAAAAGCACTAGGGAATGAATGAAGCAGTGCAATATAAAACTGGACTATAAAGGGCAATGAGAAAGAAGAAAAAGGAGAAGGATCTGTAGATACTCACCCATGTGAATAATTTAACCCTGTATCCTGACTTCCATCCTGTGATGACAAACATGACTTTCAAGTATTTGTTCGATCAAGATTTGTAAAGGGAAGCTCTACCCTAATCATCATTCCCCTGGTCTTTCCCTGTTGCTTTTTTCATAATCTATGCAGAGGTTTTATTAAATTCTTATGGGTATTGACTCGCCAAGCCCAGAAGAGTGCCTGCTAACTTTCCAAGACTAAATCCCTGCCAAAGTCAACACTCTTATTTTCACTATTATATTTCTGAAAGATGAAATTAAATATTACATGTTCTTTTACACAGTGATTTGCTGATACTAATTATAAAATCATGTGATACTAATTGCATTATAAGTCTAGAATCATTATTTAAGTGAAATAATGAAACACTGAAGTGTTAATTTTTTTCCAGAAAAGAGTTGTTTTCTGCTATTTCTGAGCAAAATTTTAAAAAAATCCCTCAGTCTGTGGCAATGTTTAAAAGAGTCTAAGGAGCTCTTTTAAAGGTATTCACCTTCTCTTGACTTTCAAAAAGAATCGAGTACTAACTGCCCAAAAATGCCATTCTTAGAGAACAAACTGCTCTCTACTTCAGATAATTCTCAGTTATAAGCACAATAAATGGTTACACAGAAGAGGTATTCCAACTATATCTGTGATCCCGGTTCAGCATTTCACAGCCCTATTTTTTAAAGATTAATTTTCCTTGGTTTGAAAATCAGCATCAGGAATTCAGCCTCACAAGAACTCTTTTGTGAGTAGTCGCAGAGATGATTTCAGAGCTCAGAAGGGAACCATTCCTCCCACCTTGAATTGTGGAGCTTTTGTGGCAACTCCATATGATCAGGAATTCTTGGGATAGGGAAGAACTCCCAGCCTTCCAATGTAAAGACATAGAGCTGTGCTTTATAGACATTCTCCGGTGCTTTATTCAAACCTATCCTAAACCCCCCAGCAACATGAACTCCCCTTGAAAGACCATCTGACAGCCTTCCAATTTTCACCTTAAAAAAATATACCCAAAAGACCTGAGTTCGCTGCCTTCCTCCCTTTCAGTTAAATAATACTGGCTGGTTTAAGCCTTTGCAGACCTTTGTTCCATGCATAAGAATGCAGCAGCCCAGCCTTACAGAAATACATGACTGCCTGCTGATTTCGATGCAGCCAATCCGCATCTTTCAGTGGCCAAGGGCTCATAGATTTTTGCCAAATTTCCTCGCAGGTCTAACCAAGCCCCTTCTGCTCCGGTCTAACGAAGTGCTTAAACATGTGGACCGTTTAAGCTGATATGTAGATCCTTTGTTAAAGCCACCTAGCAGGGCTATAAAGGGAGTTGTAAATCAGCAGCACAGCTCATGCACGTTAAGTTTATGCTTAATGAGACGCTGGGTTTGAGCCTCAGTCTTTCCCCCAAAGTGATTTTTCCAGCCTTTGAATCGTTGTGGGATTTCTTCCAACTCCTTCCAGTCAGTCAGTGGCTGGCAATATTGAACAGAGAGTTGAATGCGGTAACACAGAGCTTTACACGTGAACTGTTACCTCCCTGCTTCGTGACACTTGTCTGTATGTGCACAGTCTTTATCACTATGCAAATTCATACCTCACTCCCACCTGATCTGCTCTCCACTATGCCTTGAAACTCTATCAGCAATATTGATGGCCAGGACACGTACATTCAAAAATATCTTCCTTTCTTTTGGGTTTTTTTTTCGTTTGTTTGGTTTTTTTTTTAGTTGTTTTGGGGATTTTGTACCCAGCTTTCTAGTATCTGCCGGTCCTTTGATATCATTTATCTGCTGTCTCCTGTTTGCATTCCTTCCTGGTTTAGTATCATCAGCACATTTCACTATTATGCTGTTTACCTCTGCTTTGAGATTACCATAGAGATATTAAATAGAACGATGTCTGTCAAAAGTCCCTGCCGTGACCCACAAGACATTTCTACAAGCTACGATAACACAGCAATTGATCGTTGCCCTTTGTTTACATTCTTTCTCCCATTTCAGTCTACACAGCAGTGTTCCCCGCCAAAACAATTAAAGTTCTTTCTCTCAACATGAATACCTGAAACAGTAGCAAATTACATATTCAGTGCTCCCTATAGCCACTCTCCTGCATTCCCACCCAGTCTGTTTATCTCTCAGTTCACTTGCTGTGTATACTACCTTGCTTGCCGTGTGCCGACTCGGAGTGTGCTGACCGTAGCCTACAGCCGTGGTCCCCAAATCTATAATATACAGAATGTATAATGTTGCATATTAACATGAAAGGTACATTCAATATGCTTTATCCTTTCCAAGACCATACTGCTTGCTGCTCCTGACACTATTTGTCTCAAAGTTTCCTTGGGATTAGTGGATGATTTAGCTGTACGAAATAAGAAGAATTTGGCCTGACATGTTTAAGACATTTTCCTTAATTTATGACTTTTGAGGCCAGAAAGGACCATTAACTCATCATGTCTAACCTCTCCTGTGTAACAGACTATAGCATTGCACCATTCCCCATATACCAAGCCCAATAATTTCTGTTTGGCTGACACGTATTTTCCAGAAAGGGATCCAGTTTTGATATGTACACTATCACTTTCTTGGGCAGTTTGTTTCAGCAGTTCATCACATTTACTGCTACAAATCCAAGCCTCATTTCTTGCTTAAATTTGCTTGGCTTACATTTCCACCCACTGATTCTTGTAATACATTCATCTGATGCAAGACACTTTTTTTCTTGTTGTGAAGGTAATTATACACTGTAATCCAGTCATCTCATTTTGATAAGGAAAACAAAGCATATTCTCCAATCTACTAGCAGTTCTTATGTCTTTTCTCCCACCCTTTTTCAGATTTCTAGCACCCACAGCACTGTAACACACCACTGCCATATAGTCAGCATTACACTCAACTCGTATGTCCCTGCTAACTCATTCAAAGACGACATTAATCCTCTTTCGCACCATCAGAGCACGTCCTGTGTCCAGTTGCTTCCCCACAATGATACCAAAGCCTTTTCAAGCACGACCCTTGGGATACAATTTCTAGTGCATCAATACAGCCGCTGTTAGTGCATGACTTCAAATTCATCTCGTCTGCAGAGGTTCCGTTCACCGAATTTGGGCTGCTCCGTCTCCATAATTTATTTATCATTCCACCAACTTTAATTTCCTCCCTAATTTGCTAGCATTGTTTTACTAGGGATGTACTTATCTCTCAATCATTAAGGACAATTTTGTAGCCTGCCAGGCGTAACACCCATTTCTGCAGACTGACTCCAGAGCTTTCATTTGGAGCTGACAGTTACTTTTTGACATCTATCCGTTAGTCAGTTCTTAATCCGCTCAGCAATCACTCAATAGCTATTGTACAGCACTCATTTTTTCTAAGTGCCTAAACAGAGAAGGCAAACGAGTGTATTTGAACGCTAAAAAAATAGACTTAGAAGCTAAATCCTGCAAAGTGTTGAAGAGCCTAATCCCCACTGGTGCCTAAACACTTACAAGCATGCAGACTTACGTGACTGGTTGTAGGTCCACAGTTATGAAACCTCATGTTTGTATATTTTTCTGTTGATATTAGTTTCTCTTATCTGTGAAAGACAAAACTTAGACATCACAGCAGTTGGATGGACCACACGTTTTCTTTTCCAGTCACACACACACAGAGCTTTCCTTTTGTTTCTCTGCATCTCCACAGGTAACTATTATTTTTCAAAAATAATTGGCAATGGCAGTGTAAATCTCTTAGATAATACTTGTAATATCATTGGGTGCGGATTATGCAGCTTTAGTGACTTTCATCCATATATCCAAATATCCTAAGTATTCCCTCATCTGTTTCTATCAATAGGATTTATTTATTTGTGTCACAGTGTTTCTTTCTTGTTAATTGCTTCAAGTTATTTTATGTAATTAAAGACAGATGGTAAAGCAAAGTTCAGTATCTCATCCATTTGTTAATCAGTGGCTTATGCAGCTCTATAAATGTAGCAGGGATGTTATGATTTTGGTTTTTTGTGTGTTGTGCTTTAAATTAAATACTGGGACCAATTCCTAGTTACTCTGAAGCCAATGACAAAAACTGCCATTGACCAGGATCTCGCAGTGGGAGACCATGGATGGGGAAAGCTGCGAGCCAGCTCAGTGTGGTGTTTATGCTTTACAGAGGCACACAGCTCGCCCGCTCTTAGACCCAGGTCTTACTGTGGACCTTTGCACCAATAGCTTCCACAGCGTGTCCGTGGGAGACGAGCGGCCAGGTCAGGGCGTTAACGAAGAGGTTTGTTCTCCTGACTTTGTGGAAACCCATCCCTCATCTCAGCATTCTTTGGGTTTATTCTATTTTGGGGTAATTATTTTTTTTTCCACATGCAAGGGAGCAAAACATCTGTTTTCATTAAGGACATCTTGTTCTTCAGATTAGAGAAAATCACCAGGAAAGGGAGAACAAATAAAAGTCTCCAGAGGAGAAAGAGGCCCACCACGTGCTCCCCCTGGGTAGCCATCTTGAAACGATTCAGAGCGTTGCCTGCAGCTGGCAGCCTGTGAGCAGCTCCGGCCGTCCCGGCTCCCTCCCTCCTGCACAGTCCATGCACCACTCACTTCACACCCAACCTATTCATGGGCTTATTTTACCCCAGCTATTTTTCCTCCATATCTATCCATAGAGTGCTCTCCTCGCTCTGAAATCCATCGGCAGGCTGTAGTATACTGTATTATTTTGATGCCCTTATCTTTTTTTCTTTCATAAAGGAAAGATTAATGGCATTCTTGCTGGTTTGCCTGTCTGCTCCCTTTGCTCACACACTAACAAGAGGAGTGAGTGTACCCTTCACATGGCATCAGTGGCAGCAATGGGTTGCTGACCAACTTGCTTCTCAGCTGCTTGCTCCCATCTTTCAGTCCAACAAGCAATTTGGCTTTATCTGTTTTGACTCAGTACTAGCCTGCTCCTATTGTTTCTCACATTCTTGCATTTCCACCAGAGTATGTGACTTACAGAAATGCAGTTCCTCAATTAGACTACAAGGAGTGTGCTGGAAAATGCAAGTCAGCCTAAGGATTTATGTGCTACACCAAATTATCATAACTGACACAATACTTCCAGCAAGCAAGTTTGGAAATATCAGAATCTCCCCTATCCCCCCTTTGCCCCCCCTTCCTTGGGAAGGCCAAATTAGAGAGAATAAGGATTTCTCATCGCTACTGTGAGTCATGCTCACACTGAGCACATGGCTGGTGAGGTCAGCGAAAAGGGTTACTGGGCTTGGACTATAGAAAAAATGGATTCTGCTAAATGACAGTGCAGTTAGAGCAACATGAAAGAAGAAGAATGCAAAAGCCACCAAGGCCCCTAAACCACAGGCAGAAGGGAAGAGGAGATGGACTCATGCTTCTCGGAAGAATGAGCAGAGACAGGTGGCATGGGACACTTTGCTCTTTTATTCACCTAACCTTTTGGCCCTTAACATAAGCTTTTCTTTTTTCCCCCATGAAGGTTCACAAAAACAACAAATTCACCTATTTTACTCAGCCTAGGATGCGATTTTTAAAAGTGTTAGCACCACTTCTTGTTCTCAGGAACACACAGTGAGGCATATCTGAAAATAAATGGGTAATTTCTGCCAAGTAGGTGTCATGTTAATCCCTATTTAAAATGCAGATATTCAACTTTAAGCATATGCTTAAGTCCCAATAAAGACAATGCAATTTCAGCAAACTGTAATTCAGCATGTGCTTGGTTGAATACTCGAATCAGGTCACAACCGATGAAGGATTACCCACACCAGCAGTCCAGCAGTGGATTGTAGGATGGTGCTTAGATCTCTGAGTCTACTACAGCAGGTGCTTTTTTCCCTTTTTTTTTTTCTTTTTTTTTGTGATCCTGTAGAACAAGTTTCATCCTTCAGGAAACCAGCTGTATTTGGCACCTATTGTAAGAAATGACAGTTGAAAATTCCAAACTGCTTTAACCACAGAGAAAAAAAAATCTTCTAATGCTGATGTTGAAACACAACTTTCAATTTTAAAGGTTGATTGATTGTTTTGGGTTGGGTTTTTTTTAATTGTTAAATGCTAAAGCAGCGAGCCGACACACTTTACAGTCTATTGCATCGGGCTCTTTTTCAGTAGGTTGGCTCCTGCCAACAACAGGTTCAGAACTGCCAGTTCTAATTAAAAACTTTATTTTAAAGATACATTTCACAGTTTATTCATGGCAGTAAGTGCTTCCCACCCCGCGAAGTTTAAATTACTGGATTGAGCAAATGGATACAGTTTCTTTCTACTGATTCCCAAGTAATGGCTTTAACTAATTGTTTCAGCAATTCATGATTGGTCTACTATGCCTGTTGAAATCAATTTCTTCTTTTAGACCAGTCACCTACAGTGGACTCCCTGAGTTGTGTCTATTTCTTTGCCCAGGGTTTAACTGCATTTTATTTTCCTTTGTAATTTTGTATTGCATCAGTTTAAAAATGGCCAAAGATTATTCCTGCCTCAAGAATTTCAGTGACAAATCCTTTTAGTAGTCCCAGTTGTAACGGACAGACAATTGCCATCATAAACTCTGTATAAGTAGCATTGTGAAATCCATTATTTATAAGCATATTCCATAACAAAAAATATTTTGATAACCCATGCTTCTCCCTGCTGTGGCCAGCTCTCTGCCTCAGAAAGAAAACACGAGTGAAACAGTTTTCTGCCTTCTAGATTTAGTGGGAAAATAGCGCCTTCAACAGCAAGGTCTTTTCTGAACACCAGCTCTAGAAATGCCACACACATGGGTGGCTAAATTTTACTTTGGGTTATTTCTCTGCCACCTAAGGCACACACTGAATGGAGTTTCAAAGGAGCAAAATGTAGCCTAACCTTTTGACTCATCATGTGTTTACAGTTATTAACCAAATGCAGAGTATGTATTATACTACTATAACTAGCACTTGTTATCCTGTATCCTTTATAAGCTTTTCAGATTAAAAAAATAGATTGAGTGTTCTATTAAGTGATGAAATAATAGATCATATCTTTATTTTATTATTTGGTTATTCAAGGTTAAAGAAACAGATAGTTTTACTTGTCCTTCTCAGTATGCTGATCATTAGCTATTGTAGGGCATGTTACCGGCAGCAACTGAACAACTTGCATACTAACAGTATCACATCAGAAAAAATCATTACAATTCATTAAAGCCCTATCTGCATTCTCACAATGATATAAATACACCTCAGTCACTTAGTGAAGTCAGATGTTTGCATCTACCAATGGGTTTTAAAGCATGACATAGGCTAGAGATTCCTAAGGAGTTTCAGACTACAGACCGCATCTTCATAAATTTTGCCATTGAGACTCACCCCTGCCTCCTGATCACACAGGCCACCTCCTGGTTTTGGTGGCTGAAGAACAGCCCTGAGGCAAGTACAACTGTTAACATTTAAAAGTGCTAGCTGGGAAATATTTAATGCATTTTTAGCTACTTGTAACACCATTAAGCTGTTGGAGAAAAAAAATAAAGGCAATCCTATCTGACCAGCCAGCTTCTCTACAGACCTCCAGCAGACACTCCCCAGGTCTTTGGAGGTCTGCAGACCACAGTTTGAAATCCACTGCAATATAGAAATGACCTAACACTTAGAGCAGCTGAAAGTTCTTCACACCTGTATTTTTTTACAGTTAGAGACAGATGTGGCTTCAATTGCACGATAAAGAAAGACATATAATTTTGACTAAGAGACATTTAACTAAACCACCAATATATTGTCTTAATTCAAAGCAGGAGTAAGGGGAACATCTCCAAATCCAAAGAATGTATTATATCATCAACTCCTTGTTTTTAAGTGGTTCCAAACCATCACAAAGATTGTGTAAGAGCAGCTGATTCCCAATATAGATATCCTTTTCTTGGGCACTAAGTCATGCCAAGACCCTGGCTGAAATTTTACAAGGAGTGTCTCAGATTGTACTTTAAATAATAGTTATTAGTCATAAGGATTGGCTACCTTTCTTTTCTCTGAAAAGAAGCTATAAATGTACCATCATTTATTCATTTCTGAAATCATCACATTGTCCTCCAAAAGAGTTGGGTTAAATTTACAAAATTTAGGAGCACATGTTGTGGGGCATGTGTTTAGGATGCCCCTACTCCTAAACTCAAGTTTGAGTATATGTCCCATCAGTTGTAAATTCTATGAAAAGTGTGTTCAGCCAGCAGTAAGCACTTGAGTCTTTTCCACAAATTCCTGAAGGTGGGATTTCCTCCTCATTTATTTAAAACGACTTCTTGATAATTACTTTTAGTCTTGCATTGGTGTACCAGTTCCAAGGTCCAGTCATTAACTAGGACTCCAAGTTGATAAGTGCTGTATGGACAGAGAGGAAGAAAATTTTCCCTACCCTAAAGGGTTTGTAATGTAAACTCCTAATTTAAAATTCATTAATTTTACACATCACCTTACATAACAATCACAATGCCATAAAAGAGTGAACACATGCTTGTAATTAAAGCCATGGCAGTCTCATCCCATTGTATGAAAAATAGCTCTATCATAATGGTCCTGAGTTCATGCCAGAATAGCAGCTAATCATGGGAGAAAGATGATCTAACACTTACAGAACATGAAAATAGAAATGAAACGTTCTGGTTCCAGCCTATTTTCTCTAGACTTGCTGGGTGATCTTGTGCGTGCTACTTAAGCTTTCAGTCCCTCAATTTACCCATCTGCAGAACAGCAATAACAGTATTTATCTGACTCAGAAAAGTTTTGTAAGAATAAATCCATAAATCATTAACTCTCTTACGTACTCTGAACAAGCTTTCTACGCAGCACCCGTCATAGATACTCTTGAGAAGCACGCATGGACTACTGATTTTAGCCCCATAATACCTCTAAAAGTAGAGTTCAGGGAATATGTGGCAGGAGCAAAAAGATCCATCATGGTCAAACCATTTCTATTCCTATGCTATTTGTATTTCACCTCTAATATGCAATAAGGATAAAGTTAATCAAGTGCATTTTGTTATTTCTTTCTTTATAACAGTTTAGCAAATATATATTCAGAAAGTCAGACCAAGGTTTTCTACATAAAATTTGTGGAGCAACTCCTTTGATTCTTAATCCGTACTTTGTGTTCATAAAAGACATAAAATTCTTTGTAAAGGAACAGGGTCACAATAATATCTTACAAGGAGAGAAATTCTGGTAAATGCTACTGTGGATGACTTTTCATCTGAAAAGAATGCAGGAATAATGCTCAGTAGCCACAGCATCACTGTGTGCTTGTACCTAGCAAGGGAAATGCTGATACCAGATCATCAAGGTCTGTAGTCCCATTCATTGGCAAAACCATTCATGATACGAGAATGAATGAAGTGCCTTGGAAGTTAGCAGTCTCTGATTCTCTGAGCAAGTTTCGCAGTTCAGGACAGAGCCCGTCTATCGGTGGCATACTTTCAGCATGTAATCGTCTGTGAAGTCACGTCCTAACAGAGATAATGAGGTCCCATTTATTATTTGCCAAAGAAGTGAAGCAGTTTAAGCCTTACTCTCCTCTGCTGGAAAATTAAGTGTTTGAAATTTGGACCTGATCCTACCTTCGCTGAAGTCAATGATAAGACGCCACCTGATTTCAGGGGAGCAGCAGTAGACTTTTTGTAATGCAGAGATCGCATTAAATTCACTTATCCCTCTCTCACAGAGTGGAAAGCAGGTCATGGGTCTGATGTTTGCAGCAATAATGAGGAGGCTTTAGAAACTAAATTGGATGTAGTTGATGATTTTAGCACAAATTGAACTGAAGTACTAATGACTTACCAAGCATTATTCTTATCTGTTGCACAACCAGCACATGATGATGTCCAGAAATAGTGTAACATCATACTTTGGTAAAAGGCTCAAGGGCTGATACTCTGTTCACTCGCATTGACATAAATCAGGAGGCAACTTCACTAAAGTAATTGAATTATATAAGACTAAAATTAGTGAGGGGAGAATTAAGTCTAAAAAGGACTTCTCCAAGCAGTGAAAGGGAAGAAGGTGTCACCTGCCTCTAGCCCCATCCATCTGAGACGAGGGCAGCCCCAGCCAGCTGTGCTTGCGGAGAGCCCAGCCCCGGTGGGGACCGCAGCAGCCCTCCTGTCACATACCCCACGGCAGCTTTGCTCGGGGCGAAAAAAAGCTGGAGGGTTGGGATCAGAGACAAACCAAGCAGATGGTCCACCCCAAAGGAAGCCACAGGGAAGATCAGGTCCTTGAATTTTACTGTGACACCAACTCACCTCAGTCAGTCCCAGGCCAAGGTACAGGGCTGCTCTGAGCCAGTTTGCCTGGCCAGGGAGTTGGCTCACGGGTTGCAGTGAATATCCTGGAGATACTGGCTCTTTTTGACACTTGTCCTATCGCCCTGACAAACACAGCTGCCCTCAGCAGGGGGGCATTGGCTGCTTCTGGCATCAGCTCCTAATTCCTCATATTCAGTGCAGGGTATTGAGACAAGTTTTTCTTCAGTGTGTTACAGCAGGTTACTCATATACATTGTTTAACCTTTGGTGAAAATGCAGATTTCTCGGTCCAGTATCAGCTCCACTCCTTTTTAGGTGTGTCGCATTGCCTTCTATGGCGCTTGATGAAACATGCAGCATGTGCACTGCCCTGCCATATCCCCCTTATTGCCCACCGAGCTCCTGCTACAAGGTCCCCTCCAGGACATCATCTGACAGTAAGTCAGGGATACCTGGTCTAACACCAGGAACTGAAAACTGATCTTTGAGCCACACTTTGAGGGCAACAGAGCCATGTCCTACCCTATTCAATGAGTGCTTCTACTTTCTGAGCTCAGAGAGACTAAAAGTATCATCATCCAGCCTTTTTATATCTTTTTACACAAACCCAGTATCTTGTTCTATTGAGAAGCCACAGTATTTCAAAAACAGTAGCATGTTCAGCAGAAGACACTTAACTCATTCCTCCTTTTATACATAGCAAACACAGGTACTTCTGTAGCTGTGGGCATCCTCTTTTATGTACAAAAAGCTAAAATTAAAGATGAACGGTTCCTGTGCAAAAATTTAGTGTTCTTTATAATGAACAACTCTGATTTGTAAGTTAAGGGGTCTTTTACATCGTTGTTACCGTAAGTCGGCAGATGAGAAACTCTCTAAGACTCAATTTGGAGTTTTAGAAAGCAGGCATTCTTTATTGCGGCGCCGGGTGCAAGGTGGAATTTCCACAAATCAAGCACGCCTATGCCGAGATCACTGTTACATTTATACACAAGAATTACAAGGTAGTACACTCCCAGTTACAATGATTGGTTAGTGATTTACATACAATTATAATATCTGTTGCGTCATTCTCTTCTGTTACTACGCTTGCGCAGGGGAAGGGTCTTCACCTGGGCAAGGGTCTTCTTGACCTGTGGGTGTGTTTTTTAGTATTATAATGAAGGCAGTTCACTTCAGGACACCTTAAAAGTAAGTTTTGTTGCCAAGTTGGCCAGCTAGATATCTACCTTGCCAGGTTGTCAAATAACTCATCCCATATACAATAGAACCTAGGTGCTTTGGTTATGGTCTAGAGAGTCCAGAGAATAGGGACTTCAAGCAGCACAGCCTCAGATAACAAGTAACACAGCAACCCATACGTAACGTTAACACAGAGGCTAACTTCTTAAATCAAGATGTTCTTATAGTTGATTATTTCACAACCAAACATAGAAATATTCAGTAAAACTTAAGATAATCTTCAACATTGTGAATAAACTGTTCACCAGTATTATATCTTTAAGCAGCATTTTAGCTATTTTACAACTGTCTGCAAATCAGCATCTTACATGGCTCAGAACAATTAATTATATTGAAGATTTAAACTAAACCAATGCTCAACAGAACTGCAGCCTTATTTTTGAATGCTTTGTTAGAAAGCAAAGAGAATGCTATTTTTTAGCTAGAACATGTGTGTGCATATAAAGGCAAAACATTATTCACAGCTAAAGTTGCAGGTGAAATAGAAGATTACAAATGCTGAAAATCTCATATAGTACTTTAGGTTAGGAACAATAAACTTTGCGCTTTTCTATAATACCTTACACCTGAGAAGCTTTAAATACATTACAATAATTAAGTCTGACAACATCACTGTGATATATGTCTCCATCTACAGATGGGTAAACTGAGACTGAAAGTGGTTCTTTGTGCCAATTTGTGCATTACCCAATCAATCAAAGAACAAAACAGCAGAGAACTTATGATGTCCTGGCTTCCACTTCACTGGTCAAACTTTTACCAGATCACGTCTCATGCCAAGAGGACCTCATGCTAACAACCTCATTGTATTTGAGAGTGGGACCCAGAGCTTTCAACTCCATTATTGCAGTAACCCTTGATTACTTGTATTCCTGCCTATTAGTTTAGCATATACAATTATTTTTACAGACAAATAAAATAAGTTCAGGATTTCACATATTTTTATTTTAATTATTAATAATAGGACCTCATCTAACAACCTCATTGTATTTGAGAGTGGGACCCAGAGCTTTCAACTCCATTATTGCAGTAACCCTTGATTACTTGTATTCCTGCCTATTAGTTTAGCATATACAATTATTTTTACAGACAAATAAAATAAGTTCAGGATTTCACATATTTTTATTTTAATTATTAATAATATTATTTCCCAAGCACCCCAATTAAAATACCGTTGAAAGTCTTTCTCTCATTTGTCAAAAGTCGTAGTAAATTTATTCCCCTTTTATGTGGTACTGGATTATTTACTCTTCATTTTCTACATGGAACAAGCCCTGACTAGAAACTAGATGGCAGACATGACATGTCCAAATCCCAGAAACCTGCTCATTTGACTTCATTGGTCTGTTGAGGGTTTGGCTTTTTTTCTGATCTTGCACGTTAGCTCCATCTTTCTGCGAATGCATCAGCCAGCCTGCCTGAGCTAGTCACAGGCAGGATTAGTAAAATTAGGCATCCACAGATGTTAGGCTACCAAAAATGAATACCAATGCTGTGAAAGTGTTTCAGGGGCTTTCATTCTGCAAGAGACTGCAGGATTTGCCAAGATGGAGGGCCTCTGCCCCCGCTCCAGTGCAGAAGCTGCCTTTTAAGACCCTTCTCTTTTCTCAGAGCAGCTGGGGCAGTTTCTGAGCCAGGACCAGGGCTGAAGCTCAGCTGGGAGATGGCAGGATATCAGCAGAGGCCAGGTGTTGGGATACTCCTGCACGATAAGTTATCTGCGTGAAAAGAAATTGCACGATTTATAGGAGTTAGCAGCAGCATGGCTAATGAGGACAGAGCATTGTGGAAGTGGACTGATCTGTAGAAGTGTTGAGCAACCACAACTCCCATTTACTTCAGCACTTTTGCAAATCAGACCTTCAGGGTTATTTGCTTTTTGGAATAAGCCAGTTGTGGTCTACATCAGCCTGTCCTCTTGGCAGTAATGGCCCAAGCCATTCCTTGCTGGCTTTGACTGGCCGTGATCAGCACAGCTCCTGATTACAGACCATGTCACAGTTATTTTTAGCATATCAAATAAGCGGAGAGACTAAGGGCCTGGTTTTTGCTAAGTGATTGAAATGCCTGTTTCCTCTCGCTCAAAGCATTTCTCTCTCCAGGCTCAGTAGACTGTTGTTTTTGACAAACTAAGACTCCCCATCTTACCATTGGGCAGGCTGGGAGAGCTTGGGAGAAAAGAATCAGCTAGATTATAAGAATCAGCTAGATTATAAAAGCTTTAGAGGATTTGTTTATTTTATCACTTCGTTTATCTTTTCAGTGTTATTGTTCTGTCAAGTAATCGAGAGATGAAGAAGGGCTACATCACAATTACACTTGGCTTTGATTCACACAAACCAAGAAAGATGGGTCAATGGTGGCTGTCATGTGCTGCGCCCATTCCCATTGCTGTCCCTTGGAAGGAGCCTTTGTTCATTTTTCCTCATTTCTGGCTACTCACCAGGAAGGGCCAATGAAGTGGGAATCTTCTTCAAGGTGATCCTTTGCATTGTTTTCTCTTTTGCGTCAGTAGGAAAGAAAAGTAACTAAGCAACACAAATCAGGGGGTTTTTCCACTGACTTACAAAATGCTAGTGTTTTTTTTCCACAGACTTTCCTACTGCCATACATCACTGCCATTGATTTATCTGTTTCACTGTGTGAAAAGCTCATCCTCTACTAGCCTGATTCACTGAGCTATCTTGTACCACACCATTCATGTACTCTCCCAAAGAGTTTACTTGCAGCTTTTTCATAAGGTGAGAAAATAACCTGGCTAAGACAGCTATAACTGGATTGATTTTCCAAAAAATTTCAGTTTTCTCAAAAATTTTCCTGGGACTCAATTGAGATGACTTTAAACTTTTCTACAAAAAATGAGACACAGAGGGATCTACCCAACCAAATCAAATTGCATTGCAACTAGCCTACCCACCTCAGTACAAATCCCTCCTTTGTCTGATTTAGAATATAGATGTAGGCATGGGGCTGCCACATGACTACCTTAGTTGCTGGCTGTTTTGCGGAGCTTCTCTGCCTGTCTCCAGCCCTCTTTCCCCATTTTCTGCCAATCTGTACTCTCTCCCCACCGTCGTCTCCTCCCCTGGTCTAGCCCTAAAAATGTAGCTGTTAAAAAATCCCAACCAGCTCTATGGACCTGTACAGTGATGAGGAAGATCTGGCTGTCGGAGGACTATTTGTCACACACATTGAACTTAGCTCAGAGTCTCATTAGTTCCTCGTACGGAGCTTCAAGGGTATTTGTTTGGGATGGGCTGCGAACCTATCTCAACCAAAGTTAACTCCCATTCACTGGGAGATGGAGGAGGTGGTGCCAGTAACATTACAGGGTTCAGAAATACAACACAACTTGTCATAACAAGTTGCTCTGGCAACATCTGTTAACAGCCCACAGAACTACGTAGCACTTAAGCCAGATATAGCCGTAATGTAGTTTTTTGCACTGAGCTGTAGCTATTTGTACCTTTCCCAGACAGCAACATATATTACTTGCTCCTGGCCTCAGAAAACCCCACCATTTATTTCAGGGAACATTTGCATTTCTCTGGCATTAGGCTACAATGCCATGCCAGGTACATCTCAGCAACAGCCTTTTTTGGAGACATCAAACTCAGAATTACATCAGATTCCTCCAGACACTCCTGTCAATGCTCAGCCAGCAGCAGAGTCTGGCCCAGACATCATTGCTTCTCAATCAATGGAGCTAATTTCTTCAGAAACTCCTCCCAGTTTCACCATCACTCCAAATCCTTAACAACACAGCATCCAGTTTCATATACTCTATCCAGCATTGGGGAAACTGGCGTGGCACCACCAGGCAAGACTATAGAAAAGCAATTTTGGCTTCTGAGTTCATCAGTATAACCATTTTGGTGTCTTACAGTCGCTGACGGATTTGCGCAGACCAAGCGAGTCTCTTACAAGCAGTGAGGTCATATCAACATGGCTACTCTACCACAAATGTAGTCTATAAAGAGGGGTAGATGATAGGGAAGGAGACAAGGACTCCTGTTTTCTTGTGCACCATCAGCATCCTGTCACAAGTCACAATTCTTTTATGCTTTTAGCATTTTGCATGAGCAATTCATGAAAGAGGGGAGCGCGAAGACAATTTCCAGAGTGAAAATTACTTGATAATATTTCTTTTGGAATAAGGGAGCCCTTCTGGGTGTCTACAGAGACAAAAGTCAAAAGAGGTTAATGCGTGCCACAGCTGTGCCATGCCCTTCCTCTGGCTCTAGTAAGCCTGGTGGGTTTTTCCACTGAAACAGCAAGGGATTTTCCTATCAGAAGGCAGTTGGTATCAGCAGATCTCCCAGCTTATCTAGATGTCGCATCTCTTCCAATTTAAATGCTACATCAGTGGTTATTAAGCCTGCATTGCAAAGAAATAAAACTAAGGAAAACATTCTGGAGGGTGCTCTGGATTTTATTAAAGGATTGAATTTCTCACTATATTACACTTTTTCCATATGGCTGAAATCTGGACCTGCATAATAGTCTGAATACACTCGTATACTGCTAGTGGTATAATCCCAGATGGTGACAAATGACCCCATTCCAACAGCAATGTATAGATCTTTATGACACCAGTGCTCAGCCATGCTCTTGGGATATTCCCTCCAAACAATGAATGACTGGCAGATAACATAATGTTTAACTTCTGCCTTCACTTTTGTACACGCTCTATGGCTAATGCTGCAGAGCTACTCATTTGTTAAGTACTCAGCCTTGTAACAGCGTACAGATGACATGAGATATTCCCTTAGCCGCCATCGAAGGATCTCCTTTGGTCCGCGAAGGTCAACTGTGGTGCACACAGTGTGTCACTATCTGTGTGTAAGGATATGCTCTGGCACGCTAGAAGTGAGCTGATAACGTCTTACCCCTGCTTGGGCCCTTCAGCTGCCTCTTGGGGAAGTGAGAAAGGCTGCCAAGCTCAAGATGTGCTGCATCCTGCAATTTGGCTTTCCCGAGAAGAACAACCCCTCCCCCAAACTCACCCACGCAGTTCTTTACCCCAAGAAGAGGTCATCATACAAAAAGTAGATAGGAGGGAAAGAGACTGCACACTTGACTATAACTGTAAAAGAGAGAAGTCCAGAGTCCTCTTGAGATGTTGTGTAAAGAGAAAGCAATCTGGGCTGTCTCCATTTTTACAGAAAGACCTCTGTGCTTTTGTGGACTTCATGGCCTGCCAGATGGAGACGGCTCCAAGTAACACTGAGCTCTTATTGCCGCAGAAAACCAAGGAGAACTATAACCCCGAGTACTGCAGGTGTAGGAGGGAATACTTGCTCAGATGATGATTCAGTCAGCATCTGAATAAATAAGGTCAGACAGCCAGAGATTATTCCAATGAAGGGGAGTTGATTTGTTTGGGGGGCAGAAAGGAGGGGCTGTTTGTTTGTTTCGTATCATTATACTGAAACTCTGCCCTGCTCTGAGTTTTTTTTCCAAGAATTAGTTCTTATTTATTTTAATTAAGACCTCAGTTTAGCAAAACATATAACTGGGTGTAGCCTACCTGAAATGGAATAGCTGTATCAAATACAGAAAACCTAAGGTTAGCATATGCTGTGTAGTCAGTATTATGTAGCCTTTATAAACATACCTGCAACAGTGTTAAGGAAGACATCTCCACTACAGACCATGAAAAATAAAAAACTACTTGCCTCAGAGGGGTGAGACAGGATTAATTAGTTAGTGCTCGTGCAGCACTGTGAAGATACAAATCGTGGGACTGTGCTATTAGCAAGCAGAAGATGCCAACGGGAAGCAGCATTGTTAAAGGCACGAGGACTAACAATGGTTTTGTTCTCACATTTGTAAATGATTCTTCTGCTATTGAAAGGTGTTGGCCTTTCAGCCTAGGAGACTGAAATCCTCTTTCTTCACCCAAAAGAGCCTTCATGGGCCGTGCATACTTTCTCACACTCCCTCACCAGTGTTCCTCACTATTAGCTTATAGATGCTAGACAGTAGTCCATTCTCCATAGCCCTTTTATTGCTTGGCCTCTGCTTCAGCTGCCAAGAAGGGTGCCATTTAGACTCGATTGTTACGGTAGCTTTTATGATCTAGACATGGTGTCTAGGATCGGAGACTTCCTAGCAATTCTGCATATGCTGCTGCGCTGCCATCAGAAGAGAAGGGCTCCCGGCTGCCAACAATGTGGGCAGAATTCAAAGCAGTGACCTACAGATGAAAGGCACCCCATCCCAAAATGGGCCAGCTAAGCCATCCAGCCACCGAATGCCAGCTCTTCACTGAATGAAACTGTATTGTGATGTGGTGCTCAGAAGGGAAAAAAAAAAAAAGCAGTTTTAAAATATCTGTGGACAACGGCTGTCTAGAGCTGGGGCTGCAGACACTCAGACCTTGCTTACATAACATTTCTATCATGCACCGTCCTCCCATCCAACTCCCCACCCCATGCCAAGGTGCTGGAGGGAGGTCTTGTTCTTATTTATGCAGCATGAATACAAAATCAGAGAGGGCAGCAGAAACTTTCCACGGAAAGGTATGGTGCCTTTGGTATGCTGGGGAAAATAGCAGAGCAAGAACAGCTTGTAATTTAGGGGGAAGAGAAGGATTAAAGAAATTGGAATAACTATATCCAAGCATTTCCTCAAAAAGCAGGATGACTGCAGCCCTTTAAACCCAAGACTCACAGAGCAATATACTCCACAGCAGACCAAAGCATCTTTTCTCCCTATGTTTGCTATATTGCTCACTTTGACAAGCAAAATCCTTTTTTACCCTGTTGTCCTCAGCTCCTGCCACTCATACGACCCCTGCCCTCCTTCCCCGCCAAACGGAGGCCAGCCGAGGAAGGTGGTTTTGTCACCTGGAGTTAATTCATGCCGGTCTCCACTGTGCAGTGCCGCTGTGCCGGGGTGGGACCTTTTCAGATGTCGGGATGATAGGAGAAAGAACAACGAAGCAGCAGAGTATGTGTGGCGGGTGGCCGAGTCATCCTATCACCATGTATTTGTGTAGTTTCTTTTAGTGCCATCCAATCTTTCCTTCTGTCCCTAAATGGCCTGTGTTGAAAATGTCCCTGCTTACAGTTGCTCAACTGGAATGAGGACAAATTGTTTGCAGTGGCCCCCTTCCAAATGCTTGTGCTGTAACTTTTGTCTTGACTAGTCTCTGGAGATATCTCTAGAGTGAGTTTCCTATGACTCGTTTGCACTACCCCAAAGTCATGCCGGATTTTCTTCCTCTACTCTTTCAACTTTGTAGCAGGAATCTAGTTTAAAACACCCCCATCACAGAAAAAGCCAGAGCAGGCAGAGTCTTAATGCTGTTATGTCACAAGTTCCCCAGTGAATTAAAAGCGAGGGGGTTGGGTCTTGAGGGTGTCCGGGGTTACAAAGTGGTGCTAGCAGGCAAGGAGACCCACAAGCAGAAAAAACACGGCCACATCAAGCAGCTTTGAGTTATTAAGTACTAGTGTGTCGCCCTCCACACTAATACACCAGCCACTTCTGCAGGTAGAAATGCCTGGGCTTTTGGCCCTCCAGACTGCTTCGATTCAGCACTGAAGGGGTGGTGAAGGTACTCTTCCCTCTCACATTCACATGTGAATTAATCCAGGATGAGACGGCAGCAAAAAAAAATGAGCTAGCAAAGCCTGAAGAACTAAGCCAAGAAAGGAAGGGTTTATAGTTCCAAAAACCATTGGATGAAGTTTTGCACGTAGACTCATTAATAGACATTACAGAAGGAAAGGTTCATTGCCCCTCGGCTTAGCTGCATGACCTATTAGACATATACGTAGCAATAATATTTGCCAAGGATAACTACATTTGAAGACCATTGTTTGCTTGTTTTTAATGGATGTTAAATATTAGTTATTCATCAAAAGTACAGTCTGCTTTTAGAAAAGAAATAGAGTTAATGCTATGAAATGGCCTCTTTCGACTCCACAAGAGCAGAAAAGTGGGCCTGCGTAAAACATCTCCCCTTTCTTTTTCCGTGCTTTGCAGAAGATGATCTGAGCATCCTCAGAGTGAGGGAAGAGTGAAGCCTGGAGATGAGATGGCCGTGGTTCCTCACGGAGCCCCTGCGCATACAAGGGCCATGATGGGGAGCAAGGTGAGTGCCCATCGGCCCTTCCTGCCCTCTGGCTGGAAGTAATCAGCCAGCACACAGACTCGCTGCAGGTCCCCCAGGGGGGACTTTTCCCAGCTCAGCCTTCCCAGGGCTCCCAAGTCACAGGGAGCCTTCCCACACCACCCCCCTCAAAGCATCCCAGCACCTTTCACTTTCTGTCAAGAGAAACAGGAGTGGGGAGAAAAAAAGAGCAATGGAGCTTAGTGAAGGCATCTCACGGTTACGGTCACGGGGTTGTTTAGTTTGCGCATGGGGTCGCACATCACATTGCAATGGCACCTCCTGCTCTGTGACTGTTTTCTAGTCTCTTGATTCAGCAAAGATAGGTAATCTCCACGGCAGACATATCCCTGTATCTCTGAGATAATATTACTGGCTAGAAGTGGGCAGAGCATGGCCGGACAGGACATTCCAGACACTAGGGGTTGCTCAGTGTTTTCAGGCTTAGCAAATATAAGGATTTTGTGTGACTTTGCCATTATTCTGGGGATTTAAAATCTTTGCACTCCTTTTTTGCTTTTTTCTTTTTAACCCAAGCAATGTCGTACTGTGCCTCTGCCTTTCAGTTAGCCAGCCCAATGACTGCTTGCATTGCATTCGGGATCTCACAAAACACTAAGACTACTTTGTTTTTCATTAGCACTAGAAGGGAAGAATAAACAGGCTGGGATCATGGTTTATAATTGCATATGTAATTGCCACTTTAAGACCACTATTAGCAATACAAATTAGCTCACTGCCCTTTATATCACCTTTGCAGTGCCTCTCAGAGCGCACGTAAGCCATCTCATTTTTGTCTATCAGGCAGCCAGATTCTAATCTTGGATGCACCGAAAACAACGCGATGTACCTCTAAAAATTATCTGCTCCACTTGCAAACGCAGTGACCGATATTTGGAGCCATCGTTGACATTCACCATGCAGCTGGAAGGAGAACCTGTCCAGGCTAATCTTTGGGCCAAATCTGTCTGTTAACCGTTGTGTACCAACTTTTTGTAGAGTTACTCCTGGTTTGCTCTGTTTTCAGCATCTCAAAGAATCCATGGGAAGAGGTCTGCTGACACCAGGAAGGCAGAGTTTGCACTCAGCGTGATCAGTTTCTTCCATATTAGTAGTAGGGAAGATGAGGAGCATATTGTCAATAAAACGCAGAGGTTATTTACAATTCAACTTCTCAAAGCTGCCATAAAGTAGTGAATAGCAATGAGTAAGTCCAAAACCATTCTACTCTGGTTTGGTTACTACTTTATACTCCGAGAGCTCATATTTTCAAAGGGACAAAGCAGAGACACCCAGAGGAGAGGAAGTCTGATTCTAAGAAGCTGTAAAAAGAAATGCATGGCCACAGATCAGGGGATAATTTTATGTCTCACATGTTTTCTGACCCTACAAGGAACAGCTTTAAACTGTTGCTCTCTCCCTTGATTTTAGCGGAGGCTGAAGCAAACTCGATAGTTTACAAAATAGGGGGTGGGCGTGAATCCTGAAAAAGTAGATCCATAACAAAATCTTGGTCACTGAGGCCAGAAGGACCCCTTGCCCACCCCTCTGCCTGTGGCAGGATTGATTTAATTATTCTATAACTGTTCCTGTAGATGGGTGTCTGGCCTTGAATAACTCCAACGACAGTGATTGTCCAACGGCTCTTGGCAGCTTGTCCAACTGCCGAACAGTTCTTCTACAGTTTTGCCTAATATTTAACCTAAAACTTCTTTGCTGCTTCAGCCAATTATTATTTGTCCCATCCTTGTTGACTAATGAGAATAATTGATCCTTGTCTTCTTTATAACATTCCTTTATGTCTCCCGTTATTATGTTCCCCACACGCTTCTTTTGCCTTTAGGCTAACGGTGCCAAGTTATCTTAACCTTTCCTCTTAGATCTGAATGCCAAACTTCCTACCATCTTTCTTCCACTCCTCTAAATTCTTCAATTTGTCCACGTTTTTTCATACAGAATTGAATGCAGTTACTCCAGTTATGCTTCAACCAGTGCCAAGCAGAGCGCAATAATTACTTCAGCAACCTTACTGACCCCATCTAATAACAAAGGCAAAATGCAGCATGTAATTAAAATCTAAAAAAATAACTATTTTTAAAAGCTAATTGCCTTAACAATCAGAACATTCTATAGCTCAGAGAACACACGCTAAAGAATTTAAAGGTTATTGTTCATTCAAAACATCTTTTTCAATTATATTCCGTATATTGTATTCCGGGCTATGTGCAGTTTTACTCCTATTAGGAACGGTCTGTACTGCATCACTCACACTCCCTCCCCCTCTTCTTATTTCCTGCAGATTTAACTCCTAACAGCTCCATGGGGCCCTGTCTACACTAGGGATATTTGCTAAGGATTTCCCACTGCTGCAAGCACTTCTCCACCTCCACCAGCATGGCACAGCAGAGAACTCCCACTCATGCTTTTAATCCTTTAGGCTATTCCTACGTCTTCCAGCCTCACTAATGTCAGTGGAGTAGAGCCAACGGTGAGGCATTTTTAGAAAGCTTCCTTTACAGGGACAAAGTTTTTGTCTCCTTTGCCAAGTCCATGGTGCCCTACCTTGAACAATCCCCTTCTCTCTGTTGGCTGGCTGGTCTCTTAAAAGCTCCTCTGTCCTCTTCACGGTCATCAACACCGTACATGCCCACCACGGTTTGTAACTGCACATACTCCTGCCTTTCAATTGCTATCTCTTCAGGAATGGAAATCCTTGTCACAACCCAGCACAAATGATTCAACATTACTATCATTCTGCTGAAAACAGCCATTCTTGGAAAATGGTTACATGAATTTCTGGAATCCCCAAAAATAAACAAATTTGGCTCCATTAACAGGAATGGCAAACTCAGACTGCAAACCCACTTGACTAAGCAGAGGCATTTAATTAAATTGTTTTTCTATTACATAGATAAGCAGAGATATGACTGTTGTTAGTAAATGTAATAGTTTCTATTCTTGTTGCCCCATAGCACCTTAATTAAATTACAATTGTTCTGTTGGAAAACACATCTGTGAACACCTCCAGGTAGAAAACACAGGAAAATATTCCTAGCAAAATAAAAATCAGATTAGTAGCACAATATTCATGGTAGATAGGACAAAAAGGAATTGGATTAAGATTGCAATAGGGAAGATTCAGGTTTGACATAAGGAAAACCTAACTGTGAAGGACTGGAGTATATCGTCTGGGGAAGGAGTGGAGTTTCCCATGCTGGATTATCTTCTAGTACAATTTAAATGAACAGCTGACAGGAATGATACAGACATAAATGGTCCTACCTTGATCCACACTGATGATTGAGGATCTGTTGAGGACTCTTTCACCCCTGTTTTTCTATGGTTGTACTTTGCTTCACATTTCTAAGGAATGACGTAAACTCCTGCTCTCATTTACATTCATCTGAGCCTCTTATATTCTATAAAGGTTGCATATTTACAAATGAGATCAGAATTTGGCTTCCTATAATAACACATTGTAACATGCCAGCAATTGCTCCATAACAACGAAATAGCAAAGTACCTTGTTATATAGGTCTTGTCCCTTAACCAATACATACAAGGCAAAATAATCACTGCTTTTTATAGCGAGACCTCATCCAAGTGTGTGTGTAAGACCTTCTCATATAGCTAAGTAAAGTAACACCTCCGCACATCTTCCACCTAGAGAAGAGGTAACTCTGGAGGACTGAATGAAATCAAACAGAAATACCATCTGCAAATTTATAGTGTGAAACCAGGCATTGGTTGGAGTCCAGGCAAACACAAACTTACAAGACCTAGTATGTTTTCATGGTTCTTTGGTAGTTAGGTATTTTCTTCCTTCTTTATTTATTACAATGCTCTGGATAGAGATTAAATTTAATAGCTCAGTATTTTTTTTTTCCACTTACCTTGAAATAAGATTTGCACACATTTTTTTAACTAGATTAAAAAGCTGCCAAGTGGCTTTTTAAATAATTCTCAATGCTTGCAGAAGAGTTGTTCATGGCCCTTTACATATGAGTACTTCCCTGGAGCCACATCAGGGATCCCCTGTCCCACACAAATACAGCTTTACCCTCTTTGTCCAGAAGCAGAAAGGCACTTCTGATTAAAACATGCCAGGACATAAAATTCCCGTTGTATTCCACTAGCAAACTCTGCAATAAGACTCAATTTAAAGCCTATTTAGGTCAGTTAAAGGCTTGCCATCGACTCAGTGAGTTTTGGGACAGGCCCTTAAAATATAGGTCTTAAGGACAGGAAAGCCTCCATATACACGATAGTTCTTAGGGAAATCACTGAGGTCAGCAGATGCTCAGTGGGACAAGAATTTTGTGCTGATCCAAAGCTATCAGAAAAATAAGAAAGAAGGTGGGAAGACTGAAAAGAGTGTGTCCTCCCCACATGCCATTCACCTGCAGGCTGTCAGTGCTGCAGTGACTGGAAAAGCCAACCAGACGTCCCTACTCAGCCACACTGTGCTTTGTAAGTGACTAAAGAGGTCAGCACTCCCACATCGTGTAGAAATGGTTGCATGATGTGGTTTCTATTTTTAAAATAAATTTAAGATTCCATCCCCTAATTCACACAAAAGCTAAGAAAATATGGTGGTTTTTTAATGATGTACAAATCAATATTATAAAAAAAAAAAATTAAGTAAATATTTCCCTTGGCAAGAAAATATAAAATATCTCATTCTCGTAACATGCAAGTTTTATATTTACACAGCGTAAAGTGTCCCACATTACCATAATGTGTTAGTAGCATGAAACATTTTTAGCTGTGATGTCTTAAACAAAGCTTGAGTTACTGTCTGCAGTGCCCTTAAGCTATATGTCATAGTTTTCACAAGACTGAAACAAAACACACAGAGCAGCAAGCAGTAACCACATTAAGGTTTAACACTTATAAACACAGAAGGTTTAACACTTGGCAAGCCAAAATTCCCCTATGACCTGAAGAAATGCAGATCGTGACCTGAGAATTAAGCGCTGTGTTAAGCAGTCAAGCTGTCTCCCTAAAGAAAAGACAAAAATAGCAAAAGACTAGCTGAGCCATTGGGTCAGCATATGTCAGGTGCATCCAGGCCCAATTCAGACACGATCTGTAACCATGCGGGGCAAAGCCTGACCTAGCCCAGCCTTTCCAGGCAGGGCTTCCTAAGAAGAAGGATTTTCAGAGGCGCTCAACACCCGTTGTCCCCACTGAGCCCCAGGGAACAGGAACATTTAAGCTATCATGCTACCAAAAAACACCAAAAGAGAAAATTTCATTTTGTCTCCATCCAGAAACAGAAAGATTCTGGTATTAGATGGAGGGAGAGAGACAAAGTTAAATCACTTTCCCCTGTGTATTCCTCGCCACGAAGATGAACTCTTGCCCTCCCTATCTCCCTTCAAGGGCTCCTCCCAAAAGCAGGTGCCACAGTCCTGAAAAGCCTGGTGATAGAGGGGAAAGAGAGGGAAGAGGGGAAATTAAAATGTGAAACAAAGGTTTTGAACTAAATGTTTAAAGATAGATAGGTAGGTCTTTGTTTAAAGAAAGGTCTGCAAGGCAGAGAAGTTGGTTTGGGAAAGACGGAGGTCAGCAGAGCAACAGCTCCAAACATCAGATATGAAGAGGAGGCATGCAGGGAGAAGAGGGGAGTGTGAAACAGCTGCCTGGGGGAGCTTAAAAGGGATGCTCAGCATGCTCAAAACACTCTAATTTTCCCATAGTAGATCTGCTTGTGCCAAATTCCCACACAGAAAAATCTCAAGGACATGAGACTGACCTGGGTATCACGGGTTTACTTCTCTTGCTTTCTTCACTGCAAGCTGTGTTTAGCTTATAAATACACAAGTTTTCTATTCTCAAGTATTTGTATTGTATTCCTTACAAGATATTTTTTAAAGTTGATCAATATGAAGCTTATCCATGAAGTTACTATACAGGTCCTGCTGGATTAAAATTGGACATTTCTCCGTTTATTGGTAAATTGCCAAATGCTGTTACAAGGAACACTCAACTGTAATGAACTTTTATTCAGGGTCCCAAGGTGCTCATTACAGAGAGATGTATTTCTGCATATATATATATATGTTAAATTAGGCAATGAAAGAATCCCATGCTGCATAAGACCTGCTCAAAAAGCAGAATTTCCAATCTGCAGGGAATCCTGTTATTTCAACTTTCATTTCCATCCTAAAACAAGCCAAAAATCAAAATATCAATGAAGTAAATTGGTGGAACTCAAAGATCAGAATAACATAGGTTTGGAAATGTCTATAGACAAAATTCTGATGCTTCCAATTGAAAATATAATGGTCCCAGGCTGAAAAGTCCTGGAATATGATCCTCTTCTCACATGGATAGAAATCAAGAATAATTCTGCTAGATATCCATGAAGTTACACTGGTGGAAGCCTTCACACAGGTAATAAAAATACCCAGAATTACAAGCATTTTATAAAGCCAAGAGCTTTGGAGAGCTTTACGCTTTCAAGCTTCAGGGCATAAAGCAACCCAGGAATTAGGAGGAAAACTTCATGGCTCATCCCCACTGCTACGATGGTGGAGGCCAGGCTGTCAGGCAGCCTCACCGGGGCCGTGGGGAGCGTGGCTGATGGCTGCTCAGGCTAAATGCAGGAGTATCTATATTCTCTTTTGTTTAGCAAAAGCTGGGATTACGGCCCACACTGCACACGGGCTAGTGCATACGGCTTGGGAATGGCAGGGTCCAAGCTGTCTGCTGGGCTTTCCAGGCAGCTGACAAATCCAGAGAGGAGGCAGCAGCCTGCTCTGCAGTGGGAAATACCGGCTATCAGAAGCAACCAGGCAAGCTCTGGCAGCGCACTGCCGAGAAAAGCAGAGACAAACTGTCTGCACAGCATGCTGAACGCAGAAGTCTTGGACCTGTGAGCAAAGAAAGTCTCTTCAGACACTTGACTCCTCTCCAGGGTTCAGGAAACAAGAATTTAGATATATTCATTGCGAGGGACACGAGGTGTCACCAAAGAAACACACCATTCCACTATCAACTGCTCCTTTTACTGAAGGACAAAACTCCTCCAGTTTGTTTTTTTTCTGTTTGTTTTTTTTTAAACAAGATTCTTTCAAAAGGCCATAGCCTTCAGGCCTTCAGGCCACAAGCTAATCTTTAACCACCCGCTTAATTTTTCTGAGCAAGCTGGCACCGACCATTGTTGGAAGCGGTCACTTTCTAGAAAAAAAAGGTGGACATTCCCTTGCGAAGCTGGTTCTGCAGAGGAGCTGGGGATGGCTCAAGCTCTGGGCAAGGCAGAAGGCTCTCTGCATCACAAAAGAGCCAATGCCAGCAAAATTGCCAGCTGACTTCTGCCGAAAAAACAGAAACGGAGGAGAGGTGCTGCTGCCATCACTTCCAAGGGTGGGGGCAGGTGTGTAAGGACACTTCAGCCTGGTTTCCACCATCCGCTCTGAAGATGGCTCCCATGTCTGGAGCAGCAGAATTACAACAATGGGAAGCTGTGGTCTGGTCACCATCGGGCTTCAAATCTAGCATGCAATAAACACTTTAAACCCTATAAAGTTCAGAGCTGGGCTTCCAAATTCAATATGTTAATTTGTCCCAAATCTAGTCAGTTTAACCTCTGAATGTGACTACAGCTGGTGTCTGTAGAAGCTGGTTAGGAGAGAGACAAGAGCCTTTGGAGTGCCTCATCAGCAGGCACTTATTTAGGGTCCCGCACTGGGACTAACTCACAGATCTTATTTTTTAAAAAGTTGCGATCACCATCTGATTGTGTGTAATATGCTAATGCTCTAGGGATTAGACCACAAAGTAAAAGAAAAGACTTAAGGAAATTAATGCCCCAACTTTAAATTTGAGAATTTTTTTTAGAGGGATTTAAAAAATAAAAACACAATAGCAAAAGAACAAAAAATGTTTTTTTCCAGAGAAACTAAGATCCAAGTCCAAGAAAGAATGCAGAATACACTGAACCAAGAGTTTTCTAGATAACTTCAGAACCAAGCTGAGAAAAGCAGGTTGATTCGCCCCCAACTGTTTATATTTAGTCGGGGGCAAATCACTTCAAAGCCATATGCAGTCACCACCTGAGTGAGAGAATGTGAAGGAAGGGTCAGTCAAAAAGCTTCCCGTGGAGTGACCTGCATTATTGATTCCTGATTCATTCCATGCCACCACCCCAGCAGTCAACCATCTCCCAAACTACCTCTATCCTACAGCCTTCTCTAGCCTCCACAGTGATTTCTGTAAAGTCAAGCACAATGGAATTGCAACAAAACCAAACTTCAAGTCATTGAACTCTCCCACAAAATACGGCCAGCTTTGTCCACACAATTCTACCAAAACTTTCCAAGTCTCAGTCTAGGGCCTCAGCTATCAGATAATTTCTCCTGCCCAGAGTAGGAAATAACATCCATTTCAGGAATTATTGAGAAAGCTGGAAAATCTGGAATGAATGAAATAACTTGTGATCAGGACAAAAAGAAAGAAAAGTCCAACTTCAGAAATCAGCTGGATGGAGCCAAAATTCAAGGCAACTATATTTACTGAAAAAAAAGAAAGCTTGATCTAATCTCTCACCCAAAACCCAACCACAGCATCTGGACTCAACAGAGTCAGGTTATTTTCCCATAGTATCAACACCACAACTAGAAATAGGAAGAACCGCGACTGTCAAAAGCAGCCACTAATTTTCATTAAGTTTCCAATACAGCTTTCTGATCAAAGTGATAGTTGCACTTCAGTGAAGTCTTTTGATCTTTTTGATGCTCAGCTGAATGGAATCATCACATCTTCAGAGCTGTGCACACTGAGAACATAAATTCTGACTGCTCAGTGCTGGAGAAATCGCTTGCTATTTTTATCCTGGTTATTTTCTACTTTAAGAAAAAAGCTGAATTCTCTCTGTCAAAACCAACAGAAGTGCTGATTAAAGGTATGGCAAGATATACATATAAAATATTCATTTAATGGAATACATACAATAGTCTTTACTATAACCTGATGAGTTCCAGAAGTAGACTCGATACTATACAGCAAAGTCAACCATGCTGGTAGATACGTTATGCCAAAAGTGCAGAACTGTTTCAGAGGTAGATTTCAAGAAATAAAAATGTCTGACCAAAAATATAAGGGGAGGGAAAATATGAGGTGTGCATGGAGCAAACTAGTGTTAGAGAACGAATGCAACACAAACCAGCTAATGGTTTAGTAAAAAACACAGTTAGTCTCACAGGTTTGCACACTGAAGTCTCTAAGCCAGCAGTTCCTGAGCTGTGATGTACAAACCACCACTGACCAACAAATCTTTGGTGGCTGCCCGCTGTCAGCTGGCTGAGCATTGTCTTTCTTGTCCCAGATGTTACATCACACTGAAGATGCAGTTAATGGATGTCAGACTAAACCAAGCCGCTGCTATCATTGCCACAGAGGCATTTACAGAACTGCATATGGGAAATGAATCAGATCAAAGGGCTGAGAGTAAAAATTTATTTCACCCCTCTATCTATATGGAGATACAGAGTAGTCCATGTTAAAAAGAAAGAAAGTTTCTTTTGTCTGTTCAAAAATTTGCACCAGCAAGCTTGAGCAGTCAACTGGAGACCAAACCACAGCTGATATATCAGTCAACGCAGCATTTAAAAAGAGTTCACAAAGGGAAAAAGTAATTTTGACTCCTGGCATAGAGAAATTCCTGGCAAAGGAAGAAACTATTCTCGACCCCCAAATAACCAAACACCCATCTACTGCATATGGAAATTATTCTGCCACCATTTTACTGCTCCAGCAGAGGTGGTGCATGGCCCTTTCGAAGCCTTGGCTCTTTTCGAAGGCTATTATTTTAAACATTTTAGTACTGGGAACTGCATGGAGCTGGCAGTTACGGAATTAAGAGTGCCAGCACTCTCCTCCCCAGGACTTACAGAGGGGTCACCAAATCCTCATAGAGTTATTATCCTTTAGGAGAACCACATGGTAGAATTCAGCCAGGGTCCTGGTCTTTGGAGCATGTCACCTCACTCCTGGGTTTGTGTTACACATTGAATGTTAGACCTAAATTGCCACCAAGGGCAACAGGGACACAAAGCTCACAGCAGAAGAGCAGTGCAGGGAAGCCAGAGAGAGGCCGCCGGAGCACAGCGGGAAGATTAAGTGCTTTGGAAAAGAGAAACCTTGATAGAGAGAAAGAGGCTTCCAAAGTGTTGTCCAATATGAAGGAAAGGCTGTTACCAAAAGAAAGCATTGCCGTGTGCAGCAAGAGTTGGACAAAAAAGTGCAAACTTGACTTGCAGCAAAGATACGTTGAGGTCAGGAGGAAAAACATAAATTAAGTGCAAGTGGAGTGAAGCATTGCAGCCTCTGTTTGTAGCTGATGCTGCATCACTGGAGGTGTCGAGGAAGAGTTACAGGAATTTCTCCCAGGGACCATCTAGCTAAGTGTGATCTTGCCTCAGAGTGAGGGGATGAATTCCAGGGATGCTCTCCAGCACAACATCTCTTGGATAATTTAATAGAGCCTGTTACAGCTTGTGCTTCATGTTTCTTATACAGAAAAAGAGGGATTCCACAAAGAAAAGTAATGTATAATATGAGAAACAGATCCAAGTGCCAGAGTTGCAGTAGGATCTAAAAGAGACACTGGGACTTTGGAAGTCCAAATCCATTCCCTGTTAACGTAACAGGAGAGTTATTCTTCTCTCAGTGTCTCCCTCTGCATTGTCACAAATATCTGGGGCAAGTAATGTAGGGAGCCCATGTCTCACTGGCCAGGGTTACTTGCACCAAACAGCAACTGGAGTGAGCCCCAGCCCCATACCTATCCATGGATCTCTGAACCTACCCATGCAGAGCTCCAGTTTGACCCACACATCATGCTCAACCCTTGTTTGCCCCACAGCACTAGTAAGCACATTAAAAGTGGGCCATGCTCTAAGCTTTCTGGTAGCCGTTGTCCAACATGCAGGCAGCAGCATGATCAGCACTGCTCCCACTTGTTTCACCACTACTGAACAAGTTGCTTGTGCTCATTCCTACAGCCCTTGCTGCTATTTCATACCTATCAATAGATCTGCCTTCTTCAAAAAAAAGCCCATTTCCTTGAGGCATTGTGTCAGATGGGCAGACTTGTTCCTCAAGGACCTCCAAGGCATAGACAGGAATCATGCCAAAGATAAGGGCAGCTATCCCAGGTTGATGGCACTGACATGGGACGCAGCAGCATCTGGTCTCTATGTCAGTCTCTTCATGCTCAGAGATGTTGGACCTAGAAATTATTTACCCCTGGAAGACTAGTTTGTGCTGTGCACCTAGGATTATCCTCAATGGAGGCAATGCTTCTGGATACATCAAACCAGCTTCAAGGCTCCCTGCATCAGCAGTTCCCATAGTGAAAGAAAAAAACCATAGAAACCCATAGTGAAAGAAAAAAATTTGCCATCACCTTAGAGAGTTCTACCACTCCCAGTTCTCACCAGTTGCTGGCAACCAGCTCAAGGCTGGCTATTACCACCATGGGCATGATTGCGATAGAGGTCTGTGAGATTAGCCAGTTTGTCTTCTCATGAAATATCTGCACTGAAAATACCAGGAGGCTAGTACAGGTGCTGGCCCAATGTGTACTCTCCAGACATCCAGGCAAATTCATGAAACTCCTTAATATCCTCCACTAATACCTCAACCAGAGAGATTGCCACTCCTCCCTTTTCTGAGCACTAAGCAGAAGGCTCAGAGAGAACCACCAGCTACACCAGACAACTGCAAAAGAGCAGCCATCGGAAACCGCTGTGTGCCACAGGAGCTGGGGTTCTCTTCCTACCTCAGATATTGGCAACCGAACACTTTTTGGCACCTGGATGAACTCTGCTTACCACCTCCTACAGTGATTCAGGCACCATATCAGGACAAGCGTGGGTCTGACTGCCTGCAAGCTCTCAGCAGAGCATATGTTTATCTGGTTGACCTCAGGATGACAAACCTGGGGAGGCAGGCTGGACAGGTCATTGCTGCCTCTTGCATAACCTGTGCCAGTTCACCAATAAGCCACCCATAAGCCAGGTAACCAATAAACCAATGTTGGCAGAGTCTGTCTTCCCCACCTCTCCCCACGTATCCCTCACAGGCAATGTCCCAGCCTTTGCCCCTTTCCACCCCCCCTGCCAGTCACACAGGATGTACAGAGGTTTCTTTCCACTTCTGTTCCAGCCACCAGGAGCTTCAGCCCCTCTCCAGATCAGGGAGGTAGCCCCAAGGCTACCAAGTATACTCATATGTCTCCAGATCTCTAAGTCAACACCATGGCTATTGCTCCCCCACTTTCTTCTTTCCTACCTACTCATCTGCTTCTTTGAAGTGTTTCCCCACATCTTCCCCCCCTTTTTTTTAACCATCACTATAAAAAGACCTGCCCACCCACCACCCTGCAGAGAGGTCTGACTCGTATACAAGCAGCCCTGGATCTCCCAACAGTACAGTGCTATTGCGCACCACCTATACTATCAAAATACAGTATTTGGCATACAAAAGCCTAAGTAGTAGTAAGCACGAAAAAAGTAAAAGCAGACTTGCTCACCAGCTCCTCCATAGCTGTGTCCTGATGAGGTCTGCAGGGTCAGTCTGCAGGGTCAGTCTTCACAGCTGGTGCCTCAGCTGCTGCTCCCCTGCAGCTAAGGCAGGAGCTGGAGAAGGGCTTCACTGCCTGGAGCACGCAGGACACTGGTGGCAACATGGGGGGATGCAGGGTGTCACCATGGTGTCAGAGAGCTTTCAGTCCTCCTGGACACTTGCTTTCTGCTTTCAGAGCAACATCTTCTTTCTCACCCAGGAGTAAAAGGTCTCCACTCAGTTGTCTCCTGGCATCAGGCCAGCATCTTTACTGGCCTCAGGTGTCTTTCCTACAACAGGCAAACACTCTGATGAGAAAGCTCCTTACTTTTGGGCATACACCTCTGTATTTCAGGTCTGTCATGGGGCAGGCCTCAGTGTGGCCAGGGCAGAAACCCTCCTGCAGAGGGAAGGCACAGCCTTGTCATTCTGGGAACCCATCAGTGCTGCCTCCAGCCTCAACACCCCGGAGCTGCCCCATGCAGTGCCAGAGCACAAGGCTCTGCAGAAACCCTGGCCATAGAGTGAGGAGACTGCCAGGGTGTGCCTGGATAGAGATGGCTGGCAGGAGGAGAGCAGGAGGAAGGGGTCCCCTGGCAAGGTGGGGGTGTGAGCCGAGAGACCAGGCTGCTGGACACGGGAGTAGCACTCCACTGCTGCGTTGGGATAACACCATCTTAGCCAAATAAACTGCACCTCTGCCTGTCATGCTAGCTGATTCCCACCTCTCCTGCCACTCCAAGGGCTGGAGCTCATGGGAGGACATGTACTCTCTCAAACATCACTTTGAGTGGCTGCTGGGGATAGTCTATGTTTGTGCAAGGAGTCAAACTTGGCATTTCCTTCCTCATTGTGCTTCTGGAGAGGTTCCAGGAGCAAACCCTCCTCTTGGATTTTGTTTTTAAGGGAATCAGTTGATTCAAAAGGGAGTCTAAAAACAATTTGGTAAAAGGAAACAGGGCATAAGCAGTCAGTGCAGATTCACCCTTCCTCCACTGCCTCATCTACAAAATTAACATGATCTTCTTGAAGAGGAGGAGTGGTTGAAAGGGTTAAAAAGAGGCAGAAAGGTGTTTGAACTCTAAGAGAAATATTAAAAATCTTTTTTCAAACATATGAATATGTATTAAGAGGCATAGACAATAATTACATGGTTATTACACTGAGTTATTTAAACATGAACAGAGTGCTTGGCAAATTAACATATAGAACAATACTGCTCTGGTAGCTCAAATGATAATGGGACCTAATAGGATTTCCCTATCCCTAATTCTGCTGAATCCAAGTAAGGCTGATTTAAAAGTTGTAAATGTGCAGGAGGTGGCTTCTAAGACAATAAAAAGCATTTCTGTGCTCTGAAAAACAAGCCTTGAGGATGTGACAACACATGAAAAATTCCTTTATCTGTGCCTCTTCTCAGCATGGTTTGGATGAGCTGAGGCTACCCCAGCGGCAGCTGTTTCTTGTGCACCCACCTAAACCAGGAATATGTATTTGTCATATCTTGCTTCATTTCCATATGCATTCTGGTCCTGTGGCTTTCTTGGCAGCTCTCTCTCATCTGGTCCTGCACCCCACTGCATCCACACATACAGAGCGAGTTCCCGGGCCAAGGCACTTGCAGAAAACAGGCAGCGCTGTCAGGATGCACTAGGAGAAGAATCCCTGCCCCGGGCGGCTCACGGGCTTGATCTCAGCAGGCTGCAACAGTGTTTGAGGCAGGCATGCAGGGAGGACAGAGAGAAATGGGCAAGAGAAAAGTAAGTAACAAGTAAGTGAAAAGGCTCAGCCAGCAGAGACACAGCTGAGCTGTCTCCTGAAAATTCCTCAGAAAATTAGAAAAAAGCAAGTTTCACAATGCCAAAGGAGCACATGTGCTCGCAGGGACATGGGTGTGTGTGTGAAGGTCATGCATATGCATGTGTATCTGTGGGGAGGGCTTGGACTCGTGAGTACACTTGTGTGAATAGCAATAACCTCCCGGTTCCATTTTAATGCTGTATCAAAAGTAAAGCAGATGATGAAATATATGGGTCTGTATGTGGGAACTGGCATAACAGAGTGAATCTGCGCAGGCTCAGTGCAAATCTTCACATTTAAAGAAGGTATTCGATTACATAGAGATAGATGCAAGTTTAGAAATACAACAGACAGAAGCACTAAACAGTTTTCAGCAAAATCAACAGTCATGTAAAATGCCAACATCCTGGACTAAACACCTTGTCAGAAGTCATTGAATCCCTAACAGCTGTGGCAAAATGCCTTCACTTGCAAGTGTTACTGGTGGATAAGCAAAATTATCTTGCTATTGTTGCTATTTATGGCAGCACCCATAACACACTAGCTGCTTTCCAAGCAGATCATTCTCCGAAGAGCCTCCTACAACTGTTATGTGAATGTGGATGTAAAATTATTTTCTTCTATAGTACAAGTTACTCACTGTAGGCTTCAAAGTTCAAAAAGCACCATGGGGGGTGAAACTGGAGTTAAACAACCCAAGGGCTATAACTGCATAAGGGATATAAGAGCAATCCCCTTACTGTGAGCACCATTTATCCTCTGCACAATAAGATTTTTAAAAATTAAGATTTTGAAAAGCATGTTTGACTTTGAATTCATACTTGAATTCATAAGAAAACACTGAGGTACTCTATGTTTGCACTAACGATTTTATTTTCTTTTATTACTGTTACAGTTTTTGTGGACAATAAAATCATCAAATACTTCTGGGAATAAAAAGTAATAAGTGAAAGCTTAGAGATTTAGAGAATAATATTTCAGGAATTTTGCCTCAAATAACCAGGTCTTTTATTTTTGTTGGTGCACCTAGAGTATGCACGAGAAAAAAACAGCGGTGTTCTGTCAAATAAAAAGAAACATCTTTCTCATTACAACTGTGTTTATCACGCTTTCAAATATTCTACAAATCAATGCCCCTATTTGTCATTGTAATTCAATATAACAAAAGCTGTCAGAACTGCTCACTTTGCTTGCTAGAGACAAATTTGCTGAAGTTTTGCAGTGTGAGCTAAATAACACAGCACCAGATCCTCCAGCTTTTATTTCACTCTACTCTAGGCAGTATTCCTACTGGTTTCTGTGCAATTTTTGCCCTAGTAAGGGCTGAAAGTTTCAGTTTTGAATGTGAGACTTTTTTAGAACTAAACAGTCACAGAAATCCCGTCTACAAAGCACGTTGGGTGACTGGAATGGTACTGCTTGCGAATTTTATCTCTGAAATGCCAAGCTTACTTCCTACAGATTATTGCAAAATGCAGACTAACTACATCCTTGATGAAATTCCCTTGAGGTCCATGAGGTCACCCCCAGGATTAAACACTGCCTGACCTTTTGCATACAGAACTCAGAAGCACTATTTTGATGCCTACTATGCCTTTGGAGATGTTTGTTCCACTAAAAACAAAGATTATAGATTTCATCCCTCATGGGAAGAGCTTTGATGAAGCAACTCTGTTATCACCTTGTCCAGAGACTCTCCAGGACCACACTGTGTCCTTCTGGCAATAGTCAAAATAGATAAAGCTATCACTCAAGGGCAGCCTTGAGTAACAGCTACATTTTCCATCATTAAAAAGATGTTTTGATGCATTAAATAAAGGAAATATGTTGGGAGCTTTGTGTTGGGAACAGGTAGAGTAGCAGGTCATGTGAAAGGCAGCTGGGACAGTGGTTAGGGCAAAGGATTAGAGTCGGCTGCTCTTTTTAGTCTTCTCCACACTACTGACTTGTCCTGAGATTTGGAGAAGTCTTTTATGGTAAAGTCTATAAACCAGAGTCCCTCATCTAACTTGTCCGCAACTGCCTTTCCACATCCGTGAAGACTGTAGCAGTTTATCATGTCAAAACACTTTCACAGGCTCAGATAAAAGCTGCTAAGTATTGGTAGCTGTAGTGGCCAGTCAATGCATTTTTACCCCTTTTTGAACATGTGCCCAAAGATCGTTTGATGAGGATGTGTTCTACATCTGTAAATAAACACGTCTGTGTAGACACTGGGACCTGGTAAGACCAGAGAACATCAAAAACAAGATGAAAACTACTGATGACTGTAGCTCCTCTGACTGGAGCCTTTATGGCAGCTGTGTGGACGGACTCCTCCCTGAGTTTTTAGTCCGGCAATTATTTCTAACTTGGCATCCAGAAGTCAGCCCTGGCTTCCAACCTGAAAAAAAAAGCAGAGTTAGGCTTACACACACTAGCCTCCTTCAAGCATTCAGGGTATTATGCATGTGATAAAGGGTTGGATAAAACCGTGGCAAAAGTCTGCTATCTTCCAAGGCTCAGAAAAATAAACCACAAAGGCAATTCAACAAAGTCCTCTTTGTTCCTGAATAGAACCAACAAAATGAAAGGAATCTGGTGGAAGAGAGAAGGCAAGAAAGGTCTGCTGCAGGGAGCAAGTACAGACAGAATCGCTCTTTGCCGGCTCCTCTGACAGAGCAAGTGCATGATTATCACATGAGCCTCACAAAGACTGGAATTAAAGGGGCTGACTCGGCTGTCACATCGCTTAAGCTGCGCTGGGGTCAAAGGAGTTCGGACTAACTGAGGTCAGCCACGCGTGGCCTGGGAAGTAGAGGTCTCTTTTCCTAAGCAACAATTGCTCAGATTGATAAAAATAGATACCTGGAGCCCACGATGGCCTATAAAGCTGTTGCTTTACACCAGATTCCCACGAAGTACAGTATATAATCAATAGCGCTCTGAAAAGAACAGAACCACAATGAAGGCAGTCAGACGGTCACTAGAAGCACATGTAAAGGGCAAAACACACAAGAGGAGTCACTGTCTGTGTTACCCCCTAAAAGACCAAGGGAAGAAATAATGCTTGAAATATTGGCACACAAGTATGATAAAATCCAAATGCAAACAGGTGTCAATGACATGACTGTAGGGGAGCCTGCTATTTGCAGACCCTGCATCTCTTCTGTATATTACTTCATGAATCCTGTCCCCAACAGAGACTTCTCCTTGCAGATTTCCAGTGATGCCAGGGCTACTGAAGAATGTCCCCGTGCTAAAAATAGTACCTATTCTCTCCCATGCCCTCTATCCCCTTTCAGCTTCCACTTCACATGAAGCAGCTCCAAGAGAGAAGCACTGACCTTGTCTCACCAGGAATATCAAACATCTCCACAGCTTTGATGAACCTTTTGGTGAGAGTGGAAAAAGGAGAAATGTACGCCTCAGCTGTGTAGTCATGTGCTGGATGCGTCTGGATACATCCTGAGACTCTCACGTTTGAAAGCAAAACCGATATTCATCTCCTTCAGTATGCAAGCACAGAAAAGCACCTTTTGTTTGGGGTTTTTTTCTGGGGACTCCAATAGCGTTTGGATGGGTCCATAGAAAAATCTATGAATTTTGTCATAGACATAGAACTATATCATGTTTACCATCATCATCACTTCTGCATATAACCAAGCTCAGGATGCTAGTGGGCTTCTTGTTCCACAGCACGGATTAAGCAATTGTCTCTGCCCAACATACTCACCTTTGTATCCTGATTTGTGAATCAGGATTTTCCGTCTTGACATTATTTGTGGCAACAATGCCAAGTTTTTAAAATCCCTTCTACAAATAAAGTCTGTGTCCCCTTCATTCCTCAGGTCATAACACTGGGGCTTCCTGGTAAACAAACTAGATCTACCGTGACACAGACAGAGTGAACAGAACCAGGTTTTCAAGCATCAGTCTGTCACACCTCTCTGCGGACAGGGAACTCGCTAAAACAAATCCTGAAAGCAAGCCAAAGAGGGAAAATTGCGGGACCCCCAGGGGATCTTCATAGATGTCTTCAAGCTGATAGTGCAGGATGAATCTGAGAAAACAAGTCTTTGCGTAAGCTCAGTTCTCTTTTACAACCTGTTAATGACTATGTGTTTACCTGTCCTTGAGGAAGGGGCCTCTACTGCACTTACAAAACCAGAGGGATTCCCACTGTCCTCAGGGAGGTCTGGGAATTCAGAAGTTAAACTGAAATCTCCAGATGCACTATCTGTGCTTCATCATTTGACAGACTTTAGACTGGAATTGATGTTCAGTGTCCAGTGTGCTGTAAGAGCAGAGAACTGCCTTTTTTATTCATTTCTCTTCTTTTAAACCAATTCTACTGCATTTTTGCTGCTCTGTTGCAAAGCTTGAGACAGTGCTGATGCTGTGTCCCTTAGGTCAGAATCACCTTACAGAAGGACGTGCCAATGCCTGTTGTTAGTGTGTGCGCGTACATGTTTAGGCCGGGAGAAGGACAACTGTCTCCACTGATGCTACCTTACCGGGTCCTGGAGGAAGCAACACAGAGTGAACTGCCAAAGCCAGCACCTTCAATGCTAGTGAAGGGAATGGGTAAATCCTCAGACCATGGACTTTGGGCTTTCTGATGCAGCTGGCATCCCGGTGGGCAGGAAGATGAGGAGCAGGCACACTAATCATGTACAGCCTGGGGAAGGTTAGGGACTTGTGCTTAGGGACCTGGAAGCATTCACTCGTGACCTCCTGGTCACTGAGAAGGCTGCGATCCACCAAACAGTAAGACTCTCCATTGAGCGTTCTCCACTGAAAATGTTCTGATTTTCTCTATAAGGAAGTTTATTCTTGTATCTCCAAAGTGATGGGGAGTAATGCGGATTTCTCTTTCTGTGTGTTGCCGCCAGCTCCTCATCTCAGCATGTCTTGCTGGTAACTTACCCACCCATTGCAATAAAGCAGCCTTGATCTTTCACACCACGTTAAAGAAAATAATCAACAGAGTACTTAAACCAGGCTTGGCTTGACTGCAGATTTCAACTGAGTTCAGTAGTAAAAGGAAACCCCAGTAGTTCTACTTTCCCACAGCTAGCCTTGCTTAATGCCTAGTGTTGAGATAAATTATGTTTTTCAGTGTGTAGGATGAAATGAGAGTTGCTATCACAGCAGGATGAGTTTGTCAAACACTATTTACATTAGGCAGCAAAATTTTGTTCCCATAGAAGGAAGGATTCTGAAAGTAGATAACCAAGCTGATCTTGGGGATATATCACTTGGGGCCATGATTCATGATCTATGTAGCCTCACTTAGTGCAAAGTATATCACTTTCTCTAACAGCCCTTAGCAGGGACTTTGACAGAACTATTTTTTTTCTTCTGAACGATATATAATCAAATTCAGTTCTACAACTTCATTTTCAGTCATCTCTCTTCATTTTTCTTTTATTCCAAGCATTCTTTAAGAACTACTGAAGTATTTAATAGCTGTTTAAAAGTAACAGCTATAACAACTTAGACTAGACATGAATAGAAGACGACTAAACGGGTCATTACCTTTACAAGAAAAGTGTTTATGGAGATGGATTTAAGAGAAACAAGATTATAGATCCAATTGCTCCATTATTCTCTGTGTTTTAAAGGAGAAAGCAGAATGGGTTTGCAAAGTTAAGTACAGGATAAGACTATTCTGAGTCTAATAAAAAAATGAAGGTACTGTTAGAGAGAATTTGCAAGTTGCTCAGCCCTTGGAAAAGTCAAGCCACTTCTGGGGCTGCTTAGGTAAGGCTTCTTGGTTCTAACATCCCAAGTATGATCAACATTTTGATTGTGATGCTTGGTCACTAAATGATGCTAGTTGTGAATAAGGAAGAAAGTATTTTCCATTCAGATGGAGAAAGGCGGCGGAAAAGTATAAGATAGAGTGTCTCTGTTCTCTTGAGATCTATCCAAGATCTTAAGAAATCAATGGAAATCTTTCTATTGAGTTCACTGTGCTCTGGATCACATCCTTACAAAGCTCGCTTTGTTATCGAGTCAATTCCTTCTTCCCTCCTCTGTTGCTCAATTTGCTTTCTGCTGTAAGGATCTTTTTCCCAAATATTAATAAATCTGTATAATCTTTGGCCTCTAGCTGAGTCTTTCTTCTATGGCACACTGTTGCATTGTATGCGTGACTGCATGGTTGAGGGTTGCTCTGGAAATTACTCATAAAAATGAATTGCCTGGTAATACCACAATTGTCAATATGTGTAGGTTGCAGCATCCCCCCTGTGGGCCATTGTAGCAGATCATAAAACCTCATTTCCAGGAAAGTTTCAAAACTTTTATTTTCTAAGGAACATTAATTATCAGAGTCCAGATGACCTTTCCCATTTCTCCATCACTTCCTCTCTTTTTTTCCTCATCAGACGTGGTAGTTTGAAGGCAACTGGCAACAGATCACATGTCAGGCTCCTGGTTTTATGCCCCAGTTTCATATCAATGTCAGCTGAAGTGTTTAAAAACAGCAAGACTTATAAGCCTAATGCCCAAACCAATGTTTGTATGTGACCATTTCCCCATTGTTAAACTTTTGTAACAACAGCTGATTTATAAGTCTGACACTTATGCAGACATATGCTTTGGCATTCTACAGGCTTCCCGAGACTCATGCCCTCCAGCGCTGCTTGTTGACCTCTCCTTCAAACACAGGACTTTGAGGGATCATCACAATGGCCAAACCACTCTGGACATGGTTGTGAAAACTCTAGTCATGCCCCCATCAGAGTTTACAGTGATGCATTTTTTCACTGACAAATTATATTCTGTTGAGACCAGAACTTTCTGCAGGTACTTACCAGTTCTTTTGAAGCTCTTACCTGGGAAAGGTTCTCATGCCCAGGATGAGACTTGAAATACATCAAAGAGCAAGAAAACTGTCACCCCTCCCAGATAATCATCCTATGATCAAGGCACTGACTGGTGGCACAGGAGTCCAGATTTCAAGTTTCTGTTCTGCAAGATGTCTGAATGTCAGAATCCTGCATCCCAGGCAAGCTTTCTGGACACCAAACTATCAGTTATTCTGAAGAACAGCTTCCTCAGTCTCTCCTGTTGGACCTGTTTCACTCTGTATAAATAATTAAACATTAATTGGAACAAGGACTTGAACTTAGACTGCCCATTGGACTATTGCATTGGTCTTTCTCCAGGCCGGTGAATAGGTAACTATTTGTACAAACTTGGTAAGTTGTAGAGCAACAGAGGTAGCTGAGGGGGTCCCAAAAACTCAAGAAAAAACCCAAAGACTTGTGGTAAAGTCATTTAGTAGACTACAGAATACCTGTTTTTCAGTCCTTGACCTGAATGAGGCAGAACAAGGACTACTAGCTGTTCTGGGGGAGGCTTTGTCAAATCATCTCCAAAGGTCATGCTTCCATCAAATTTTGAAAAGAGATAATATTTGAAAGTCACACTTTTTTTTTCCTGAAGTGAAAAAAAAAATTCCTGTAGCTACACAATCCTCTAACAAATCCCTTGCATTAGGATGAAGGTGTTAAGCATCTTTAGCATCATGATAGCTTGATTCTTAAAGTTTCTGAAACCTCTGCCCCAGACAGGAAGAAGGACCTCACCGTTCCAGTTCTGAGTGCAGTGATTTGTTCCTCTGACACTCTTTCCAGCTTTGCTGGCATTTGTCAACTGAAGGCTTAAGTCTATTACTTACATATTGTCTTCATATGATAAATACGACATTTAGTCATATTTAGTCATACAGAAAGATAAATGAAGGCAATCAGAAAAGTTCAGTGATTAGTGTCAGATTACCGTAAAAGACCATATAAAAGGTAAGACAAAAACTGGGGAGGTTGAGTCCTAATCCTCTTACCTACCCACTAGATAATGCCTTTAATGTAATAACTTTAATGTTTACATTTGGTGGTCAAAAACATTTATTTGCAAACAGCTCTTTGATAAGGAACTTTGATTAAGCTCTTTGATTAGGAACTAAAATCTATGTTTTAGACAGATTCACCTCTCTATAAGCATTTGATATCAACAAGTTGGTATTCCTGTAGACCATGCAAGGTTCTGCTTTCTCTTTAATGTCATATAATACTTCATTTTCATAAGCACTCGCATAAATTCAGTTAAGAGTTAACCAACTAAAATATACAAATATGCGGGAGGTTTTATGAAGAACTACAACTTCAAAAGGAGTTGGTTTAGGAGTCATGACCTTATTTTTTGCAATAACTTATGCATCATGAACTTACGTAATTGGCAGCAGATAACATATCACACTCTCAGTTTTATGTCCTTGGTTTGACAACAGTGTCAATTGAAGTATTTGCTAACTGCAGAACTAATGGAGCCTCATAGCTGAAAATGTTTTCATTCCAAAACTGATGTTTGTACCAAAACACTTCCCCTTTATTGTTCTTTTTTAACATTGCTAAATTCAGTATCAGAAATGGATAGGGGTATACAGATAATTTTGGACATCAAAAAAATCTTTCTGAATACTATTTATCCTAGCAAAATGGAAATATCTGAGAAAGAAAAATATATATCTTTCTAATTAAAATGTCATCAGAAAGCACAAAAGCACACACATGAAACGGCCTCGGAGCTCTAAATCTTTGTTATCTTTTGAGCAGGAGTCAATGTTAAGATAAATTATTGGGAAATGAGTGACCTGGATTTTAAAACACTTTAGGAGGGTAGGTTTGAGTCTACTTCTTCCCTATCCCAGAGACTGCATTAAGCAGCATTCAAGAGGCAAGGCTAGACTGGTCCTCTATGTTGAAACTGGACACCTGTACCATCCACTGAAAAGGTCAATCCTCTTGGGACACTGGGATCTTCATAAGCTACAGCAGAAAATGCATAAAGTAACAAATCATTATACTAAAGGGAGGGGTTTAAAAGGAACCTTAGTGAGTTAAGGTCCTTAACATCCATTTAAATTCAATGGCAAAGCAGCCCGAATTTATTGAGGCTCTTTTTGAGTGATCTGAGGCTTAGGAGTGGGACTTGTTTGGGTTTTGGCTCTGAAATGTGTATTTTGTGGGGAGCAGTTCTGTTCCAAGACACTTAATAATTCACAACAATGTACAAAATAGAGGAAGAGAATGGCTGCAATTTTACTAATTTGAAGTTTTCTGCTTGACCAAATTACAAATGAATGGCAGGAAACAATCATACGCCATCAGTTCAGTAGAACATTTGCTATTATGTCTCATCTGAACCTGAATTTAAACTGACCTAAAGAGAACCAGTTATGTATTTTGAAATCTGGCTGACAGTAGATTATCACCGGCAATGTAGATTACTTAGTAGACACCATTTTTGATTCAACTTTATTGAAAACTTTCAGTATCTGAGAGAGTAAATTGCCATCAGTGAAACTCCATGATGTAGCTAAAGTAGGAGAAGTTATAAATAGCAGCCAAGGAAGAGAAAAAAATGATAGTGAATAGCAGGAGGAAGGACAGAAAATTAAAACTGGAAAAATTGAAACAGATATGCTTAAGAAAAAGGGATACACATTCATCAGGCGGAAGAAATGCGAGGAGGTGCAGTACTGAAAGAAACCACAAGTATAGCATGAGGGACTGCACTGTCACACAGCAAGAAAACAAAGCTCTTTGGAGCTGTTTATACAAAGTTCGTCACTCCTGAATAGATATGGTGGTGCACTTGGGAATCATAGGGAAAATTTGGCTTGAAGGGATGTCATAAACTGACCAAATCCATTCCTGTTTCTCTATGCAGGAACAACTATATCTACCTTATTCCCAAATTCTGTTTTGTTTAGTCTTTTCTTAAAAACCTCTCATCGCGGATTTTATTCAACTTCCATAGTGCTTCACTACCCTTATCATTACAAACATTTTCCTGAGGTCTGACTTAAATCTCTCTTGCTGCTATATAACATTGCTTTCAGCTCTGGACAACACACTCCCAAAAAGATCTGGATTGTATCCACATCAGCATTTTAGTTCAGACCAGAAGTGCACTTTTTCTTCAAAAGTGGAGAAGTCTCCAGATCGTCCCTACTCATTATGCTCTGGTTCACGTGACAAAGCAGTCTCAGACTCAAAGGCTTTCAGAAAAAACTAAATCAGAAAGTGCATTCCAGGAGCGCATCTAATGATCTCCAACCAGTACATATATCCAGTTTGAGGGACCAGCCCAGAACTATCCCAAAACCTTAAAGCATGCATAATTATGGAAGTTAAGCCCCCAGCACCAATCATTTTACTCTACAGGTCCTGTTTTGCATTCACCCCACACTCTTACTAGGCCACACTACTTGCTAACATAGTTACAGCTGCTAGCAAACATTCATTGAAGAACAGCAAAAGCTGTGATGGGATGGAGGAATGGATTTATTAGGAAAGAGCAGGCCAGATACACGAAGAAGGCAAAAGGATTTTTATAGCCATCATTTGTCCTGGTCCCTGTGACATAGAATAGTTACGGTCATGCAGCTGTGCAGCCCTTTCCCCTGGGGTGCCCAACCCCCCAGGTTGGTCAGCTTGAGGACACAAAGGTGAATTGTAATAGCCAACAACTACATAGAATGTCAGATTTTAATTTGGTATCTCAGAACATAACCAAGGATAAGATGTAATTAAGATAAGAAAAAAAATAAATACTTAATTTCAGAAGACAATGTACTGGCATGACGTCTTTTAAACAATGGAACAGTCTCCCAGACTCTTCCCAGTAATGGATCCTATTTACTTGGTGCTTTTATAGCCAGATTGGCAAATGCTAGAAAACAGCCTGCAGGATATAATCTTGCTCTGGCAAGGAGTTGGGCTGGATGATCATTTCCATCTAAGCTTCCTCTCAATTCAGGGTAAAGTTTTGGAAGCAGGATTTCTTTCTTACTTCGTATTTGCCATATGAAACCATATATCAGCTGGAGGTCCTAGGTATAACACTTAGCTGCAACAAAAGCCAGTTAGAGCTCTTGAGGTCTGACGCAAACCTCCTTAGAGGTGACGGGTATGTCTCCACTGATTTGGGGACCCTCAGAACAAGCCTTTGATCCTCACAAAAACAGATGCGTATCTGCAAATGTATGAGAAGGCAGAGCCACTGTTCCCTCTTAGTTACCCAAGTGGGCAAGAAGCAACCCAGCATCGGCACAAAAGCTGTGCAGCTCTGTTAACAGGTTACTTTGAGCTGATATTTCCTGCTGAATAGTGTCATGCTGACACAGTGATACAGCTTCTGTACTCAAGGTGACTTGTACCTTGTCAGTCCGCTATGTGCTCAGAGGAAGTCTGCACCTGCCCTCGTAGAAATGTCTTTAATTAATCTCTATATTAATAAGCAAAAAAAATCCCAAAATAACAAAACAACTTCTCCGTTTTGACTCATTCCATGTGCCTCATCTCTTTAACGCCTGTCATCAGGCTGTCAGTACACTGAGGCATGAATCACCTTTATTTAATGTCTAATACAGAATCAAGCACCTTGATCCAACAAATCCAACAGAGACCAAGAGAACTGCACTGCACTCACAGTCAGAGGTTGAGAGTTTTGCTGGTTCTTTGGAGCCAGCTTGTCCTGTTAAAATTTCTGTAATGTTTAACCTTCTTCTCTAAAAACTTGTTTATTAAAAATGTCCCAGTTTAGCCACCCATAAATGGAGTCATCTAAGCCTTACAAGTAATTTTGAAAAAATCATAGCCACATTCTTGAATGGAGAGGCCACATTTTTATTTCCTAATATGGATGTAAATTAGAATCCCTCCTTCTCTCTTTCTCAAAATCAAAGAACAATGCTCTTTACTGGGCTATATATTGTACCCCTTCAACACACACACATGCACACTAAGACGAAGACCACCAATAGCAAACACAGAATTACTTATTGCCATGTGAAAGATAAGTACATACAACAGAGCAAATAGAAAAAAAATGGAAAACGAGTTTTAAAATTAAGATTACAGAGCAGAAATAACAGAAGCACTTAAACATATTGCTGCCCCAAACGGGTGCAAATTTCAATGGAAAATAACTACCAAATGTTTCCAAAGCCAACCACAGAAATCAAATAAGATTCAACTTAAACTCAATTTATTCTGAAGATTTTGTTATTATAGAGGCACACATGTATGTAGTATTCATGGTTGTTTCTCAAAAATTAAACTCTTCTGGGCTTAAATTTCTGCAACACCAAAAAAGGGTTTTAAAAAGAGAAATCCTTCTATTCTGTGAAACAGTTTCTGTGAACTTTCCTGGAAATCCCAGCAAGACAAGCCAAAGAAAATTATCTATGGGGAATTGCGATTGTTCCAGCAAATATGTGCTTATAGTCTGATTCATTTAATTAAACCCTTCGAGTGAATAATGGGATACAAAACAAGGGACGTACTGAAGAAGAGTAATCAATCTGTAACAAGATTATACCAATTATTAACTGTACATTATACAAATGTAAACCCAGATCAGCAAAAAAGCCCTACTGCACTTACATATTACGATTTTTCAATAGAAGCTTTAAAGCAGCATTTGTCAATGGTGTTAATTTTAAATTATATGACTAGTGACAACACTGTATACCACCCAAGAATTTAGCATGCTGGGAAAATTGCATTTCTCTTTTGAAGTTATATTTCAAAAAAAACAATCATTTCTGAAGACTATTAATGGGGACAGAGTGAGAGAAGAAACACACATACTGTGTTTTATTTTAACAGAAGTTAAAATAAAAAAAAATAGATGTATAACAGACGTATTAAACATCCAGATTACAAAGCCTGGGTGCCTATTCATTTCTATTTCACTTTAAATTAATAGTAATGTGTGAAAATTGTACTAGGAAAATAGAAACTGTTATCTCATAAGCAATACTGATGTTTTCAAACAACAACTGCACTGTTAACACACGCATTTGTATTGTACTGTATTAGTAATAGTCAAAATCTGTTATAAACTTGTGGTTATTGAGTGAAGTTCATTGATAGCCTCAGTGAATTCCTTTTGGACAAGCACATGAGGCACTCAGCAACTATGGATCCATGGCTATTAATGGAATTGTCTTCGAGTAGGTCTGCAGTTACATCTGGGTGAAGACTGGTCTCCAGTGGTCCACAAGTAGATGTACATCTACCCATGCTTATTATGGTACAGTTTGGAGGAATCCACTTTGGAGAAATGATATTAAATCACGGGAAGAATGTGTAACAGGAAGAAGTGCAGGGCTCAAAGATGGAGACTGAGATGCTGCTAAAGTTAGAAATTATGTTGATAACCTTTTAATGAAGCGCAGCAACACAGATGAAGAGAGAAGCACATGCTTTACATTAGGTTCTGCAGTTTCTGATGCACCATTCATAACACCAGCACAATTAAGGCACGCCAGCTTGGACCAGGACTTCCAACAGTCTTTTAAAAAGTACATTATCTCTCAGTATGGCCTTGAAAATTTGCCTTAGTCAAACCTTGAGTGCCTCAGATTACTCATAGTTTCCCGTGACATTTTGATGTTCAAGTTATGTATGATCGCAGGTTGGATGAGATCAAATAGGCCAGCTGAACAAACTTAACGCACTTCATCTTTCCCACTAAAAAAAAAAAAAAAAGAAAAACATATTTTAAAGAGACGAGTTACCTTTTGGGTACCTGCACGCACGTTTATAGCACTATCCAGCTGCAAATATGGCAAATTCTAGGGCAGTTTTACGCAGCTCAATTAGAGTAGAATAGGGAGTAAAAATTTGCACCCCACTCTTCAAATGCACACAGGGAGAGAAATGCTGCATTCGAACAACTTCTCTGTCTTACATGGAAGGAAGTGACTTCACCCCCAACACACAATATATCTAAACTGGCAGAAAGCTGCTAGTAACCCCTTTAGTACTGTCATCCTCATGCACTTCGGGACACAAATGCCCAGGCTGAACTCCAACATTACATTGTTCAGCCCTCGAATGGCAAAAATCCATCTAGAATTAAAAGATGGATTTATTCAAAATAACATACAGTAAGTAATGAATTTTGCAGTCCTTACTTAGCAAAACAATTTCCTCACATCACCTTTCCCAGAAAGTGAAGGCTGCAGTATAATATACGGTGCTAAATTAAACCTTACACAAACATTAGTGACATGTACAGATGTACACTGCTTCAAGTGCTTACTCATCGTATGTAATTCAAGCAAACGGCAAGTTATTGGGGGCCAAGGGCAAGCATTACAAGAGGATTTTTCAGCTATTCAGAGCTGTGAATCAAAGGTGATGTATTGTTAAATTGAATGTCTATACAAGAGGGCTGTGGTTATGGAATTTGATGGCAATGAGCACTGCACTGAACATAAATGTCACCTTATTTATCATCCCTTATTATTTTTAGAATGTTCATTGCAAGGAGATATACTTAAGAAACTTTAATTCTATACTAGAAAGATCTCTATAAGAGAAAAAGTTGATTCCAGAACTTCTCAGAAAGAACATTTTCAGTTTCTACAGTTCCCACAGCTGAGAAAAGCAGCACCTATTCAACTACAGTCTATAACAGTATTCATCATATCAGGTCATTTTGGGATACTTCCATGCAGGTGTTTAACTGATTATGGCTTGCTTTCCTAATGGAAAAAATAATGCATCAAACACCAAATAAAGCAAATCATTTTTACACACAGAAAAGAGGATAAATATTTTATAACAACTTTCTCTGACTGATTATTGCTTAGAAATGAGAAAAAGCATCAAACACCTTCAACAGTGATTCATTAAATGCTGGTGGCTGCATCACTGCCTCTTGTTGCCACATGCTCAAATTTGATCATTTCCTATCAAAGACCAAACGGCCAAAGTGATGGTGGCACCCGCTAGCTAAGCAACACCTGTCCCAATTCGCCAGATGAGCTACTGCTCACTGAAAACAGGACTGCTCGGTACAGGACCTGTTCCTGTTTTCTCAGTACACACCATCTTCCAGCTTGGTTCCCCCCTAAAATGGGGTCATACCCATGGAGCCTGCTAGGTTTAAGCTTGAGTGGTTCTTGACGAGAGGTAACTATTAGCACCAAAATATTCCCATTAAACCACACAGATCTAGGATCCTCCCTTTCTTGCTTCTCAATTGTCACCATGACAATGTCAACACTTAAATCACCAGTACTGAACATACACAAGATGTGGCCCAGTTTCTGTCCCTTGGAGTTGTTACCTAGACTGCTTTCAGATGCACTATTGGATTTGGTTTACAGTTCTTGTTTTCTTCTCAGCCATAAAGCTGGAGAGGGGGGATGGGAATAACACTGCGGGAAGACAGCCCTTGTGTCATAGAGAAGATAGCAACATAATGCCCAGTTCTTCGGGTAACAGAACAAAACTGTTTTAAAGGCCAGCTCCAAAGCCACTGTTGAAAGGGACTGATGTCATGCCAAGAAGCAAGTGCTTGTTGCAATATCTCTCTGGTATCTCGCTCGAGAAAAAAGAGTATGATTTATCGCAATAACTGGGGTCATCTGTATATAGGAGACACAGTTACAGCAGAGTTAAGCAAGAGGGAATATTCCTAATAATGGAAATCTAAACCTTTAATATTGTAACACTTTTAATGTTATGATACACTCTTAGTGTTAATTAATAGTGGCCTAAGAGTAACTATTTCATAAGCACAGTGGTATTTTTAAGGAAAGCCTTTCGAATTCTTTCAAAATATGTTTACAGTAGTTAAAGAAATATCACACTTTAAAGGTACATTTCTAATTACATTCTGGCAGAACCTTAGCTGGAAACACTACCAGCAGTATTTTGATAGCAAGAGCTGTGACAGTTTATATCAGCTAAGGTTATCTGCTGTCTGCTGATTATCACGATCAAACATCATTACAAGAATATGGTCAGCAGAGATGACACAGAAAACTGGGGTGCAAAAGTTGGGAATGAGCTTACGAAATCTGTGGGTGTACAGAGCAGGACTAGGCTGTTTCACTGGAAGGACTGAATGACTTCAAGGACTGAAGCAACACAAACAGGATGAAATCCAGAATTGCCTAGCTCAATTTCATGAAGCTGGCAGCAAAAAAAATCACTATAAACTGGGCACTTGCCAGCTGCATGTGGAGGAGAAAACTCTAGATGGTTCAGACAAATTCAGGGTTACCATGAGCCCCTAAAGAGAGGCAGCTACGGTAAACAAGTACAATTCAAAAACACATGGGGTATTTCCAGCAGCGAGGGATGTGCCGGTCATACGTCACTGGAATACTGTGTAAAATTTAGGTCACCCCTTTCAAGGACAGACACAGCTGTGCTCCATATGGAGGAGATCCACAGCCACAGCCCTGTCACACGGCCCCCGAGCATGTGCCTGGGCTCCCATCTTTGTGTCTGGGAAATCCCATGCCATGCACCGCATGAGCAGGAAATCCAGCCTGTGGGAAACGTGAACGACACAGATGGCCAGCGAGCGCACAATCAGCCCGATGCTCTCTGGTTGCACTGGGCTCACCAAGATGGGTTGACTCCACGGTGCTTTGGCTGATACAGCGGGGAGGCTCCAGAGCTACCATACATAAACTTTTCATTTGTCCTTTGGATTTCAGGTAGGTCCAAGCTGTACTGCACAGCACCGATCAAATAACACAGCGCATGTAGGGTACACCCAGCGTGTCCCTGACATGCCACGCTCATTGTCCAGGTGTTCAGCTGTCAAGCTGCATCTGTGTTTGTCTGCGACTTCCAGACATCAACCAGACTGATGAGAACGATTGTGCTGAACCAGTGACCGTATGTTGTGCCAAGCAGTGCTAATGCAAGGAAAAGAGGAGAGGGTAGAGCCATCTCTTGTTCTCCAATTAATCTCTTCGTATATGATGCAGGAAAATGGACTTGACATGAAACAGGTGCAGAAGATTGCTTCTAGGAGGACCAGAGAAATGGAAAATCCATCTCATGAGAAGAGACTGTGAGCACATCTGAATAAACAGGTGCAGACCGATGTGAGCCTCAGTTGGCCTTGTACTGGCCCAGAATCCATATAGACTGAATTATCACGGTGCTAATGAAGTCTCCAGCAGAACTCACTAGCTCAGGCTTAGCATTACACTGGCACAGCCCTATAGGCACTGGGAGAGGGCAAATTTGCATCCCAGCTCACTCAGATCGTTAGCAGAGAGAGCCTGAATCTGCCTGCCCTCATCGGTGCCGATACCCCCCCCAAAGTTTGGCTCGTTAGCCCCAGTGGAGCGGTGCCCAAGGGGATAGGACTGCCCTCTTTAACACACCGAGAAAGGGGAGGCAGGAAAACTGCCTCAGCAAAGAGACAATGTTGGCATAAGAACAAATGGGTGTAAATCCGCCATAGATACATTTAAGCTGGAAATATGAATAATTCTAGCCATTATGGCAGTGAGATCCTGGAAGAGCTCTCGCAAGTAATGGGGGAAAAATGTAACTAATTTTAAGGTGATGCTTGACACTTCTGAACAGAACTCTGTAACACGGAGGTGTCTGAAATGCTCCTAGATGCCTTATAAGACCCCGCCCCAAAAATCTCCGTTAGCTGTGAACTGCAAACCGAAATCCAATTGAAATCAGAAATTTAATTAAATGCAGCTCTTCTGAGCCGGCTGCTGGCAGGCATTACGCTGGTAAAAAGTGACAGCTGCTTCATTGGCAGCGCAATGTCAACGACTGTTAAAGAGGCCAAGGAATAGGCACGGGCCACCACTGCCCGAGGACCACCCCACTTTGAAGAAGGTATTTGTAAGAAAGGCTTCAGAGCCTTTTATCTATGCTTTCATCAGCTAAGATACTTTACTCCTACTTTAATTTATATTTCGCTGCTGTCTTCCATTTTTTTTGGCTCAGTGGGAGCATAATGCCAATTAAAATTAGTTAAGAAACAAAAATGTCAGTTTTTCCAAATACAACGTAATTATTCTTAAAAAAATGTTCCCTCAGTACCTAGTAAATCCAGGGTTTGTTTGCAATAAATATGCATTTCAGAACTCTTTCCCCTTTCTACGGACGGGCTTAGATCACTTTGATCCATTGTATTCGCATATGTATTCCCTGCTTTGTACAAGTACATGATTCCCAATAAAAAAAGGGGTTGTGAATACCTTTCCTAAAAAAGCGCCATTTTCTTGTTTTAAGAAGTTCAAACTCGGTTTCAGGTAAGAACTAGTAGCAAGGGATTAGTACTCTCACAAAATCAATTTTAATAAAATGTCAGAAATAAAAGTACAGTCGGATTCTGGGAAGCGGGTTTGCGCATATGTTAATATTCAGAGGCAATCTGTGGCCCTTAAATTAAGTTTCACAGAGGATGGTGGACCGCTCCAGGTATTCACAATAATTCAGACGCTGAGAAGAGTGAATTGGAACCCAAAATTTAATACCTAACTTTAAAGTAACCATTTAATCTTTGGCTGTTTTTTTTCTGCCAGAGCTTCAGGTGGAAATGATGGGCCCTAGGAAATGATGAGCTGTATCACATAGCGATGCTTGTCACAGTTTTTCCTTGTGAAGATACTGTATTGCTTAGTCTAAGAATATCTTTAAAATTCACAGAAAGTAAGAACTGTTGAGCAGCTAAAAATAAAAAGTCATAGGAGGACGCGCTGTTAGGCGTAAACATTGAGACCCTTCGAATCAACTTGAGCTGTTAGGCTAACCTAAACATTTTGGGTCAGATCCTGATCCCAGTGAATTCAAAATGATTTGTGGTGAGAACTAATGTTTCTCCTTTTATTTCTGTTTTTCTGCTAATGAGTATCAGATACAACATTGCAAGACTATTCTGTAAACAAAGTGCAAAATTAATCATTTTCAGAGGAACATTGTATTCACAGTAGGCTGCGTAGGGAAGGAATTAAGCCGAAGTAAATAAACAATGAAGGTAAATAAGAATACGCAGAGAAAGTTAAAAGATCATCAGAAGATGCCAGTTAAAAAATTACTGGATATATGATGAAAGCAAAATATACCGCTTATGAGAAAAATTCAACAACTGAGTAAAATGCTGAGCAATTTCATCTGAGCATTAAATTATTTGCAATTTCCTGCATAAAAGGAAAAAAACAGAACAGAAATTCAGGCCCTTGTTATGCCAAAGATCTTTTCTTCATCCAAGAGCAGAGAAACGAGCAGGTTTACACAATTTTATGTCAATTAAAATATTCCATAGAAACAATGCATACTTGTCCAAACTAACTGACTTCCACTTCCAATTCTTTCTGGGCAAAGTTTTAGAAAGAAATACTGCCCTGCAATATAAAATAAGCAAATTGCATCTATTTTGGAACAAGTGAAGAATTACATGCAGTTCAGATTCGTCAAAATCTTTCTATCTGGCTGCAGAGGCCTATTATTAGGATGTGTCAAACCTGTCCAGAAACTTCTTTCTACTATTGATAAACAAGCCACACATTAAATTAGGAGATTAAGACATGTATTCCTTCCAGTTCTTATGTATGTTTAGTCATTAATCCAAAACAACATTGCCAAACCCCGACCACAGAAATAGTAAAAATAAATACCAAAGGTCTGGGAAGAGAAATCCTGAGGTCACAAAGAGAAAGTAACTTCAAGGGAGTATCCTGGAAATTAAGACTTATAAATCATCATGGGCTGAAAGAAACAAGTTTCAGCAATTGCATAATGCCATTTTACACAGCTAAAAATAATAAGAGTCATGCCACAAATGCCAGGAACAAAAAATCACTGCAAAACTTCACGAACATTTATGTTCAAAGAAAAGGCTTGAAGCAAGTGAGTTATTTGATGAGAGCCTAAGTGCACAGCGATGGTGCCTTCTAGCCTCCTGTTTGGCATGCCACTTGCTTCAAACAGGTCTGTCATGCTTAAAGCGATCATTTACACAAAACCAGACCACGTTATGTATGTAATATACCATTTAGTGATGTTGGGGATAAAAGGTCAGTAGATTAATCATCTGCGTTCTATATTCAAAAGTGGCCTGATACTCCTGCCTTTCTGAGTACACTCCTCCATTCTTGCTAAAGTATTTGTTCCTCCACTCTACAGCTTATTCAGAACAATTAAACCACTGCTGGGTAAAACCACTATCTTGTAGAAAATGAGAGTCACCCTGAAAAAGATTATCCTAGACATGATCCCTAAAGATTTTTCTTGAATAAATGCTTTTTTAAATGCTATTTTTCCTGCCTTCCCCTCTGAGTCTGTTACAGATGGAAAATTCAAGCATGTATGTCAGTTCAGGCAGGGCACATGCAATCGCCTGAAAACCTGAGAATTATTAAACAATATTATTTTAAAATTCTTTATATTTTACTGCGCTTGCTAAGGACAGTGAGATGACAGAAATCACACCCTGAGTCTTCAGCCCTCCTTTTGTCTGTTATCATGCTACATGGCTTGGGCAAAATCCTAATCGCAAGGAAAGCGCCGGGAGTTTTGCCACTGATCGCTCACGGCTTTCACCACACAAACCTCGGGGCTCTGAGAATCAGCCTGTAACAAAGACTGCCAGGCAGCAGTGAGACTTCCCCAGGGCAAGGGAGCTCAAAGGAGTGGTGTTTCCTTTACCCCAACAAAGCCTTGAGTCTGTCAACTTAAAAGTAGCCTCTTAAAATTTTGAGAAAATACCCTTGCTGTGCTGCCATTAGAAAGATGAAAAACTGACCTATCAGCCTGCTGTTCTCATCTTTCTAAACAGCGTTAGTGTATTGAAATTTGCTGTCATATCTGAAACGTACTCTGTTATAAAACACTGCACAGAGTGAATTTTGTTACAATCTTCTTAGAGGAGATTTAGATTCAAGCAAATTGCGTCTCCTCGTCCTCCTCTGCATCACACCTGAAACCGGTATGAGCAAAGACAATGGAAGAAGTATTTTTTCTTTCTGCCAAGGACTTCATCTGTATTCAATGTGTATAAAGCTGCCGCTTAAGTATAACTCTATGGGGTTCCACTTCGGGACTAGACTGTTGTCTTTGCTGCAGAGCGAACCATTCAGACGACTATAATTATACGGTACTACCAGGGGGTCCAGCTCGAGCTCTTGAGCCACAGCAGCTTTTGAGCAGTTTGCTTGATAGGTAGCAGAGATGTGCTTGGCACGGGGGTTTCTGGATAATCTGATTTCCTACTGCTGGAGGAAGTGTGTTAGCAGCTGCTGCTGAAGCTGACATTGCTGGCTCGCCCCAGAAGCCGGCTGTGCGCCCCATTCGGCTCCATTGCCCAGCAGGACCTTGTGACAGCCACTGTCATCTCCTGTACATCTCCTATACTCCTCCACTACACAAAAGGGTAAGACTACGTACATTTTCCTTGCAGGGCAGCTTGTTCAGGAAATTTCTGCTTTTAACACATTCCCACTACGCAGTCCCACCCAGGGGCAGTTTGATAATATTGCTAAGGCAGTCTGATGGGATGGTCCTGTTACCCCTGCCTTGGCCGCACGCTGGAGCCATTTCTCTTGTGCCTTCTCTGCATCGCACATCTGATCATTTCCTTTTGTCATAAGCCAGTTTAGGGAACTAACATGTCAGGAAATAACTCATTTTTCTAAAGCCAAGCTTTTCTGCCCCCTTAGTCCCCGAACCAGGTGACCACAGGTCACCGCAGGGTCACAAAAGACACAGCGCAAGCAGAGGTGAGGAAGGAGTCATGGGGTGGAAAGCTGCACCTTTTGGCATTCAGCAATTGCACCACAAGTTGTCCTATTACACACTATTTTAGGGGTCCTAAAGTAAACCCAGTCTCCAAAATCATCTGGGTTTAAAAATGGAATTCTTTAATCCAGAACCTTTTGGTTATCTAGTTTCTACCACAGCCTGACAGGCTGCTAGCACAACAGGGGCACTAGCGAGCAGCAGTGTGGAGGCAGGTGCAGAAACCCACTAACACATCAGGGGAACGGTACGCTTGGTCACGCTGCAAAGCTTTGGTAGGTGGCTCACAGACTCAAGAAAATGTTGGTTTCCACTTACTCAGGGTAAGACCTGTGTTGCACTAACGGACCTGTAGCTGTGGCATCAGTCCTCCCTCCAAATTAAACAATTCCTTCCCAGTTCAACCCGGAGTCAGAAAGAAGTGGGGAAAAAAAATTTTAAAAAGCTTCAGTGCAGGGAACCTCTTTGTCATAGATGACATCCTTGTCATGTATTCGAAGCTGCGAATGCCAGGGTGGGGTACGAGAGTCAAAGTCCATGGCTCCACGAGTGATTTTGTAGACCAATCTGCGGCACGGCACTTTTTTTCTTTCAATTCTCAAAGCTACCCAAAGCATTGGCTAGCTGCTTGACTTTGCATGTTTTTTTCTGAGTCAAATATATATTAAAAAAACCCCAAAGCGAACAGGAGGGAGGAAAAGAAAACAGGTGTCACTAAAAGTGGTGAAAGATTAAGAGGGATGTAGGTCCAGAGACAGCCAGACCCATGCACAGGCTCCAGCTTACAGTAACTTTTCTCCAGAGACCCAAAGCGAACAGGAGGGAGGAAAACAGGTGTCACTAAAAGTGGTGAAAGATTAAGAGGGATGTAGGTCCAGAGACAGCCAGACCCATGCACAGGCTCCAGCTTACAGTAACTTTTCTCCAGAGGTGTCACTAAGAGCAAACTGCAAATGGAGTTTATCCACCTCTGACTTCCACAACATAACATTCGTACGTTATGCACGATAACAGAAGTGATACACTTCTCACAGATACCAGTCAGGTGGGTAATTTACCACTGCACTACTGCACCTCTCTCTAGTCACTGGGTAGCCGAAGAAATTGTCCAGCTCTTCTTTCAGGGCCAGATCCAAACTTCAGCGAAGTCTTTTTCGTTTCCTCCACATAAAGTTCTGTTCTAACACATTAACGACGTGTAGCTTAGATGACATGAGAGGTGGAACTCTTCCAAAATACGTTTAGTTTCCTGTCAGAAAGTATTGCGTGCCTTTGCGCACGAAATTATAAAATAGAAAATAAACATGTAAATATACCATTTCAACACATCCTCTACATCAAAGCAGACCTGATGTTTTTAATTTTAGCTTTTTGAGGTTTTGTTTTAAGTTGCTGAATTTATTTTGTAGCTCCTGTTTATGAAAAGAACTTTAAAAGAGTTATAAATTACATTTACCAAATGAAGAAAAACTACAACTATAAAATTCTCAAAAAAGGAAATAATGTGAACCCTCTATGTGCACTCGTGTGGACACACACACACAAACTTATATATATTTAAGTCAGTGACTGCTGAACCACAGACCACAGGCAGAAGAGTAAAAACCACCCGTAACCAGATGTGCCACTGTAAATCCCATACTTTAGGATATATTCTATGAAATCCTCAGTGTGCAGGAAGACATAAGTTCCCACACTATTTCTAGCAGCAATATGGATTCCTAGAAAGACCGACTACCTTCACGTACCTAAAAATAATCCAAGATCCAACTGGGAGGTACGGCCCTTGTGAAGTAGAGAGAGGGTTTACCGGAGTGAAAACACATGATTTTGAAAACCGTCCAGCATAACACAGAAGCGAGAACAGCAGCAACACGTCACTTCAAACCTCCCGAGAACCAAAGGGCTGCAGAAGGAATTCCACCCTTTCCCACGGAGTTTTGTATAAATACACATGAGCGCCGTACTTCGACTGAACGCATCGGTGCGTGGCTTGTAGAGCCATGCAGAGCCACCGTTTCGCTATGAAACAGCGGCCTCAGGTTATGCTTGAATTTTCCTATAGTAGGAAAGTGTAGCGGTGGGCCGCTGTAGCAAAATGCTTCGGTTCTCTGCTCTATCCACAGCTGAATAGGAAACCCCAATTCAAAAGTTTCCTTCAAGCTATAAAAATAAAGCCAAGTTGTTTCCAGGGAACGGAGAAAAAGACATTTCCAAAGTCCCTATCCAGCTACAATATGCTATATAAGAACAAATACTTTTTTTACCTTGGAATATCTCTCACTGATCTAGTAGAGCAAAGTTTGTTGATATTCAGGGTTGCAAACCCATCTGTTTACTCAGGCTTTTGTCTGTCAGCATAGTTTGAAGAGGTCGCTTTGAGAGATCAATTTTTTTTCCTGGGGGTTTCTTCAGAGCTACCACAATTTGTTATTGCGTCTGTTTAGAGGCTTTAATTTGTGGTTTTCAAGATTGCATAACTGCACAGAGAGGTGGTGAGAGGCCCACATGAAGAGTTCAAAATAAGTTTGACAATATAGTAAATATCTACTCAGTAATTTTCCCTGGACTGAGCACTACGGAGTGCCAAAAAAGTTATTAATCAGGCTAGTGTATGAACGTGGCTTTATGAAGACCGGAGCATACATTTCCATTCAGATGCTAAAACGCTGAACTCCCTTCACTTGCTGTTGACACCAACTACAGACGACGCACCGGGGGGCTGCAAACCAGGCGCCTGATTAGATTGCTCTAAATCAGCCTATTCAGAACAGATAAAGAAAAAATAAAATGAGATTTTAATTTTGCCTTTTATTCAGAGTTCTCATAATAAGTTACATAAAAATGAAGTAAGCCGCCTAGACTCCCATGAGGAGGCTCAGCATTAATTTTTCCGTTTTGCAGACGTTAGACAGGAGGCACGGAGACACGCACAGTCACATTTGGAGAAGTGTGGGCTGCACCCAGGGGGAGCTGCAGGTCCTCAGGGTCTCTGGGAATCTGCAGCCAGAGACCCGGCGTCAGCCACCGGCAGAAATGGGGCACTCAGGACCCGTAGGCACATTGAATGCTTGGGTCGTGTGTCCCCAAAGTCAGCGCGGCAGGCACCTGGGTGAGCGGCAGCTGTAGCAGCAGCGCAGGGATGCACGAGTCGCATTTGCATAGCAGAGGGCAGTGTTCAGCGTTTTGGACAACTAATATCCCTTTCTGAAGAAGCTGGCGAGGAGATGACGTGCACGCTGCAAGCTGGGAATCCTGCATCAATGGAGTGGCAAGGCTGTGAGCAGAGCTGGCGTATTTTGCCTAGGGCTGTGCCTATATACCAAACTAGATCTAAGCTCTGGGACAGGTCTCCATCTAATCCAGCAAGAAGGAATTTACAGGCCATAAATTCCTCCTGACTGGGTGAAGACCGAAAGTGGCCAGTCTGTGCTCAGCCCCGCATACTGCAAGCACTTTGCTACCGATACACAACCCACCCAACCTAAAACCAGCCCTTGCATGTCCGCTCTGCGGACAGCACATAGGTGTACCTGACCACGTCCGTGAGGTGACACTTCAGCCATCTGTTTGAGGACTTTGCTAGACCTACTCACATGAGAAGCTTGTGTTTATACTTCATTTGACAACAGAAAAAAAGTATTGCTGGCTCCTCCTGGGTCACCGTAAAGGAGTGTCTGCCCTGACTTACAGCTCACCTGGATGCAGTAGGACCCCCAGTGAACAGGGGGACATTGCGGAAGCAGCGCGCTCCTGCCGCCTCCACCATCCCCGCTGCCCACCCGTCGTGGCACCCCCCGCAGCACCGGCCGGGCCCCAGCTCCGCGGCGCGGGAGAGTGCGGTCACGGCTGAGCTGGCAGGAGAAGCCCGGGTGACGCACGCCCCGCAGGCCCCGGGTGCGTCCCCGGGACGAGAGGAGATGATCTTCCCCGAGGCCGTAGGGGCCGTACCCACCAG
>NW_008795405.1:15998401-16000153 GCF_000699145.1 Aptenodytes forsteri
GGGGTAGGTAATCCCCAGGCTCAAGTTCCAGAGGGGCGGGTTCTGGCCGGAGGTGGAGTCACTTTTCATTTAAATCCCTGACTATAAAATGGGCTTAAAGAGAAGCGGGATCTCAGCTGTGCTGCACAGACCCCGGCAAGCAGGGTGCGTGGGGGCCCCCAGGCAGCCAGCGCCCTGCAGCACAAGCCGCTGCGATGCTCCACTCCCTTGGCGTTCACACCTTGCAGCTGCTCACCCAGGCGGCCGCCTGCATCCTCCTCTTCCCCCGCTTCCTGCTCACCGCCGTGATGCTCTGGCTCCTGGATTTTCTGTGCATTAGGAAGAAGATGCTGATGATGCCCACGGCGGAGGAGGCGGCCAGCGCCAGCGAGGGGCCGCCCCCCGACGACCCCCCGGTCTGCGTGTCCGACTCCAACCGCATGTTCACGCTGGAGTCGCTGAAAGCCGTGTGGCACGGGCAGAAGCTGGACTTCTTCAAGTCGGCGCACGTGGGCTCCTTGGCCCCCAACCCCGAGGTGATCCAGCTGGACGGGCAGAAGAAGCTCCGCATCCTGGACTTCGCCCGCGGCAAGAGACCCCTCATCCTCAACTTCGGCAGCTGCACCTGACCCCCGTTCATGGCCCGCCTGAGGTCCTTCCAGCGCCTGGCCGCGCACTTTGTGGACATTGCCGACTTCCTGCTGGTGTACATCGAAGAAGCACACCCCTCCGACGGCTGGGTCAGCTCGGACGCAGCCTACAACATCCCCAAGCACCAGTGCCTCCAGGACAGGCTGCGGGCAGCTCAGCTGATGAGGGAAGGGGCGCCCGATTGCCCCCTGGCCGTGGACACCATGGACAATGCTTCCAGCGCCGCCTACGGTGCCTACTTCGAGAGGCTCTACATCATCCAGGAGGAGAAGGTGATGTACCAGGGAGGCAGAGGACCGGAGGGCTACAAGATCTCGGAGCTGAGGACCTGGCTAGACCAGTACAAAACCCGGCTCCAGAGCCCCAGCACGGTGGTCATCCAAGTGTAAAAAGGACCTGGCAAGAAGTGCAGGGGTGGAGAGGCGAAGGGAGGGCGGGAGGAGAGGTGGGGAGGGAGAAGGCACTGCGACGCGGATGGCAGGAGCTGTCTTCCCCCGGGGACACTCGAAGGAGGCTGCTGTGCGAGCTTTCGAGCAAGATGTGCCATAGTCCTTTCTCTATTCAAATCATGTTGATTTGCCAGCCACTGTCAATACTGTATTTCCATGTGCGTTTTGTAAATAACTCTCTCTCCCCCCCCCCCCTTTTTTTTTGTGTTTTGAGAAGCGTTTACTATTTTTTAAGGAGGCTCTCTTCCTACGGGATCTGTTCCCAGCTGCGTGTGTGCGCGGGTGTGTGTCTGAAAAGTTGTGTACAAGTGCTCCGTGCTGCCTAGCAAGTGCTAACTGGGATTTCTAGTATTTCTTTGTGATGACCGATTTTGAAATGGGTTTCTCTAATGCCAGGAAATCGCGTCTGATGTTGTCAAGTACTACAACTGCCAATAGCCAGAGCTGAACGGAATGTCCTATTTATGTGGGGTGGGGGGTTTGTAAGACGCTCGTTCACCTTTTTTTTTATGAATTTTTTAAATAATAAAGGTTGAGTAAATACACGTCTAACTTTGACTGCCTCTCTCTATCTTCAGACCGCTACATTCACTTTCCCTTTTGCCTACCTCGCAATGCCCTTCCCGCAGCCGAGGAGGGGAAGGCGAAGCGGCAGGCGGGGGGGGGGGGCGGT
>NW_008795405.1:16000596-16001440 GCF_000699145.1 Aptenodytes forsteri
CGGCGGTGCGAGGCTCACACCCCGCCCCGGGGGTCGGCAGCTGCGTCTCAAAGGGTGCGGGGTGCCGGAGCCCGACAGGTGAAGCCGAGCGCCGAGAGCATCCCGCAACCCCCGCGGGAGCTGTGCAAAGCCGCCCAGAAACGGCGGGTCCTTAAGCACCTCCCGTTGTGCCTCTGAACGCCTCCTTGTCCTTGACAGCAGCGGGACGAGGCGCCCGGGCTGTTCCGCCCCTGACTAAGTTTTGGAGAGGGGTGCAGCGCCCGAAGGTAAGGCAAGCCGGGGACGCCGCTCTCCGCAGCTGGGGCACCGGGTCGCGCCCGCAGTACTAAGCTAAACCTGCGGAAAGCTGTTTGTAAGGGCGTTATAGCCCCTGTCTTGTCCATGACAATGTTCCCCTGTCCCCGCAACGTCCCTGTCCCTCAGCATTCACGGTTTAGATCAGCCCGTGTAACCGCTCCCGCCGCTACCCCGCAAGGAAAGCAGCACCGAGCGGTCTCTCACGGTTAAACCAGCGGCTCCGACCCCGCCCCTCGGTCCCCTTCGCCTCCGCAGCCCCTGCCTCGGCGGGAGCGGCGGGACCGGCGCGCCCCTGGAAATCAGGCTGCTTTGGCTGAGGTGTCAAAAGATCCGGCTCGAGTGCCCGCCTCGGGCTTCCCGACCCATCTGGCCGTGCAGCCTGCTCTGCCGGCCCCTAAAACCCTTCAGCACTTCACCTTCCCGCCGCCCCTCTGAGCGGACGCCTCGCCGGCCTCCCGCGGCACCGGACTCAGGGCTGCACCGGCTCCGCCCGGGCCGGGCACCTCCGGTGATGCTGGGGCGGCGGGGCGAGAGCCCGAAGTGGGGT
>NW_008795405.1:16005574-16006078 GCF_000699145.1 Aptenodytes forsteri
CGGCGGCAGCGCCGGCATGGGAGGCTGCGGCGGGGCATCACCCCGCTCCTCCCGGCGTGGGCAGAGCCCGCCCAGACCCGGCTTCGGGCGCTGCACGCCGCGGAGAGGTAAAGGTGTCGGTCCCTGAGCCGCTTCCAGCCACCGCCCGTGCCTCTCGCCTGGTGCATGGGCGCATCAGCCTCGGCTCCCTCCCCCCGACCCCACGCGGGACGAACGAGCGCTTTTCCCCGGTCCCAGACTCCCCAAGCATCAGCAAACCCGGCTGCCTCTTGCCTAAGGACGGCGACGCCCCGCTCCCTTTGAACGTTGTTCCCGACACGGAAGGAACCGAAGTCACGTTGGCGCATCCAGAAGGAGGGGAGAGGAGGTGGGGCAGGCGCCCACACCGGGCTCCAGAGACACGAGAGCAGGTGGAGGTGCTGCTCCTCTGCCAGACCCGGGGGGAGGGCGGCTGCCGGGGCAGCGCGCACCGCCACCGCGCTGCTGCCCCCCGGCTCCCGGCAC
>NW_008795405.1:16006221-16038380 GCF_000699145.1 Aptenodytes forsteri
TAAAGGACTTCCTCACGTAGCCTTAGCGGAAGGGCCGTGGGTGCCCCCCGTGCCCGCAGCCGCCGGGCGGGGCCGGTACCACCCCGCGCCCCCCGGGCGCAGGCGGCGGAGAAGCCCCACGCAGAGCCGGGTCACTTGGTAGCGCTAAGCTCGGCTCCCAGCGGCGTGTGAGGGCCGGACCGACGCCCGGCGCACCAGCACCCACCCGGCCCTCGGCGGGGCCCATCCTCAAAGCCGGCGTCGGGTCAGCCGAGGTTGCACGGGCTACGAGGGCAGCCTCTATCTACGCGATTACTTTTTATTTTCCCTACAGCTTAGTCTTCCTTACTTTACAATAAAGCCCTTCTTTGCTTTCTCACCTCGTTATCTCTTTTTCTTATCCGCTTTTGGCATGCTTTAGTTGTAATCCGAAGTTACGGGCAACCCCCGGGCACGTCCCCGCCCCGGCCCGGCCCACGGGACATTTTCCGGCCGTATGGACAGAAGAGATCACTGTCCTTACCTGGGTTTTAACAGCTACAGAAACAGCCTCGTCTTTTCTTTCTGCTACTAGCAGATCTTGGTCAAAGGCTATCGGAGGTCAGGAATTTTTTTTTTTCCCCCTAAATAAGTCAGCTTTCTAAAGCTACGGTCCTCCTTTAACCCGAACACAGAGCTCTTATTTATCACTTTCTCTTCAATCAGCAGCAAAAGAAAAATTTGCTGTGAATGCCCGGAATCCCTGAAAGAGATCACACTTTTCCTTTGCACAAATCAGTTATCTGCTCCTATTATATCCTCCACTTAAAATGAATCATAAGCCTCCATCCCACTGAGCTTTCTCGGGGACACTTGTTTAGCACAGACGAGAACAATACGCTTTACATCTAAAGAGCCCAGGGTGTTAGTAGCCTCTCCAGCTGATACAGAGTATTGAGAAACGTCCCATCTTTAAAACGCATTTTTACTGCCTTTCCACCTCCCTAGTGCACGACAAACAGAAGTCAGAGAGCAGCGAAGAGATTCATCAGAGAGAGATCTGAGTGGTGATTACGTGTTCTGTCAATAATTAATTGAATTATGTCCTCAGCATAATTACATACAGTCCTCTAGCCGGGAGTGGAAAAGAAAGAAGGAAGTTGTGGTGTGGTCGGAGGGGGATCTCAGGACATGGTCCCAGTCATTAAAAATGTGATGTAACATTGCAGTCTGGTGTATTCTGAGGCACAAATGGGGAAACACAAATGAAACCAACTACTAAAATATTATTTGCCTTACAGCAGGGAGACAGCAAAAGCATTTGCTTCTTCCATTAGTTGTTTTCATTACGACTTTCTGCTGGGGATTTAAAGGTGTTCTACGATGAACAAACCAGAGGTCTTACTCATTTGATCTATAAGCTATATGTTTTGTATTCACCACATACTAACTGACTAAATTTGGTATTTCTGATGTTTGAAATAAAAATTAAAATCAGGCCAGGAAGGCATCATATATCCAATACAAATCTAGAAATGACACATTCAAAGAATCTTGCAAGCAAATTCTTACTCTGACACTAATTTTTCTGTACTTCTTCCAGTCATAAGGGAGATCATCATATCATTATTAATTTATTATTTACTAAGAGCTGTTAGAGTGCTCTTTTGGTACACAAATGCAAGAAAACAAAGGGCTTGATTCAGTTCTCACACAAGTTTTGCACTGGTGTAACTTCAATGACACGGGTGTAGTCACTTCAGAACCACCTGGGTGTAATTATGATCAAAATCTGGGCTATTGCACTTCCTTTGCTTTTCTAATGGTTCAAAACGTCTATTTTTCTACAGCATGCTGCGGAAGACAGACAGCTGTTTGAATACAGAGCTCAAAAATCATTCTCAAGTTCCTCCTCACTGACAGTGCCAGTGTCCTAAATCCTGCCACAACTTAGTCACGTCAGCATGTTTCCTCACTGTTCTGCACCCTCCCTACAGCGTGAGAGCTGTAAAGCCCATCGATACGTGTTCCCTTCCACCTGTTATGGCACATCCTCTCGGTGTCTTGAGCTTTAGATCAGGTAGCTTTTCATTTTAAACGCTTTTAAGCATCCAGCTGCCAAAAGGAATTTGACACCTGCTTCCTTCTTTGCAAATTTCTCTTTTCAGACAAATTCTTGATGATGCCTCTTGAAAAGGGGTTCATTTATGACCTCCGCTTAATTGACTACTCCATGTATTTCTCATCTTCTTGGCCTTCCACCTGCTTCTTCAGAGATTTTGGAAGTGGTTTACAGTGGTAAATGCACTAACAATCAACAGCCAAAAACATCTTAACTAGAACAGTAAGCAGTATTCAATACTTCCTGTGTGAAAATACATTACAGGACGAGGTTAAAATCCTTCAGCCTGTATGTTTTGTATAACAATTCTTCTCAGGGCATAATGCTTATGCTCACAAAAGTAAGGATGCCTCGGTCTGGTCCATGGAGTTCCTGTGCCCAGCAAACACAGAAGATCAGGCCTGTCTGATGTTTCCTCTCTCTTTTCCAAGTTAATCGCTCCTTCCTGACTTTGCTCATGGAAGCATTTGCTTCCATTTCCTCTCAAGTGATAAATATCCTCCATCTTGAAAGGACCTTTAGGACATGGCCAGATGGGGTAAGGTAGTTCAACCTCCTACGCATCGCTCCTCCAGTGCCCAGAATTACCTTGACACGGAGCTGATCCCTGAATGTCTGATAAAGACATCTAAGAGCTGCAGTTCTTACTGGAGACATTCAAGGATGAATTGGCACATGGGCCCTGGCAGAAGGGGATCCCATTATCCATTATAGAGTAATGGGCACTATAATAAACCATAAACAGATTTAAATTTTACTGAAACCCCTAGCAATGAGGGTAAGGACCACGGCAAAGCTTTCTATTTCTTCTGTCCTTCTTCTCCCTCTCACCTTCTTAGGCTTATAAAGCAACTAGTCCTTGAGCAGTCTGCATTTGACTGACTTTCACATCCATTCCAAGGCACCGTGGGTGGGATTTTTAGGGTCATATTTCTGTTTCCTTGGTGGGTCTTGCTTTTCTTGCCTGAAGAGTCAGCCAGGATGTACATTCCTTGCAGTAGCCAAAATTCAGTATACTTATTTAATCACTCCAGGTTATCAGGCACAATTCCTCAAATGATGTGCCACACTGTGGAATTTAAACGAGGTCTCACAGCACAGAACCTCACTTCAGGTGTCATAAACTTGAAAAATTTTGTGTTGAAACATCTTTCAGAGCTTTCTCAGAGCTCATATAATTTCATAAGCATAATTATGCCACAGATACAGTTAGTGCCAAAGACCTGGTAGTGGAAATAATTTCTAAGAATAAAAACCATTACATAACCTAAGGATAAATTTTAAAACATATGCTTATGAAAAACGATATTTTATTAAGTGATAAGTAAAATTTAAAGGTACATGTTATGACTTTTAAAATTGTTATAAGGGAAGTGACCCTTATAAAAACTATGGGACTGGGCTAAAGAAATCCTGGAAGTTGCACAATTCAACGCAAGAAAAAAAAATTTTTTTACTTCTTTGATCACTTACCCTTTGTGACGAAGGACAACCAGGAAAGAAGAGGGCGCAAGGCTGCTGTCAACCGGATTTACAGCACATGGACACAGAGAACATACTGTGCTTCTAACACACAGACACATGCGTACAATTGCAAACAGAGATCAAAATTAGTCCAAAGTGTTTTTTGAACATTGGAGAGGGAGAGGCAGGGATTTTTGCATTTTATAGAATTAAATATTTATTTCAAAAAGTGACAATTATACAAAAATTTAAGCAAATTACCAAGTTCATTTCTATTTCTTCTCACTCTAAGTGGAACACATCCATTGCATGTATGTCTGTGAATAATGAACAGTTCTGGGGAAATGGAAAATATTAGATGGAACACAGTTGTCTTGTTTCCTCTATTTCATTTTATCTTTTTTTTTCTTTTAACTGTATACTTCCTTCTCTAGAATGCATATCACTGCAATGATTATTTTTTGTGTGTTCATGCAGATCTATACATTTTTTTAGCTAGTGTTTAGCTGACTGACGTATCTCTGATACTAAATAATCTACCACGACACCAAACTAAGTCAATAGCTCTATCTACCTTATTAGAGCAAAGGTGTGGTAAGCAAAAGCAAGAAAAGAATTTGTAATACACGGAACCATTCCCCAGAACTGACCTGCAAGACCTCTCCTATTCCAATGAGACGTCTTCACTTGATTGACTCAGCTGAAAGGATTTCCAAAAATTATCTATTGGGAGGAACAGAATAGAAGAAAAGAGCAGCAGATCGAGGAAGAAATGTCATTGATCTTGCTTTTCATCTTTTTACTGACTGATCTTTGAAGCCTTCAGCCGCATTCTCATAACACAAAGAGAGGTTTGGAGAAACTCAGTAGTGATTTACCAGTAGAATTGAAACATATTGGTATGTACTATAGAAATACATCCATGTTTCCTAAAGTTGGATAGGAAGCTATCCAGAGGGATGCATATTGGCACTCCTGCAGACACTGCTGGAAACTGGAAAGATCTCCTTTGTCTTTTAACACATATTCTGTGTTACTATGAACCCACTTTGGAATCTTTTGTTTTGTTAATAAATCTAATCCTTAGAAAAGGGACTTTACAAAAAGGAAAATCAGACTTTATTTTGTCTTTCCAGTTATTGAACGTGCCCACTGACTCACAATTCATTTCCAGATCTGTCACGCTTCTCTTGCTCAATGCAGTAAGACAGTGTTTCGTGGGCCAGAGGATGGGGAAGAAGCCATGGAGCACATAGGGTCTCTGAGAAAGACTGCAGCACTGCATTACAAATGCCTGAGATAAGGCCCAAACTGTGGGACGATGAAAAGAGGGAGCCAGTTGTCTATTTCCCATGCACAGCACTGACAGTTGACAGATATGCCCAGCTAAATATTGTCTGTGAAACCTGGTACTATTTTTAGTGCCAGGTGAGCAATCAGGGCATTCATTGTAATTCCCATGTCATTCGTTTTTAGACAATGGATGTGTCATCATTGTAAAATGGAATTTGGGTTTTTTTGGAAAAGAAATCAACACTTAAGCCATACTTTTGAGCAAGTCAAAAGACACCCGAGGGTATGATTGCCTTGTATGCTGCTCTCTTTAATAAGGCCAAGGAAAAGCATCACTGGATGGGATTATAATCAACTGCTGCTTTATTGCAGACAATCGAAGAAGGCTCCTTCCTGATGGTTGTAAATTCATCATTAAGGATACCACTCAGAGTCATTTGGCATGACATTTTTTATGCACAGAACAGAAAAGTGCAGTATTAGCTCCTGAGTGATTGGATGAGTTGTACATCCATTAATGGGCATATCAGAAAACGTTTCCCAGCTTCAACTTATTTTCTGCACAAACTGAGAAGATGCAGATTGTCTTGCTGTTGTTTACTCAAATTTTTGGTGCATTTTTTCACTCTGTCCAAGATCCTGTTTGTTTGAGAACCTGCTATCATCATGCATTGTAGATTTTACTGCTGACTCTGAGATCATAACAGTCTGGCTGTGTTCACGTATTAAGAAATCTACAACATGACAGGCAATATGAGAGCAAATTAGTTGCACTAATCCTATAACGGATAAACATTTCTCAGTTCACTGCTTTGGGAAACGAGGGAATGGTAGATCATAAGCCCAGGAAAGCTGGACAAATTTTTGATCGAATGTTTTATCCACCCAAGTTGCCAGTTCAACCTGGCTAAAATACCTGTGTCATCCACCTGAAAATTGCAAAATTATTCCAACAAAAATTCATTAAAACATAAAAACACTAAAAGTAAAAACTCAAAAAATCTATACTTATATTTTCATAATAACCACCTTTTTCATTTAAGATGTATCATTTCTAAATATAACTAGATTTAATTTTCCAGAAAAAATACGTAAGAAAAAATGAAAAGTTTCATTTTACATTTTGGCCAACTCAAAAATCTACGTTTTCCTGTTATACAAGTGAAATAAAATATACATTATTCAAATTCCCTGCTCTGCAGTCTTTCTTCCTGTTCATGAATGGTTCATGAATTGGTTATGATCTGTTAATCTTCTTTATCCGCACACTTTGTTGAAGATTATCTTAAGTTTTACTGAATATTTCTATATTTTGTGTTTGTTTGTGAAATAATCAACTATAAGAACATCTTGATTTAAGAAGTTAGCCTCTGTGTTAACGTTACGTATGGGATGCTGTGTTACTTGTTATCTGAGGCTGTGCTGCTTGAAGTCCCTATTCTCTGGACTCTCTAGACCATAACCAGAGCACCTAGGTTCTATTGTATATGGGATGAGTTATTTGACAACCTGGCAAGGTAGATATCTAGCTGGCCAACTTGGCAACAAAACTTACTTTTAAGGTGTCCTGAAGTGAACTGCCTTCATTATAATACTAAAAAACACACCCACAGGTCAAGAAGACCCTTGCCCAGGTGAAGACCCTTCCCCTGCGCAAGCGTAGTAACAGAAGAGAATGACGCAACAGATATTATAATTGTATGTAAATCACTAACCAATCATTGTAACTGGGAGTGTACTACCTTGTAATTTTTGTGTATAATGCGCAAGCGTAGTAACAGAAGAGAATGACACAACCGATACTATAATTGTATGTAAATCACTAACCAATCATTGTAACTGGGAGTGTACTACCCTGTAATTCTTGTGTATAAATGTAACGGTGATCTCGGCATAGGTGTGCTTGATTTGTGGAAATTCCACCTTGCACCCGGCGCCGCAATAAAGAATGCCTGCTTTCTAAAACTCCAACCTGAGTCTTAGAGAGTTTCTCATCTGCCGACTTACAGTAACAGATTTTAGCAACCCAGATGGGACCCTGCTCTTGAGCCTCAACGGATCCTGGGATCGCGGAACCTCAGCCGGCACCGAGGGATTCTCGGAGAGGATTCCTTCCGATCCCCGGACCGAAGAGCCCCTGAGTGAAGAACATTGTTTTGTAAGTATTAAGGCATTCTTTCAAAACTTGAATATTTTGCAGTTGAAAAAATGCCTGCTTTCTAAAACTCCGAATTGAGTCTTAGAGAGTTTCTCATCTGCTGACTTATGGTAACAGATTTTGGAGACCCAGATGGGACTTACAGTAACAACTTCATCAATCAAATTACATGAACAAATTTCAGCCAAGAACATATCAACTAATTGTTCACTTAGGGTATTTATTTAACTGTGATATATGACCATCATTTATACGAATGGTGTCATATTTGCTCCCCCGCTGGATATATGATTTTTTTTTTTCAGAGAGGAAGTACCAAATATCAAGTCATTACATTTTTCAGATGTGAATTTTCAGATGAATAATCATGAAATGTTTAAAAGATATACGAAGTTTCTATCTGGACAGCAGCATGATCCACCTTTCAGCCATCAACACATTTTCAGCGCTCTGAACCAACATGTTTTATTTAACCATATGCACAAACTATAGATATAAGCCTAGATTTCAGCATTTAGGCTTCCGGTGTAAACATTGTCTTCTTCCCCTGCAAGTAATAGTGAGAATTCAGTCATACCTCAGCTGCCAGATAGTTAGGACACTCACTTAAAGGAGGAGGTTCTGGTATGAGCCCAGTCCATGTTCATGGATCTGAACCTGGAGTTTCCATATCCCTGCCAATGTCATAGCCTGTGAAACACACAAACCATTTCCTTGGAACTTTAGGGGAATAGGTACTGATCAGCACTTGTGGGGGATGGTGGGAGAAAGACTGCTCACTTTCCTAGCAAAGGTACTTATTTAGGATATAAAACAGGTATGTTACAGCATCAAGCAAAATATCAGGTGCATGCCACAACTGTGAGGCTACTATTTAATTCCAGATAATTGTCATTCTTCTTTATTTTACTCTGACCAGAAAGTCTATTCTGACTTGAGAAACCTTCCCAATGAAAATTTACTTTTAGCCAATACATTCCCTCATAAAATAGCTGAATTTACCAGAAATTTACTCCCCCCCAAAAAAAAAGTTCCATTCAAAAGTTTCAGGCCAGCTCTAGGATGGACTTTTGGAGTCGCATGTAACTGCTTTCATTGATTGGCCAACATGTTTACATATCTTCTCCTGCTGTGCATATGACCAAGCATTGTGTAGGCAGGCATGCTGGCCAATAAAATCTCAAAAAGCAGTGAAACGTTCCCATCAGTGCAAGCAACAGTTCTCAGTATAAATAATTGTCATGTCATGTCTCCCCGGGCTCATTCTCTTTCCTTTCTTTCTCTCTCGCCTGCATTTCCTCAGAGATGTTCTTTCTCCGTCAACATAGCCTTGTGTTACTTCTCTGCAGCTCTGCTGCCCTCCATTCTAAAATCTGGCATTACAGTGAAACTTCCAAGAATTCCATTCTCTGAAGCATTATGAGTCACACTGTAGTCTTCAGCAATATTTTTAAAACACCAATGTTTTTTTAATCACTCTTGAGACCCACAGAAGAAAGTAAGGATATTATCTTGCTAACTTACAGTCGTGGTTGTTTTTTCTATTGCCACCCACACTCTCTCATCTTTCTCCAGATACTCTGCTCCAGTCTCTCAATAGTGCAGGCATATGGTATTCAAGCATGCCAGAGTCTGACTTCAAGTTTTAGTCATTTTTCTTCCTGTAAAAAGGATGGAGGGACATTAAGCCTATGACCATTTGAGAGCTTTCTTTATGTAAGAGTTTTATTAGGGTTTATACTTTAATAAATAAAGTATATGCTATACCATAAAACTAACAGCGAAACATCAGGTCTGAGCCATAATTCATCATATCTGAATACCAGCAATGCCATGTGTCTGGTATGTCAGAGGCAGCACAGAATTCACTGGTGCAACAGTGAATATAGGAAGGGGAGAATTCCTGCCCGTTCCTTGCAGTGATTTCCAAAAAAGCCTTTTAACAGAGGAGCTGGTTATCTTTAGGAGCTGTAGTTCTAAATACTGTCCCTGACAATAAAAATATAAATCTTCATTCTACTATTTGAAGAGCTTTCCATTTCAACGAGAAAAAAAGGAACATTACTAAGCTATGGTAAAGTTATTAGTTCATTTTCATTGTATGTTTCAATGCTTTCTCCTTTTTCTTGTGCATGAGGGATGAGGCAGCTTGTATTACAAAAGAGTTATTTGCAGCTTAGGACAGAAGTTCCACAAATTGCTGTTATCTGCCCTGCAGATGCTCATGTGACACACTGAATAAATATACCTCAAGGTGAGCACATAGCACTGGACAATGGGTGTTCAATAAACAAGATCCCTAAAGACAACAGTTATCTGAGCTTCTGTAGAGATCAGCTTCTTGCATGAAGCATTCGAGGATGACTGGCTGCCCCATGATAGTCTTTAGAAAAAGCTGCCAGGAAATAAGAGGATGAAGAGACCTAGATTTCAAATTACCAGCTGATCATATGAAGAAAGTACATTCTTAGGTCTCAAAAGTTACTGAAAAATGGTCAGTGAGCTTGCCTGTGCAAGAAATGGTTGAGAGAACTGTGAAAATAAACACATCATTGAGAAATGGAGGTAGGATGAGTGAGATTTGCTTAAGAAAAGGCGAGAACAGTGTTAAGCGAAATAGAAAAGAATCCATATTAAATAGTAGCATTAATGCAGTAAGCCAGGAAGCTACGAGTTGTCAAGACTCCTCAAGAATCAAAGTTAGGTGAGGGATTTTATACACACACATGCATATATTCATTTGTCTACATAAAAGAAAGCAGAATCATACTGAAACTGCTCATTTAAATCCAGCTCATATAGGGCTTTTCTGTCTCACTCTCTCATACCCAGAAATGTGGAAAAGCAATAAACTTGCCTTCCATTTTAGTAGGATTTTGCTCCTACTCTATGTATCTTTAAGAAATCTTGGCCAATTTTTTTACTTGATTGTACCAATCCTAAGCTTTTGGAGGATGCTGTAACTACCAGGCCATGATGTTTAAAATTAAGATTAAAAAGAAAAAGATCTTTTCTAGGAAATAGGGCCAAAATATTAGCACAGTTGCCTACTGTTAAGCTTTTCTAGCCATATTTAGTCTCCCCAGTGTCAGTAAGGTTGTTACACCTCAGTGACAGATATCCACAAATCTCAGTGAATGGCTGTGAGATACAACTCAGCTAAACATCAAACTATTTATAAACTCATTATCATTATAGATTCAGGAGCCTATTTAAATACGGACATCCAGTTTTGAACATTTGTCATAAGACTGTAGCAGTGATGGGCTAAGATCTTTGGTAACTGCTGATGTCATTGATCAGCTGTAGAGATTTCAAATTTTCACCGAAGCTATCGTTACCAGAAGAGCACCTCTTTAAGCCCCTTCTGTTTCATTATTTTGTACTGCTTCTAAGAAAAAGAATATCGCCATCTTCTCTGAACCCCCATCGCTGAGATGTCGTGCCTGGGGCAGAACAGGATGCAGTGGACACTACAAACAACCTCTGGTCGGGGCAGCACACATCAGGCTTAGCAAAGAGAACGTCATCAATCAAAGATCAGTAGCTAAAATTTCCAGATTACTCTGAATCATTCTCCTGAGTGGCCTTCATACTAACTCTTACTGGCTTTTCAGGAATAATTAGAAACAGGCGGCAGTTGCACCATTTCTGTAAGTTTAAAGCAAGCTGAAAATCAGAATTGAGTTGCTACATTTTCAACAGCAGAAAATGTCAACAGCACAGGCAATTTTTGTCTGAATTTACACACGCTTTTTTCAGTGCTTCCCGGAAAGAAAAGCCAATTGACACAATAGGGAAATCTAGCACATACAAAGTATGAAGCTCTGAAAATTAAGACTGTTGTGAAATTTAGAAACGTGATACTGATGTGAATGTGCATGTCTCCAAAACAGACTCTTCTATTACAGAGCTCAGATTTGTATATGCCAGACATAGCTGAATGAAAGCCAAAGCCTAGATTAATCCACTTTATAAAATTTGCCTACATATGCAACTGAAAATCAAAACGCAGAAAACAGTATCAGAGAGCTCGTAAAGAAAATAGTATTTAATTAGTTAGCTATACAGATGTAGAGGTCAGGAACTGACTCACCTTGAAGGATTTTTTGTTTTGTTTTTTTCTTGCACAAAATATACTTCCAGAATCCGATTTTCTTTATAAGCATTCTTCAATGAACTCTCCAATGCTAATAATTTAGTCAGAAAAATAAGTGTTATTTTGTTCAGTCTTACTTTCTTTTTCTATAAAATGTCTCCTCAATACCATTTATGAAAAAAAGCAAAATAATACTTGGGGTAAGCATCCAAATAATTTAGAAGACAAAGACTGCATATTTTAACAAGCTCACCCTAGCACGGCAATATGATGGGAGTTACAGCTGTGACAGATTTTAACTGGGGAAGAATCAATGCAGATTTGCAGATGGAAGTCACGTCTCAAATATGTATTAAGCTTGTCTAAAGGAACATGTGGATAAGATGACCTGGTAACTGTGGTGTTGCAATTCTATATTTGGATACTTGGGTGCATACGACTGGGATTTCCATAAAGCTTTGGGAAAATTCACAGGCCTTTAAAAGAGTGAAGCTACCGTGGCACAAGAGGAACGGTCCTCTTGTGCATTGTTAGCTTTTTCCAAGTTAGGAAAGAAAAGAAGGAACTGACGGTCAATTGTCAGAAGGGAGGAAGGTTACTTGCAAGGCGTTACAAGGTCTCTGCTGGAATCTGTGCTGTTCAGCACACTCATGAGTAATCTCAAATACCGAGTAAATAGAAACTTTATATGTTCTGCTGATGATATGAAATTACTCAGGATAGTCAAAACTAAAGTTGTTTGAGGCAAAGTATAGAAGCATCTCACAGTACCAAATGATTAGCTGGTAAAGTGACAGATGAAATTAAATGCCATTTCTAAGTTGGGAAAAAAGGTGTGTATACATTTTTGCACATAATGGCTGCCTGATGTAACTCTGGACAACAAAGTCTACAGATATTTTAGTGATTTTATGAAACTATTTCTTTTAATTAATTCATATCAGCGATTCAGAGTATTCCTGATAGTGCCTTTTGATTTCATTGAAAGTTGGTGGCATTTAGACTACCACAGGTTTTTTTTATAATTCTATTTGGGGATTGAGTTTCTTTGTCTCTACAGTGCTTAATAAATACAAATTAATTATCCTAACCACTCTATGAGGCCAATAAACGATATAACTCTCCTCTCACATGGGAAGAAAACTGAGGTATTTCAGTTAAATGATTTGCACAAAGTGCTAAAAATGTGTCAAGCAACTCTCCACTAGAAAACTGTCATTTCCATTGAACCCCTTCCTAAAAGAAATTTAATTTAATTTCAGCTTTTCTTGACAAAGTGGAAAACACTTCTAAAATGTAGATATATTTCAATCAGACATTTCTGGAAAAGAAAGGTTAAAATTTTCACATTACAATATTTTATATTTTAAAAATTACAAATGTTTAAACTGAATATCTTTATTTTAGCCAAACACTACAATTCAAAGGACCCAAAGTAGTATTAATTTGAATCTTTTTTTCCTGAAGATGTTCAACAACTTGTCTTTTTGTTCCTGCTTGGGATGACTTCCTTTTACAAAGTCTCAATTTTTTTTGAGAAAGAGAAACAAAAAAGCTCATTCCCTGACCACATCTGGTTGTCCATTACATGTCATGAGTTGACAAACTGCAAGAACTACCTCTGAGGAATTCTTAACATCTTCTGTGTAGAAACAACATTTGTCTAGCAGTATCTCTTCATAGATTAAATTTTCTGGGTACAGAGTAGGTCTCTGTAGATTAACATTCCCTGAAGCATCCTACAAGAGGTTTGTATGCGTGTAGGGGATACCGAAACAAAATGAAAGCGTCCTGCCCCAGACATACCTAGGCTGACACTAAAGATCATACTGGAAGATGAGGAAAAATACTGCAAAAAATTACCTAATTGTAATAGAGGAATTGATATCAATTTTAAAGTCTGTGGTAGTAACAGCACTGAAGCATGATCTGAAATGGTGGGCTTCACCGGCTCAGTCAACCTGTAATTCTACATACAGCCCAACTAAGGCTCTATGCATATGAATAGATTGCATTAGGTAACTACCTGTGCCTTTTTAGATTTCTTCAGCTGCTGGTCTTTACCCTTGCAGGTTCTCTGTTAAGTATGAAATTAAAATATGTTAAAATAACCCCATGCACCAATAAATGCTGGGAGAGGACCAACTGGAAAGCAGCTTTGCAGAAAAGAACCTAGGGTCCTGGTGGACACCAAGTTGAACATGAGCCAGCAATGTGCCCTTGCTGCAAAGAAGACCAAAGTTACCCTGGGCTACATTAGCAAGAGTGTTGTGAGCAGGTCGGGGAATGTGATCCTTCCCCTCTACTCAGCACTGGTAAGGTCACACCTGGAGCATTGTGTCCGGTTCTGGGCTTCCCAGTACAAGCGAGATATAGAGCTACTGGTCAGAGTTCAGCAAAGGGTCACTAAAATGATTAAGGGACTAGAGCGCACCTCACATGAGGAAAGTCTGAGAGAGATGGGACTGTGTAGCCCAGAGAAGAGAAGGTTCAGGGGGATGTCCTCAGTGAATATAAATACCTGAAGGGAAGGTGTACAGGAGATGGAGCCAGGCTCTTTTCAGTGGTGCCCAGTGACAGGACAAGACGCAATGGGCACAAACTTAAACATGGGAGTTTCCATCTGAACATCAGGAAATACTTTTTTACTGTGTGGATGACTGAGCACTGGCACAGGTTGCCCAGGGAGGTTGTGGAGTCTCCATCCATGGAGATACTCAAAAGCTGTCTGGACATGGTCCTGGGCAACTGGCTCCAGGTGGCCCTGCTTGAGCAGAGGGGTTGGACCAGATGACCTCCAGAGGTCCTCTCCAACCCCAACCATTCTGTGATCTGTGATTCTGTGAAATATTACTCAAATTGATAAAAGATTAAAAAGGGAAAATGAAAGAATAGAGGAATAATTTTTAAAAATTAGTCTTTAACAAGAAAACTAAGGAAAAGATGCCTGAGCAACTAGAGCAGCAGAATCTTTCTGGTACATTTATTTATATCAAGCACTTAATAAAACAGCTAGAAAAAAATATAAACCAGAAGGAGGACATATGCATCCCCGGATCATAAAGGAATTAGCTAGTTAATTTATGAACCACTGACAATTAAATTCTATGCCAAGAGGAGCAGGTACTGAGAAATGTAAAAATTCAAAAGGGAGAAATATGGATTAACATTTTTCCTATGGAAGTCCAAGGAATTTTAGCACTTAGTTTCCAGTATCTCTCACTTCTCCTTCTGGAAAAATAATTGAATAAATGCTATTAGAAAACAATGTATGAACCCAGAGAGAGACCAAGAGCATACTAGAACCATAAGCAACAGAAAACATGAATAGGATCAAAAGATCATAGGATAATTCAGGTTGGAAGGTATCTCTGGAGTTCATCTAGTCCAGCCTCTGGCTCAAAGCAGGGTCAGCTATGAGATCTGACCAGCTTACTCATATGCAGTTTGGTCTTGAAAACCTTCAAGGACTGCACAACTTCTCTGACCAATCTGTTCCAATGCTTGACTGCCCTCACTGTGAAAAAGTTTTTCCTTATATCCAGTCTGAACTTGTCTTGTTTCAACTTCTGTCCATTATCTCTTGTCCTCCCATCACGCAGCACTGTGAATAGCCTGGCTCCATCCTCTTGATGACCTCCTACTACAAGGTCCCCCAAAAGCCGTATCTTCTCCGGGTTGAACAAGCCTCAGCTTCTCCTCCTAAGGCAAATCCTTCAACTCCCTGATCATCTTGGTGGCCCTCTGCTAAACTCACTCCAGTTTTAAATTTAAATGACAAATCCTAGGTAAGATACATAGCACACTCACTTCAGAGATAACCATACCGTAGCGGTGAATAGTCTTTACAGGTACCAACTTTGTAGAATAGTTTGGAATCCTTCATCTTAGGGAACTGATATATAAAAGACACAATTTGAAAAGATCTCCCTATTCAGGAATGAATATAAAGTTTTGCTTAACTTTCGTTGAGACCAAAGTCCCACTTAGACAATTACATTTAAAAATCTACTTGCATTTCTTAACAGAGGTAGACTCGAGCACACATTAAAGCGCTTTCCTGAATCTGGGTGAAAGTTATTATATGTAGAATATAACCTGTAACTGGACTTTATATCTGATTACAGTGCCTTTCAAAACTTTACCCGCAAATGATTCACATTTTCCCAAACACTGACAAAACCTTATGAACTGCAAAGTAATTAAAAGACTGAAACAAAAGGTAATGGAAGAACATATATCAAGTCTGGAAAGAGGTGATAGTGGACACAACAGAGTTCACTCAGTATTACTTAAGATTTCCATTAGCTATCCATGATGACAGATAAACAGCACCTGCATTTGTAAATTATATTGTACCATTATGAATGCTACTGAAAAGAGTGAAATACAACGCAAAGGAGTCCGAAAATATCAGACTATGGAAGCCAATACTGCTTGCCTTGCTTATACAAAATTCCCATTAAAACAATAAGGTGTGCAGAATTTGGCTCCTGGATATAGGAAATGAAGGAAGAAATCCAAAGCCCACTGAAGTCAACAGGAGACATTCTTCTGACCTCAATGGGCTTTGGATATCACCCAAAATGAGATTCATTCTGGAAAAACGCAAGCTGAAGGAAATAATCATTCAAAAAGTATCTGGAAGAGAGATGTTTGGAAAACCTGGAAATCAAAGAATACCTAGGAGACTTTGTGTAATATATGATACGTGACAAGAGTTTATGAACACTGTTACAAGATTGTACCTTTTCTAAAAGCTTATTAGTCTAGAAATGAAGACAGAATGTAAGAGAGAAGAAAACAACCCGTTCCATCCAGTTAGGGAGCAGAAGTCACAGGGGTATCACATCACAGTGCAGGCAGGCTGTTTCATATGGAATTTACAATATGTCAAGCATCAAATAAAAACACAGCACTAAAGGTAATCATCCCGTTTGAGAAACCACTAATTTCTCAGCTCTTCTCCTAGATACAAGTCTGCTAGCATCTACAAAGATGAAATGCACAAATAGTTTGCATATAGGAATTTATGGTCAGACTTCAATATAAGGCAACTCTCACATTTGTGATTGGTCCCCTTCTCATTTTAGTGATGAAGGTCAACAAAGCCTTTTAAGATCCCATCTTTCCCACTATACACGAATATCTTGTGCTAAACCAAGGATGTCCTTCTTTCTCTTTGGTGGAAGGACACTCACTTTCATTCTCCTATATACCTTGCTGCTGTCAGATGGAGAAAATTTCTAAGAATATACATACACCTCAGTAAAATGAAGATCTGATCTTATTCTCAAGATCAAATGGACTCAGCATGCACACTATAAACTCTCAAGCTACCTATCCTCAGAAATTATTTTCCTACAATCTCATTGCTGAGAACTGGATAAGGACATCTGTAAGCGCATGCTATGTAGCAGAAAAATAATATAAAGCAATGATAAAGGTAGTTTCCCCCCATCTAGTCTTCTGCCCACAGAAGCACCTATCTTGTCTCCATTTATTCAGTGAAATGGTTTGCATAAAGAATAAACTGATTGTATTGAAAAGCTATGGCAGCCTGACTAACCCACCTACCGCAGTTCAGAATGGCTTGGTCCTTCTCTGCTGTCACTACTGTTGCTGCTGAGGGGAGGAAAACTTTTTCTCACAAAAAAACCCCCACCCACCCTCAAAAAAACCCCAAAACCCAAACTCCAACAATACCAACATGTGTGGCTCAACAAATAAGATTCATCAGGCTTTGCAATTTCCTGCTTCATTGGTCCAGACCATGTCTATATATATTTTGCTTGTAAGACATAGATAAGAAAAGGGTGAAGACAACCAGACATCCCTGAATAAATGTATTGGAATAAATAATTGTAAGATGATTACGATAAAGATGATAAAGCTCAAGTTGATTCTAGAATGTCTTTAGGTTTGTACACTGTAGATTATGTGCTATTTAGTACCATAATTTCTGGTTTAAAATTTTTCTATTCTTAGATTTTAAAACAAGAATAATTTTTTTTTTTGGAATTGTATAGCTGACCCTTCACAGAAAATGTTGGAAAACATTTTATTTCAAAACATTCATGCTTATGCTTCATATATTTTTTGGACCACTTCACATTTAAAGCTCATTGGCTTTTACTAGAAAATCATGCTTCAACATGACTGTAATTCTTTCAGTGGGCTCAACCCTGTGAAATCCTGAGCACTAACTTCTACTGACCAATTCTTAGGTTTTTTCTGGATCTGATCTTTTGTGACATCATAAAAATTTCAGTGGAATGAAGTCACAAATAAGGGATTAATTCACATGGGTAGGAAGAAACAGGAGCACATGGATTTTAAAACACGAAACTTGTAAAGAAAATTCCTCAACAATACAAATGGGAAAAGAGAAATTGTGGATAACATGATATACAAGAGAACATTTCTGAGTAGACTGCTTTGCAAAATCTTTTTATAAAGCGTCAGTAGGTTTTTTAGAAAGTAGACCCCTATGCTTTTACTCTAAATCCTCCTTGATTTTATAACATTGATATTGGAAAAATCAAATCTTTTGCCTGAAAGCTCTAGTTTCAATTAACGAGGATGTTAAGCATTTTTTTTCAGATACATGAAAAGAGTGACAGGATTATAGACCACCAAATTGTTGGTATTTTAAGAATCTGACAGGCTCAGCACCATGTGCCATTCTAGCCTCTCTGTGTATCCTTTGTGGTTAAAACTCTTAAGCACTTTAAATTCTTTTGGTCAGTATTTTTTTCCTTTTAGGGCAGACAACTAGAAGCATATTCCAAGTAACCATTTATGGTGTACAGAAAATTATAAGATACTAAAATCACCTCTTTGAAGGTGTTTCCAGGCTTTGGATAGTAAAACAAATATTTTATTTATAAAAAAACAAAGTTGTTGTTTTACACTAGAATATAATTATCTATGTTCCAATTCAAATGGAAGACAGTAACAGCACAAAGACACAGCAAAATAATACATGTCAAATCCTAGAGCCTTTACTTGGACAAATCTCCCATCAAGCTTTGGTGGCAGCTTTGCCTGACGAAATATGGCTGAGCCAGACCTGAAATAAGCAAAAATTTAACAAGCCATACCAGTGGAATCAGCTATGAAACAACAAATGAAATATTTATTTTTGGTGTCTGAAAAATAGTGACAATTTGATGAATTATCAGTACAAAAGTAGAAGTAACAATATCTCACAAGTCCACTAAAACAGGAGTCCCCAGACTCATTTATCCAGATACAACAGAGGACCAAAAAGATGTTTGAAGAAGCAGATGACTTTCCAGAATATTTGATACAGGCTGGAAGAAATATGCGAACAAATTTTTCAAATCATCCAGCTTTGGCAAACAAAATTGACTGTAGCTTTGCATAACTTAATTTACAAATGGCTCAGTCCTCTCACGTTTCTTCTTTTCCAATGAATAAGACAAAACTGTGGACTGGTCCTTGTGCAGGAGGCATATCTGGGTGCTGGGGCTTACAGTGGGGAAGAGGCCAGCATTTCTGTGCTGCAGCCAGGAAACGTGCCAGCGAGCAGGTTCCTTGGAGCCCGACACCTCGGTAAGCACTGGTGGACATGTAGCCCAGTAGGCTGTCCCACTCAACAGACCAGTGCACCGGGAGGCAGGGGACGAGAGGAGCTGCCAACCGCCTGCAGCTGGTATATCGGGTCATGGAGTAGGAGAAAGATGCTGGCACTGTGCTAGGAAAATATGTAAGACATACCCCTATCTGTGGGGGTGCGTCGATGCAGGAGCCAAATCTATGAGTCTCACACTCGGTGCACAAAAACTTAACAGCTCAGATGGATGGGTAAAATCTGTATCCGTGCAGAAACTGCATGGGATGAAAGCTTTGCAGTTCTGCAGAGGAATCTGGCCGCCTGCAGGGTATATCGGGTCATGGAGTAGGAGAAAGATGCTGGCACTGTGCTAGGAAAATATGTAAGACATACCCCTATCTGTGGGGGTGCGTCGATGCAGGAGCCAAATCTATGAGTCTCACACTCGGTGCACAAAAACTTAACAGCTCAGATGGATGGGTAAAATCTGTATCCGTGCAGAAACTGCATGGGATGAAAGCTTTGCAGTTCTGCAGAGGAATCTGGTTCTGCTCTGTACCATCTGTCCACCAATTGTGTGGATTGTTTGTTGAGCTTTGTTTGTTTGTTTTTTTCATTCGGGAAAGATATAGAAGTCAGTAAAAAGAATGCACTTCACGTCAGTGTAACTCTTGAGCTATTCTTTTTTGCCCTCGCCACTGCTAATTATAGGTTCAAATTTCTTACAAGAGTTAAAAAGAAGATTCATACCTAATTACTATTTTCTGCAATTAATTTAATTTCAAAGACAACAATTTAATTTCAAAGTTTGTTCACACTACTGAGGGAAGTGGAGAAAACCTGGAAATACAAAAAAGCTAAGATTCAAGGTCTGATTTTCAATGTTAGAACCTTGCAGCTGACAGTATATTTGTATGTGCATGTAATACACGCACACTCTGAAACCTAATGACCATGTGATAGTAAATACCTGGCAGATCCAGACCTTGAAGTGGATGCTCCCATTAGATTTGTGCTAATACCGCTAATACCATGTGTTTCTTTGCATGTATTCTTACAATATACATACAAATCAGACTGAACAGTTCTTAGCAGCAAGTAAATGCAACAAGATAAAATAATATGTTTATACATATATTAAACATTTATATAAATATGCACATTCTATGCGCATCTCATAAACCCATTTCAGAGAAAGATTTAAAATCTTAATGTCCACAGGCCCTCCAAACATGCTGTGGCACTCACAGAGTGAAATCTGAGACTATTAAAAACAAATGAGAGCCTTGCTTAATCGGGGCTCTGCAGACTGCTGAAGCCCAGAGGGGCACCCAAGAGAATCCTTTGATGAAAATTAAGATTATAATGAAATCAAGGTGAAAAAAGGCATTGCTCCTGTCTGCTTCTCCAGAAGCTTCTCTTGACTTACAGGAAACACAGCACCTTATGCTCTCAATCAACAGAAAGCAGCAGTGGAAGAGATGGACTGAGAATTGCATAAACATTGGTAAATGTCTTACAGGAATGTTTTTTAAAATCTTGATGTTCTTTTTTGGCTTCTGGGGTTTTGGCAGGAATTCCAGTCTCTAGGCCCATTTCTGTGTACACACTTTAATGATGGGCTTGATTAAGAGACAGTAATTCCCTGGAGGTTTAGCTATCTTATTTATTGACACGAACATGGGAACAACGCCAAAATCAAATGGTTATGTCCCAAACCAATGGAAAATCACAGATGCAAAACCATGATGGATTCTTCATTTTTCAGGCTTCATGTATTTCTACTGTTTTCCACTGTATATAAGCTTTATAATCTAACCAACACCCAACCTGGCCTTGCAACCTTCCACCAAACAACAAGCAGTAGCAAAAATGTCAGTCTACATCTGCCCGTGAGGGAATTACATTGAGGTCCAGTTATATTTGTCCCAGTAACTCTGCCTGCCAAGTGAGCCAGCTTCCCTCAAATGAGGATTTAAAGGAAGAACAGAGATGTTGGCTCTGGGATAAGCTAAGACAGGACTGCTAAGGAAAATTCTAGACAATGAACTGTGTTGTAGGGTAGTTCAGGAGTCAGTCTCAAAGGAAAACATGGCAATGCGTTTATAAAAATGAACTTGCTGTCCTCCAACCTTCTCCTACACAGGATTCCAAATTTCCAGTGAGGTCAATAGGATTTGCAGGCACATAATATATCTCAGGACAGGACTTTACATTCAAAGCTCACCTTATCTCGATGAAGTGCAACCATTTCTGGGATGACACTTGGAACTGTTTAATAGTGATAGGGCACAAAATGAAGCTAGCCAGCAAAGCAGAATGCAGGCAAGACAGCGTGCTTAGCACTTATAAAAAGCACTCGGGAATCACTGCTGATCACAAATTCTGTCTTTCTTTAAGATTACCTAAAAGACACAAAAAAATATATTCAGGAATAGAACGAAGGCTCTGCTTTTCATAACTGAAAGGCAGTAAGAAGAAAACATCCTTGCCATCCCCTGTACTAAACTAATGGCACTGAACTTCAGACTAATTGACCATTTTCTTCTTCCTCTCCCTGGCAGGCTCAAGGAGAAGAACCCTCTCTTATGGCTCTGCATTCCCAAGAAAACTCAGTCTCCTGAAGCGTCCTCTCTTGCAGAAGAAAGTGGAGATGCTCCACAGCCTGCAGCTCTACCATATATTCTTTTACTGGAATAAGAAATGTTTCTAGATCAACAACTTAAGAAGCCAATGGAGCATCTGTGTGCCAACATTAAAGTCTCTCTTCATCTGTGAGAATTCCACGCTTTCTAAAAGCCTTGCCTTCTCACAGGAAGATGGCCAAAATCGCAGAGAGATATGAGTTTGTGGCAGAAATGTACAAGTTTTGATAACTAATTACATTATTTCTGCTTTTGAATATATCTTAATGTACACGCATACATTATTCTGTATGTTTTCATTTCTGTTTTATTACTTTCTTCAGTTTGACTTCCATCTGATTTTCAGTTTATTATGAAATTGTGAATATTTTATTTTTCATCTTTTTTAATTTTGTGGGTTTCCTCATTCTGGTATTTGGTGATGTTTCCCTTCACTTGTTCTTTTGTATTTCCTTAAGGAAACAAGCCATTCTTGCGGTGCTGGATGGGGATGGGGATGGGGGCAGTTGCCAGCAAAATTTTTGATGCACGTGCAATACAAGTCTTCTCACCACCCGTTCAGGTTTGTAAAAGGTAACTCTAGGTGGTATTTATACATACAGTGGTACATTTTATCCAGAGAGGTAATTGTAAAGTCTTAATTTGTCTCAATTACTTATATATATTATATGCATAGATATTTCTCACATAACATGATAATGTAATAAGTAGTTATACATATCATACATATGAATATGAGCACATACATAACATTTTCCAATATTCCAAGCAGCACAACGAATCCTTAAACAACCTGGTACTTGCAAACACTATTACGTGAACAGAACAAAATGTAGTTGTCAACTAATTAAAAACATTCATGTACAAGGAACATACTTGTGTTTTATCAGATTTTTTTACTTAATTTTTAAAAGGTTTTTAGACTATGATATATAATATTTCTCATGTCATAATATTTTCATCAAATCTATCTATATGAAACCTGATAATTCTTTTGTTGTGCTAGAAACCCAAGTGTGATAATCTTAAAGAACCAAATAGTGAAATGAACTAGATAGAGAAAGCCCTCACAGTCCAGTTTCATTATTATGACAGTGCAAAACCCAAAAGCCCAAATATTGAATCTGAGAAATATAAATTATGTTGCAGTTAGAGTAAGTGTGATGCAAAACCCACTGATATCTTTTAGAAAACAAATGAGTCCCAGAAGGTCATCAAACTGAGAATCTAGTACATCAGAGAAAAAAACTGAAAAACAATATAAACTGTGTAAAGGCTACTGATGGTGCAATGAATCTTTGAATATTATGTTCAATTCATCTTCAAAAGATGTTTAGCTGAAGGAGAAAGGTGTCAAAGACAGGTAATGAAAATGTGGTTAAAGGCACAATACGACCCTATTTTAAGAGGAGACTGAAATGAGTAAGTGATAATATGACACAGGCATCAGCTAATGAAATTTTGGCAGTAAGTGCCAAGAATGGTTATGTCTGCAGTGTTGTTTGATAGGAATTCTCAGCAAAGAAACACATAAAGGAAGCCTTATGTTTCTGATCACTACTGTAAATGTAACAAAGAAAGAAAATGGAGGGGCTCAGTCATAACCTTCAACAGCCTGCCAGAGTAAACAAGAAGGCGTTTGATTTTCAGCCAATAAAGACGAAGTGAAAAATGAAAGTGGGAAAGCTCTGGGTAAAGCTTTTTCTGGTAGAAAAAGACAGACAGATGTGCATGATACTTTATTTATTGCTTTGGAACAATACAAATGATTGGAGAAAATTGAAGTATTTTTGAAAAAAAATTTAAAAATTAGTAAGTATTAGTCCTTCAGACATGTGCTGAAGATGTTTAAACAAGGTACAGAGAACTTTGGAAAAATGGAAATTCAATTGGAAAAGTGCACTTTTCATTATTAATGCTGTTTCCTGTGGAAGCTGAACTCAACTATGGGATTAACCTTTCAAATGCATTACTGGACTACCTAGGACAGACTCTTCAAGAAGAGGCTACCAGAGACCACTGACAGATGAGAAAGAGTCAGCAAGGCAGAGATATGAAATATTTCTGGAGTTAACCCCTTGTACCTGCTGCGCCAACAGCAGGATATAAAACAGCAAAGTAATAAATTCTGCAAAACACTTTTTAACACATTTCATGAGATGTTAATTCATATTTGCCATGGATGTTTGGCAAAAGTAATTGCACTTTCCACTATGGCCATCACACAGCTTCCTCAAATCAGTTTTGAAGTTAACCCTCACACTGCTTCTTCATATGCATAAATGATCAGTGTTTCCTCCAACTCTGGAAGTGGATATGGCAGTCACATCACTGCATGCAAATTATACTTGTTCTGAAATCAGAAGTTGAGGCAACCAGCAGTATTTTGATGCTGGAAAGACAGCTTTTCTAAAATAATCCACCATTTAAGGGCCATTCAGAGGCAGAAGTCAACAGACTCTAGCTCAACAAGACTGTACCACATTGTATAGCAGGAGAGACACACTGACCTTTCAGATTCAGCCTGCTGTTGTCTGTCTGTTTGTCCATCTGTTTCTCTATTTCCTGCCTGCTTTTTTCCTCCTAAGTAGGTATTTAATGATTTCTTTGATATCCCTTTCTTGTGGAAAGGTGGGAAGATTATTATTGGTTGTTAAAAGTGTTAGAGCTAGCAGCAATCATTTTCCATTGTTTTAGAAAAAATATGGTCCATAGGTAATCGTCTTATTAAATTCTTGATATGCTGTTTGACACCGTGACAGATCATTGACTGCAAATACTCCCAGACTTTTTGTCTCCCAGGCAAGGACAAAACTTAACACATTACTTCATGTCAAAATTGAAAGGTAGAAAACTAAAAGATGCAGAGCGAATGGACAACTACTGCAAGACTGTCTTAAATTCTCCACAGTGTTCGGTATCATCAATTAAAACATGTTTACCAAGATATTTTCTGTATCTTTTCACTAAGTAGATATATCCTTATGTCCTATGAGATGACCTAAGAAAGCAGGAGCCACTAAATAATAAGCAAAGCCAAGCTGAAGGAGTTATGGAAAGAAAACACTTAAATAAGCAACGTTCACCACTAGAGAATCTAGAGAAAGAACCAGAAATGGTGACCATCAGAAGTCCTACAACTATTCAGGAAGAAGCATTTAAAAATAATTAAAAAAAATATTTTACAGTGACTTATTTATCTTCCACATACTGATCACAGTGACAAACAAGTGTAATACAAGAAACAAAGCCAATTTTAAGAAAAAAAAAATCAGTTTGCTGTTCAAGCCATGGATCTGGTAACAGATGGAAATTGAACCTCTTAGACTGTTCTTACCATAATGACTACTTGGAAAACTTACTAAGTCCAATTATAGCCACAATTAGCACTTTTTAAGGACATGCATGCATAAAGCACTGAGACAGATCTGACACCAAAAAAAAAATACCCTGTTTTCTGTTACGTTGGCTTATCACACCCCGCAACTGGAAAAGGATTCATCTTTTCCACCACTTCCCCAGATTTCCCCAGTGTCCTGCCTTCCAGAGAATGGATTTGTCTTTGTGATTTTTAGTGACACCTGCAGTTCTCTAAGAAAAATGCAGTGAGAAGTTTTCCTGTGCTGTAACCCCAGCACAGTGCCCTCTATCTCATTTATCCACCGCTAATGAGGCACTGGGCACAACCAAAAGGCACAAAACAAGATTTTCCAGTGGCTGTTGGATCAGCCCACTGGGGCCATTGGCAGTTAGCATACTTGGGACCATACCGTACCACCTATGGACTTAGACCAACTCAGAGCACTCTTTTACTATCAGAGAACTTAAACAGAACTTTCTTCCCTTTCCCTTTGGCAGCCCCATGATATATCCCAGTTGCAGCTCAAGGTCTACCTCTTCATTGACACGGACGATGTCTCCTAAGCTACGGGCTTTTTTCCAGTCTGCAATACCGGAGACAGACTCCTAGCACCATTAGCTACTCACTTACCAACATACTGTGCGAATCCTAATGTCGCTTCCTATAGCACCTTCTCATAGAATTTCGTACTATGACATTAATAGACCTATATTTTAGTGACTGTTACACATTATCTGGAGAAGGGTTATTGATCCACGAAGCAGAGACTGAATGCCTCTTAAAAAAAAGAAAGAATTTCTGACATCAACAGGTTGTAATGGTGTTGCTGCCTTTCATACTCAATTCCTGTTTATTTAAAGAGCTTCTGAGAAACTGTGAGGAGGCTCATTGGTATTTATCAGAGCATGGATGTTAGCCTGCAGTTGGAATGGAAACAGACTGACATTTCCAATGAAAAAAACCCTTCTACCCAAATTTTAATTGAAGCTAGATAGCAAATAAAACTTTTCTTTTTTCCCCAGGGAAAAGCAGACTCTGAAAACAAAACTGTATCAATGAATTTTGGATTATTTTTATACCAAAAGTCTAAACAATAGAAATGATATACAGAAAAGTATTTAGAAAGCCTTGAATGAATAAAGAAAAGCCAAAACTTTTTTCCAGAAAATACTGATGTATTTTTCCAATGTGAAGATACTTACCTGTCAGCAATCTGATATTCCCAGCTCCGTCTAATTTTAAGAATTAGTCTATGATTATGATCAATCATTTTGATTTTCATTCCACAGTTTTAAACTGAGTAGCAATATGTCCTGAAGGCTTTATTGCCTCTTAGAATTTCACATTCCCAATCAGTCATTAAACAATCACGTTTCATTATATACACTGTTTCCCTCTTAGAGCAATGTTTTTCTTTAAAAGACAATGGTCCGGTAAGTATTCTGGAATAGATTAATTGTTTATCACTACAACTCATAGACTTGTCTAGTAATGAAGGAATACTGCTATTCTGTAATTCAGTAAAAGAAAAATATAAGGCATCCAAACATGCAATTATTGTCTTTTTTGTTTACAAGACACACATATTAAAATTTATTCAGCAAAGCAGTCTGGAATTGTTAATTCTTCTGAGGATTATACTTCTAGGAAAGCTTTGTTTAGAAGCTTCTTCTGTAATTCATACTGACACCTTACTAAATCCTAGCTAAATACTCTGGATCAAGACCATAGTTGCAGTGTTCCATAAACAAGGATTGCCTGGAAAAAATACCCTTACAATGTTTAGATCTCCAGAAAATATCAAAACTAGTTGCTTTAAAGTTTGCTTGAGATTATGGTGAAATTAAAATGCAATGAGTGGCTGGGGGGGGAGGGTGTGGAGGCTTAGATGGGGAACTTATGCATGTGTTTTAGCACTGCTTAGACCAGAGGCATTATACAGAGATTCCATTATGTTTAAAAGACAAGAACATCATGTGCCCTGAAGAACTAAGTTTTCTAAGGGTTAATGGTAATGCAGTCATGTAGAATATTACCATTAGGCACTACCATCTATCCTTTTCAGTAATTAATTACTGTTTATTCAGTATAATGAATATATTCATTCTGAAATACTGGTTGACTTCCTCTCTCGAGTACTTGGATTGCTAGACATGTCCAAGCCAGAATGCCTAGCTCGCCAGTTATTTCAATAATCTCCTTCAGTAGCCAGATACTCCACCCAAAAACTGAGTACAGAATGTAGAAAATAGGGGGATTCTATATCTATTGCATGTTCCCTGGCTGGGAAGAAACATAAATCAGAGACCTAAAATGAATAATATGCGTGTGTTAGCACTGCTTAGACCAGAGGCATTATACAGAGATTCCATTATGTTTAAAAGACAAGAACATCATGTGCCCTGAAGAACTAAGTTTTCTAAGGGTTAATGGTAATGCAGTCATGTAGAATATTACCATTAGGCACTACCATCTATCCTTTTCAGTAATTAATTACTGTTTATTCAGTATAATGAATATATTCATTCTGAAATACTGGTTGACTTCCTCTCTCGAGTACTTGGATTGCTAGACATGTCCAAGCCAGAATGCCTAGCTCGCCAGTTATTTCAATAATCTCCTTCAGTAGCCAGATACTCCACCCAAAAACTGAGTACAGAATGTAGAAAATAGGGGGATTCTATATCTATTGCATGTTCCCTGGCTGGGAAGAAACATAAATCAGAGACCTAAAATGAATAATTCATTGCCAAGGCTTACAATCTTCAAAGACTGTGGAGGCACAGACCATCTAATATTAGTAATTAGTAAAACATTGTTCCCTTTGCAACAGAAGACTCCTGGCAAACAGAACTGGTCTAAGAATTCTTAAGACAGTGGACTGGAGTTTACTTCTGGAAATGAAAATGAAGGAATGACTAGACAGCAAATTCTCAACGAGTATTGCATGTCCTAAAGGGGCCAGTGCTCTGTAGCTATGAAAATGGCTACTGTTGAACAGGTAATGCAATAGAATGGGAACTTATGTCTGCCATATCAAGAACAGTCTGGAGTGATGTGATGTGTGAGAGACCATCTGGCCTCCATTAAAAAGAGAAAAGAAAGTATTCAAACACAAGAACACAGAGAAGAAACCTGTCAAGCGGTTTGAATCTGTGTCTAGAAAACAAAGCCAAATAGTTCAGCAGCCAGCACTGCAATTATGTTGAGAAATAAGCAAGCCCGCTTAGACAGATGAGAAAGGAGGTTGATCCATGTAAGCCAGTTCAAGAAGCAGATACCCTTCGAGTGAAATACATTCATACCACTGGTATTGACATTGATAGCTTAGACTCCTTGGCATGAGCTCTTCTTTTAATGATCAGACAAAAATATATTTTCTCACTATTCCTTCTAGCAGAATGGTTTAGATCCCTGAGTAGCAAACAAATGACACTCCTGTTGCCAGGGATAGCTGAAGAGATTTTAAACATCAGGGAGCAGATCTCAGGAAGTAGAATCATGCAGGCAGGACAACGTGTATAGTGCTGATGGTAGCCAGTGTAGCCTTAATAATCTAAAAGATGCAAGAAGCAGAGCCGCCAGGTCAGAAACATTCAGGAAACAACAGCGAATGAGCCAATGTGGATACTGTCCTACTGTGCTCTGCGGATGTTGCCAAAGCTGATACAGCTGCATAACAGATTGATACTGTAGGAGGCAAGCACTGCGTGAACTTCCAGCATTTTACCCATAGACTTTACAGAGTAAATCACTAGGGGGTATGACATCCCTGGTGCTACTATGAACACCTCACCCATACGATTAGCCTATGTACTTACCCAAATGGCACATGAAATTTTGGCTCTGGTGGCATGCTCAGGAGAAAATGAAAAGACAAAAGCCTTCTTAACTCATCTGAGAAAAAAGCTTCAGAGTCTAGCTGCCCTTTGCACAGTGTTTGCATCTTGAACAACCAGCAAAGAGAAAACCCCTGAGAAACATGTCCCTAACTGAGAAAACCAAGGTATCCCGCATGCAGGCTTGATCATGGGACATAACCTTCACATGTTCTGCTCAACTGAAATGAGGCTTTGGACTAAATTCTCAATACAGGAGAAGAAAAAGGCAATATATTAATCACAAAAGATCTGCAAAGGATTCCCTTTCAACAAGAGAACTTCCTTATATGCCATAGGCTGAGCAGCAAGGAAAGGAGCAACAGCACACCTCTACTAATATTGCAAAGACAAAATTTTGGATCTTGAATGCCTGGGTCATAGCAAACCCATTGTACTAGCTAACATGGACCCATTTCAAGAACTTGTGGTTCAAGGACAGATATTGGTTAAGACCAGAGGGCATATCTAGGACTTAGCTTTTTTCCCCCAGCAACAATAACCTTTAAGGTAAAGAATACAGCCTCTAAAATGGTTGATCAGGCAGTAAATGGAAACAGCAGTGCTAAGTATGAAAGGCATTTTGGGGGGGCCTGTTTCTCCAAATAAATAAAGATTAAGGGCAGGTGCCAGACTTAGAGGGGAGAACAGAAAATTGGGGACTGTTCCTCATCAAAGAGATTATTGGATAATAGGGAAATACCAGGAGAAAAGCCTAAATTACTGCAGCTGATTCCTCTTCCCACAAGGCAAACTGCACGTCTGTTCTTTCCATGAGACGCAACCAACATACTATGCCTAAAATATTAAATTGTTCAAAGGAATAATGACACACATTTATTTCTGGTTGCACATAATATCGCCTTTAAAACTGTGCCATGTCAATGCACATTAGGAATTCAGCACTTAAATAGCGCTGAAAATGTAAATAGTGCTAGAGTTCTTATCTCTATACTTGATCACACAAAAACCCACCCGAGATAACTTTTTACCTTTCAATGTGTCCAGCTGCACATTGGTGTCCAAGGTCCTGCTCCCTGTAAACAGGGTCAAAGCAGAAACTCTCATTAATTTCAGTAATGCAGGATCTAATCCTACATGTAACACTAGACAAGAGACTGTCATATTTTCAGGCAGATCTTCAGTCAAAGACCATTTGCTTAAGGACAGTATTTCTGCAAAAATCCTGTGTGAACATAACAAAGGGTTAAGCAGAAAGATTTTAAATCAAAACTCTTATCAGTTCTTCCCACTTTTATCCCTATTAATTTCATATCTCCTCAGAAAATAGTGAATTACTTAAACAGTTGCAGCTGGTACAGAATGCATTTGGAATAACCATGAATTTCTACAGCTTCATCAGCAGCATGCTTCGGCTTAAACAGTCACAGGATGGCTCAAATTCCATTCATCTCTTCCTCAAATAAGTGCTTTCTACCTTGGGTGAAAAAAATTAGTAATGTGCCAAAGTAGGAAATTAAACAGTTTGGGATTTAACAAAGGATTGGAAAAAACATAAACTACATTTGATCTGACCAAAAAAGTAGAATGATCAATTAACTGAGTGTCTACATGAACTTAAAAGTTTGATGAACACTAATTGGCTTAATTACTTCAATTAAGACTAACAGCATATGGACAGAATAGGAGGAAGTATTATTGGTGATAAAAATTAGTCAGGACAGTCAAATCTAAAACTTACTGCTAGCATTTGCAGAAGAATTATACTGTACTGAGCAACAGGAAATAAAATTCATTAACTACAAAGACAGTATCTCTGACTCTGGAATTTCCTGAACTGCAAACTGCTGGAGCTGGGGAGAATATTCTGACAAAGTAACAATACATGATTGCCCTGTTCTAATGGGTTTTTTCCAACAGCATTTTATTTTAGCCAGTGTTGGAGACACTGGAAACTGGCCTAGAGTAACCTTTGGTCTAACCTAATATAATCATTCTAATGTTCTTAAAATGGATAATGGATGCATAAAATCAATAAAGGCAGCATAAGGTGAAAACATATAAAAAGATGATCTCTTAACTATTATTATAATAAGAGGTGGCCTTGGAGTCATTATGGATGATTCTTTGAAAATAGCAGTTCAATATGCAACAGGATTCAAAAAGGCGGACAACATAAACTACTAGGAAAGAGACAGAAATAATTCTGAGATAATATAAACCTACCATGTTCCCAACATCTACAAAGTATGCAGTTCTGACATCCCATCTCAGAAAAAAACCCTATAATTTTAGTTTCTGAAAAACTATAGCTTCTATGAAACTATAGAAAGAGTATCAAAGATAAATAGAAGTATGGAACAGCTTCACGAAAGAGAAACAAAACACACGAAGATGCTTCACTTCAAAAAATTCCCAGAAGACTGAAAGCAAAAGATGACTAATGTCAATGTTGAGATGACTAACGTCATTAATGTAATTAAGACAGTTAACAGAGAAGAATAATCCATTATTTGTTACTCTGCAAATAATAAGGCTCACCAAACAAAATTCTAACATAGCAGGTGAGAGGCATTATTAAGCTAGATGGACCTTTGGTCTCGTTTCATGTGGCTGATTTTATATTCTACATGACATGAAGTAAATGAGGTCAAGAACTTATATGCAAATATTCATATGGAAATAATATAAATAGAGTGGATGTTCACAGTTATTATAATTACTTATATCCATTTTATGGAAAGAGCTGCTAAAAGTTGAAGATTAGCAATTAGAGTTCAGGAAAAGATCAACCACAGCAGTTTCCTGTAAAATTCTTACACCTTCTTTTGAAAGTACAATTATATCCATTTATGGAAAGAGCTGCTAAAAGTTGAAGATTAGCAATTAGAGTTCAGGAAAAGATCAACCACAGCAGTTTCCTGTAAAATTCTTACACCTTCTTTTGAAAGTACAAAAATATCGGCAGTTTTCAGAGACCAGGATCAGACCAGATGGAATTCTTATATTCAGATTAACATAAAGTGCAAGTCTTTGAAGTTCTGATTTTTCACAATTTCTGAATAATTTTCATTTCATAGAGCCACATATTACTCCAGGCAATACATTTATGGTCTTGTTTATTGTTGTGTTAAACCATGACAATTGTCAACATTTCTCAAACCTATTTCCCAGGACTATTTCTTTAAAAATGTACTACTTGTCATGTCCCACTGCCCAAACATACCATGTTTTATTTTTTTTTTTAAATTCCAAAAAGACTTAGGCACACTGAGTAAACAGATTTAATAAGCTGAACTCAATCGTGACTTCTCCAGTTACATTTTTTGGCAGAAAATGCCTTTCTGAGTTTCTATTTCAGTAAGATTCACTTAATACAACCAAAGCTGAGTAGGCTTTGATCGACAATTACAAAGTTAAAATATATGGAGAAAGAATAATGCTGGGAAAATGCTCTCTTGGCAAATAAAAGCTGGAGCAAATTAATCCCACCAATTTCCCACCTTTAATGAGTTCAAATCTTGCCATCGTTAATAATACTGAAATAGAATCATAGAATCATAGAATAGTTTGGGTTGGAAGGGACCTCTAAAGGTCACCTAGTCCAACCCCCCTGCCGTGGGCAGGGACAGCTTCAACTA
>NW_008795405.1:16040057-16054351 GCF_000699145.1 Aptenodytes forsteri
CTTTGTGCTGCTCTTCAGGCGCTCTCCTGCTGACCTGTGATCCTTCTCCAGGCTCTGGGCACCTATTGCTGGCCCTGGCATAAAACTGGTAGGAGTGGGATGGATTGAGGTTCCCCTCCCCCGGCAGCTCTAGTTTAAAGCCCTAAATAGTTATTAACATTTATATAAATATAATTAGAGAAGGCCTTTGGACCTGCCGGTAGGATCGGAAGCTATTGGAACTTTTATCACATGAGCAAGATCAAAACCAAAGCAGCTATATTCCTTTTTTTTCCTTTTGCATTAAGTACCTTTCATAGTCCAAGCATCTGACTATCGTCTTGACTTAAAGTACTTGGCTATAACCCAAAGACGAGTTCAAATAAGGTTCTTTGATTCCACACACATGCACATACACACATTCTTTCAATCCACCCTCCTTGCATGCTGGAGTCAACAAGAGTTAAAGGCAGTCAGCGCCTCAAAACATGTTCAGCACTTTGCAGGATGTGGCCCTTTATCCTTATTTGCCCCCTTGCACTTGCTTAGTTCTCTTTTTGCCAGTTTTACTATTAATGTTCCTCTGCAACAAAAAATACTGTCCAAAAACCACTGATGCCTACTGTCACCTTTCCTTGAAGTGCTATACAGTCTATATCCCTAAGTTACTAAATGTAGTTTCTACATTCTATATTATCAATTTTAGAAACTAAGATAATTCTGAAAAATAGGACAATAACATTTTCACTAAAATCTGCAAGACTGGAAAATTCTTCAGTAAATACAGTCATAATTTTTCCCTGAGATATTATTCTATTGTAGTCTGTAAGGAGATCTCTATTTATTTTAAAACATAACAGGACTGAATTCTCATGGCTTGTGATCCTAAGATGTGGAGTAGATTTTACCCTTGTCATCCAGCTCCCCTGATTTTGTTCAGACCGGAAAACTATCCAAACTGAAAACTTTCTGCCTGTATCTTTAGGTCCCCATTCAACACAAATGACAGCATTAGATCGATGGGGAAACAGGAATGATATACACCTAGGTCTTGTTCTGACAGTCACTTAGGATGCACGTCTACATCAAGGAGCCCACAGATACCATAGCAGAATACAATAGTTCACTTACAGCAGTTCTATAAATTTAGTGGTGGTGAGGACTTAGGAAATTGATGAGTCTTCTGGATTTCATTTATGGATCATCAAATGAACTATTCAAATTTGCTGCAAATCAGCCATTAGTGCCTGAAAGTTGCATCCCTAAATGTAAGTTTAGATTCCAAAATAAAAGTGACTTGAACTTTTTGGAAGATAGTCAGCAATTTGATTGTTTGTGAGCCTATAAGGGTGTTGAGGAACGACGTTTTAGCACCTAAGCTTGAAAATGTTAGTTCAAATGTTTTGGACTTTATTCTTAGAGATCATACTTCATTTAACTACGTAAACATTTAGCTTATTAATTCCTTAAAATTTCTGTTATGAAAGTAGTAATCAATAAATTTCCCACAAAGTTGTAGGAGTCAGGATGGAGGATTATCCAATTGGAATCTGAATTGTGCAAATAGCAGTGCAGAAGGATTTTTCATTATTGGCTTGTTAACCAGAAAATTCCTAATTTCAAGGAGCCCTATAAAAGGAAGAAAAAGTCTTCCTCCTTTTGAGAGACATTGGTTATTTAAAACTTTGGGGTTTTTTGGCTTTCTACATGAGTATCATCACTTTGTGTTTTGTTTTTAAGAAAATGAAATATGAATTGAGTTTTTATGCTTTTTCACCAGTTCATTAGTAGCTATGGGAACGAAACAGTTATCAAGACAGATAAGAGAATACCTACTGTATTATTTGCCACTCAGGTTAATGTGTCCCAACTTCTTTAACAGATCTTCTGTGTAGTATTTGACCGGTCACATCTCCTTTCCAGGCCTCTGTTTAGTCATCTATAAAACAGATATAATATTTCTTATCAGAATTAATTAGATTAATTAGATTAATTAATTCTGATAGAATTCTGATTAGATGTTTACTTTATTAATATTTGTTAAGTACTTATATATTCTTAGATTATTTGCACTAAATAAATCAAAAATACTGCAAACAACTTGCAGGCTCCTTATTTAACAAGTCTCATGAGATAGTTTATTAGCAAATAGATTCTCAGTGAGAAAATGAGAACGTTACCCACATATTAATGTATAGATTGAACATTTTAAAGACTCCATTCTTAGAATCATCTTTTTTTTTTAATTTGGCAGTAGAACTTGCTTAGCAGCAGCCCCCACTATTGGTATTTGCACTATAACCTATATCTACTGCTTCATTAGTATTAATGCATCAATAAGTCAGGATGTATTTTTATATTAGTAAGATTTAACATAGTCCACAGCTCTTTCCTTCCAATAAATCAGTGATAGGAATCCTAAAAATGCTGAGCGCTCTCTTCTCAAATTTGATATTGTTACACTAATGCATCAATAAGTCAGGATGTATTTTTATATTAGTAAGATTTAACATAGTCCACAGCTCTTTCCTTCCAATAAATCAGTGATAGGAATCCTAAAAATGCTGAGCGCTCTCTTCTCAAATTTGATATTGTTACACTATTGCTAATCTCAAAACGTGCAACTGTTCCACCTTAATACAAATGTACTTTTTAATCTATACCACGTAAAAAAATTATTGATGAGGCACCTATTTGTCAGTAGTTTTATAGCATTTTAATAAAATCAGTTTCCAAAAAAAGAGACTATTTTCACAGCCAAACACAAAAAAATTTAGCCCAAAGCAATCACAAGAAAATACTTAAATCTGGAACAAAAAATATAGTGTTACATAAGTCATAGGCACACATACCCAGAATAAATAAGGTTATTAGGTTGTTAGCTTTTAAATGCAGATATTCTTTAATCTATAGAGCCTCCATCATTCTTGATACCACTCAGTTTTCAGAATTCTTCTTGTGACATGAAATAAATTTTTGTGTTTCACTGAAATCAGTAAAGAATTCAAGCAATGAAGAGACAATTGAGGGAAAAAAAAAACCCTATACATTTACATGATCTTCAAATTATATTAAACTGATTAAAACAAATTAACAAAAATTTTAAGCAGTCAATGAAACATTAAGGGAAGTTAAAATATCAACATCCACAGAAAGAAAAATGGATGTTGTAACTAATAGTTTAAAAAGCACCTGATTCTTCATTTCCTGACTTGTTGTATGTACTCAAAATCCACAAAGGTAACAAAACAAGGAATGAAAGGGTAAAGAAAGCACAGTAAGGACCAGATCTTGGACTCCTTATGCAGGTGTTTTTCTTTTGATGATAAAACTGAATGGAGTAGACATTTTATTCAACACCTCCTTTAGTAAATCAGCTACTCTAACACACTTTTGGGGTCACATTTTGTGGTCTAGTCTGCTCTTACCACATTGCTTGAACATCAAAAAAAGACTGGATACCTCTCTCTAGATAGAATTCCCTGATCACAAAAATCACTCCCAGCCAGCTGGAATCCAGTATAACCAATTCCTACAGTCTATTAGTAACTGGGACAACAATTCCAGCTGGTGGACTGCCTCATATGGATCATAACTAGGGTAAGGAGTTTGAGTGGTCCCCTTTTTGTAACGCTCCAAGGGCTGATGCAAAAGTGAATTTAGAATCTGAAAGTTTTAAGTATTTCCCTGCTGCTCCTTTGCCAAGAAAACCAGCCCATTATCATTAAGTGTTGTGAATCATCATTTCAATGGCTTTATCATACAATTCTTACGCAGGCAGTGCTTAAAAATAAATTTGATTATTTACAGTAGTAAAGCCCAGCTGCCTAAAATCCTCCCCTTGGTCCCTACCCAGGCATCCCCTGATATAAAACATTGCTGATTCACGATTCCAGTGGGGTTTTTTTACAACTCTTACATGCATTAGTAAATAAAAATAAATGATGCTGTTTCTGTAAGTAACAGGAGCACTCTTCTACAAATCTCAGTAATTTTTTAGAATGCTTTGATAAATGTGTTAATGCTAATGAGACTTCTGCTTGTGCAAGGACGGCCACATCAGGAATTAGTCAGGAATATGGAAAAAGCAGAGTACTGTGACTAATATTGCTAATACCTCTTTACACAAGATTACAGAGTCACATTCTCAAATCCTGAGGGGAATTTGGCTTAGTAGCTCACCCTCTTTGATACTTTTAAAGAACAGAATGTAAGGTGCTAAAAACATTTATTTGGCAAGAGAGCAGTCTGAGACACTGCATGGCATGTTTCTCAAAGTATCCACTTATTTCTTTTGAGTAGCAAATTACTTAGAAAAGTGGTATTATCAACGACAGACATTTAATGAAAGAATGGTTAGACTGTAGAATCCTGTGGGGTTTTCTAAAATCTGGTCAAAAAGTATTAGCAGAAATGACTTTGTTTTAGAACCTAATTAAACAAACAAACACACACCCACCCATATAATAAGATTATTACTTAGTTAAATATTTTTGAAAGTATAACATTTGGCTAATGTTGCTAATTCCCCTACACACAAGTTTGTATTCTCAAACTGTAAAGAAGAATGTAGAATTTAATGATTGTTTTTTAAAAGATATGTCAATGAAGAATAGGTATTCTGTCCTGAAGAGAACAAGGACCTACATAATTACTCAGAAAATTTAAGAATTAAAATTATTTTAGTCTATTATAACACCATAACACTATTTGGTTTAGCCAAAATGCTTATTATTCTTAAAGCACTTAGTCCTGTCATACTCTGTTACCAGCAATTTTTGTAGCACTGTTTCCCAAGAGAGAGCTGCTCAAATACAGAAAAAGGCACTCCTTGAAAAAGCTGTGTGACTCCCTCTGTCTGGTAGTACTTTTGTTACACAATATTTTGACCAAAACTTTTATAACTCTTTCTTAATTTAGGATGTATTTTTTTATTTCACATCTGTTTGATTTGTTAACTTATTAAAATACAAAAACAGGCTCTCCCACACCAAACCAATCTACTGATCACTTTAGTACCATGTCCTTCCAGCTGTAGTCCGCAACTTCTATTTCAGAGAAAGCCTGTAAAGAAATATGCACCTAGCAATTGTGTCACTTACAACTTGAAGAAACAAATCCCCCCTCACCTCTAAAGGTTCTCAGTTTAAAACATAAGGTATGAAATTTAATAGCAAATGGCTCCCAGGGCCAGATTATGAATTACTTTCCTTTTTCACGATGGTGAGTACTTATTCTCTTACATAGTCCCAATTCAGCAAATAGCACCACTAATTTTTTATTTAAGTAGCCGTGTTCTGGCCTTCTGTTCTACTTGGTAACAAACTAGTACTTTTGTCATTTCATCCTATTGACAATATGCAATATTATTTAACAAATGAGAAGTAGGACATAGCTTCTTTTTCAGTATCACCAATTAACTTCCCTTTTCCTCATATAAGATTTGCAATCTCTTCATCAGAATATACCAGCCTGTACCCTATGTCTGTGTTGAATCCAAGGAGGAGCTGTCCCTTTCACAAGCCAAATTCTGATTTATACCGTATCTAGGGACATTTCTTTAAAAGATTGCAAAGTGAAAAAATTATGTGGTATTTTTTCCTCACAAATTCCATGAAGGTGTACACTGAAAACACTTTAATTTTCAAAACTGATAGCAAATGAATTGATATGAAAAATATACCATCATATAAAATACAGTATTTAGTATTAAAATTTTTTCTCTATATCTTTTCTTAGTAAACACATTTTTTTCTGACTTCATATTATGGGAAATCACAAGGCTTTTTATTCTAGAGAGATTAATCAGTTGACAAAGAGTCTAACTTGGCAGAGGATTCTGCTCTCTGCAGTTCTACGTTATAAAGACTATTTTACAGCTACACTTTATTGTACTTTACTTTTTAAATATTTTAAGGCTCTTATGCATCCTGTTCAATTCAAATCAATTCTCAGCACATGGTTGTATGATCTGTCTATTCAACTTATACTAAAAAGTAATTCTTAATACTTTCCAAGTATTTAGCTCAGGTAGCAATACACGTAAGAGCAAGTTGATACTGAAAGTTTTGCATCAAATCTAACATGACAGTAACTGAAATCAGTGAAGACAGATTTTCAGATTTGTTGTCATAGCTCTGCCACATACTGTTGGTCTGCTTCTCTAACTTGAGATGCCAAGGCCCTTTTTTAAGACCAATTGCTTCCAGATGTACGGGATAGTGTCAGCGGAGAGAAAGAGAAGGCATACTTCCCACTGGCATACCTGAAATTGTAGTGAAAAAGCAGCCTCCGCAAATCAAAGTCAATCTCTTCAATGTATTTGTTTCTTCTGTCCTCTGTTACATATTGATTTTTCTTTCTTATGTTTTTAGTCAACCACCAGAAAAACAGAGACATTTTGCCTCTGCAATTTCTTAGCCAATGCAATAGGACTCTGTTTGCTGCCTTATTCAGGGCAAGACAATATCCTCATTCACACTGAAGAACACCTGCCCTAATGAATTGAATTCAGTGAAGCCATTTCTAAAGTGACATATTCACCATATGAAAGATCTAATACTCTAATCATTGCATACAGCATGCCGTTATACCGTAACAGGGGCTGGTTCATGTGGTTATTAATGGAAACAGAGTATGACTGTGCTAGATCGCAAGTTCACATTCTCCAGATTGTTAGTATGCAACTATTATCTGCACATGACATTATAGCTCTTCAGTGACCTGTGAGAAATACATTTGATTATTTTATTTCCTTTATTTCTTTACAGATTTCTATTAGAAGAGAACACTCTGCCATTATTGTACTTTTTCTGTGCATATCAGCAGGCAGCCCAAATTTTAAATGAGTACATAAAATGAACCATGTTGTAGGTCAGCACAGAAGAAGGACATTATCCAAGGAGCTTTGGCTATTCTTCCTGTGTTATTTGTCCTGCTAATTCAGTTCTGCAGAGCCAGCAGTCAAGCCCCATTTGAAAATATGATAATAGATAAGAAAGTCTGTGTTTATTACAGAGCTCTTCTAATGTCTATTCTATACTTCAGTGAAACACTGAGAAAAACACTGCACTGGAATCCTAAACAATAAACCATTAGACTATGATGCTTCATAGCTAAATATAATGTTTTCATATGTTTCAGAATAGTTCTTAAATTCCTGTATTTGTATTTAGGGCAACATTCTTGCAATTATGAACATGTGAAACTGCAAATTATAATTAACATTTGTTTTATTGTACTGCTTACTACATAAACACCGTATTTTTCCAAAGAAAAATTTAAAAAGTTCCCTTTTCAAGGCAAAATACATACGAAGAAAACAAAACATATTCCAAAAAACACTGATAGAGTCATCAAGTGAATGTGTTTTTCAGTAACATAATATCAAATTAATTTGTTTTTAGTCAACAGGAACACTAAAACACATAATAACCCATTTAACAGTAAACTCCATCTTCTTATGCCCTTAAGTTATTAGTTCTAGATACACAGAATTGAGAAACACGGAATTCAAGAGAATCAGGCAAATGGAAGTAGAAACAGGAGACAGATTCACCTGGTGGTGCTGACCTATTGAAGAGAATGTGGAGCTATGATCAAAGTTTTTCCACTCTTTCTACACCACAGGCTTATTTTAACATAGCTTAAGAGATAAAGAACATTCTTTTGATCCCCTATGATGTAGGGCCTGTCTTCACGCAAACAGATTGCGGCCTGTCACTAACATACAGTTCCCTTTCACAGATCCTCACAAGCATTTCCCCCAGGACACCTGGGTATTATTTTTCCCTGACATTATTTTTCATTTCTTTATTTATCTGCAGAGCACACATAGCAGAGGCAGAAATTCTGAGATTTCTCTGTATGTCCCATTGACAATGCTCAACTTTCAGAGAGGAACTAGAGGAAAAAGGACAATTCAATCTTCATTGGCCATTCAAGCATTGGTAACAAACACTGCCAACAAAATTACCGGTTGGTGTTTTCCACAGTTAGCCAATCTGCAATGTGAACTTCTAGCTATATTTTTGGGGGACTGGACACATACAGTTAGCTCATGAAACACAGTGCTATGATCTGCCATTATATATTTTGTCACTGGCAACGTGAACTGGAATTAAACTGATGAATCAGAAGCAAAAGGCTCCGTAACTCACCACAAGCCCCTGAATAACATCTTCCAAGTGCAATAACATCTGAAGTCTTCACACGACATTTTTTAAATAACACTGTTCATTGCATAGTTACATCCGACCCTTAGTGGGGCACTACTTATACTACTAATAGTTTTTATTGACACTTTAAAAATAGTTGTTGTCTCATTCAAGAGAATTGTTTCTTGACTAATTATTGTTCTGTGGCTACAATTATGTTGTCACAAATTTTATGTTTTCACATCGCAATTTACCACTGCAGTTTATACCATTATAGCAAACACTGCTCAAGGGGATTGTGGAACAAAGACAACAAGACAATGACTTCTCTCTGTGCACATGAACTGTCCAGATCAAGTATCTCCTTTGGTCCAAGCGCAGACCTCAGAGAAAAAAAAAGTAATGCAAACATTTTGCAATCCTATCTTCTAAAACATGTTTGCTGACTGTCTGGGTGTGGAGAAGGGAAATGAAAGCATTGTTAAGCCAGCCAGGTCCTCTAACTGGACCCGATACACAAGTGAGCTGGCTGTATGCCAAATGGTCTTTGAAGGTAAAATCAGAACAATGAAAACATCAACAACATTTCATTCCCATCTGTTCTGCTCATCACTTGCAGAAATCACTCCACACGAAAAGCTAGAGATGTGTCTTTAACTGGGTCTTCCCTGTTTCCTGCTTCCACTTTGCCTTGGATTTATATGGGGCATGCGTGAATGGGAAGCATCGTAACCTCTCTATTCCCAAAATACATTATGAAATTTTTAGATAAAATTTCTCCAAAATGTGTCAGAATATTAAAAAAAACCCCAACCAACACCAGAAAACTCCCACCCACCAAAAAAGACAACTCTCATAGCATTCTTTACATAGATAGATAAATTTCCAAACGTCCAGAGCAGGAACACTTTTAGAGGATGAGTGAGAAATTGTTTAATTTTTTGTAACATCTATCTTCACAGTAAGCAAATACATTTTCAGTCTAGACTAGCCCTTTTAGTGGGTAAGTTTGAAAAACTGATGCATTGAAATCTCTGAATTTATTCTCTTACACAAAATCTTGCCTTTCCTTATTTTCCTTTAAGCTATACACTGACTTTTTGAAATTTCAAACTGAAAAAAGAAATTAAGGATATTTTATGTGCTTGTGGATACTAGTGTCTAGAGACATTCTTACCATGAGAGTTAGATTTTAATGCCAGAGTTCAGCAATAGACTAAAAACCAACTAGTGATCCTACCATATTAGACATACCTATGAAAAAGCTACCATAGCAGAATACAACTACAGAAGTTTGATGGTCTGGAAAACGACAAGAAATCATATATATATATATATACTCTGTTTTTCAGTACCATAAAAATATACCTAGTGCACCTGATGCTGGAGGTTGAAGCATGTATTATCACCACATTGTATGCAGCATTTGGTTAATTATTTCTTATTATGTTATGTAAAACAAAAATCTGAATTTATAAATACTAATGTGGGCAACATACCATCTTTTCAACACATATAAACCAATTCACATTTATGTAGACTGAGACTTGTGTTAACTCATACTGCCACTAGAGGATAGTGTTGTCATATTACTATGCACCCACATTAAGTACATGAAATCACTATATAGTTCAAGTTACTTATTTTCTAAAGCCAGCAAAGAACATTTATATTTCAATTAAAGATATATTGGTTTTGCCTGACAAACCCTGAAGCCTTTGTTTTGATCAAAACCAGAAGGTTCATCATGCATCCTGATGAAATACCTGTGGGATTCTGTGCTCTTAAAAGTGTCTTTGTTTTGATTATTTTTCAAAGTGTCTTTGCTTTCATTATTATAGCATGTTCCTACTTCATTGCAGCATTAAAATTATTTTATTTGCTTGATGAAAAGTGAGGCTATTGGTGAGAGTTACAGGTATCAGACTTGAAAATTGACTGATGGCCTACTGAGGACTAGGAACCAGATCCGGCCAAGCTCAGGTATACTCACTTACGGCAATAACAGGGAATAAGAAACTTACTCCTGTAACACATTGCTTACACCTTCACTTGGGCAAAGCAGAGATAAATCAGCTGCAGTCTTCAATTAAAGCATGCAGACAGAACATAGAAAAAAACTTGCACAAGTTTGAGGAGTACGCTGTATCAAATAAAAAGCCATAGTAAATTGCTGTCATCAGGAATAAGAAAGGAAAGGAGGAGAAACTGTCCCGGCCATGCCCCAGAGCTCTACCTGATGCAGTACAGCTGTAAGTTTCTCCATGTTCAGAATCAGAATTCTAATTTCTGGAAAAAATAAAAATCTAAATTTAGTCTGGTGATGGTGTGGACATTCTTCTTCAATAGAAGGCCAGGACATATTTTACACACTTGTTTTCAGCAACTGAAATCTACAGTGGAACACAGTCAACTCATTTAGACCTATGCTTGACATACTGAACATTATACTGTTCAGAACTAGAGACCATTTTTCCTTAATGTCTATTATGTGTTCACAATATATGTTTATATTACTAATATGACAATACTTAAATTAATGTGTGTATTTACTCAGTTATTTTGTATTGCTTTAATTTAAAAAGTCAATAGGTTTAGCAACTGTTAGTATTTATGGAAGAGCTCCATCCCGAGAAGAAAATTAACAGTAAAAGTGGCTTAGAAAATGAGACCTACGAGAGAGGTGAAGGATCTGAAAGAGTGCAGGACTTCATAATTCTCTTGATACATGAAAGGTAGTTATAAAAAGATGATCATCTACTGCTCAATGTATGGAAAAACTGGAAGAAGCACAGGAAATATTAATTAAAACTTACATTGAGAAGAATTAGAACATATATTATGATAATTCAGTAATGGATGGGAAGCCAAGCAACAGACCCACTAAGAAGGCTGTAAAACCTTCTTTACCAAAGGTTTTTAAGTAAATTTAAATGTGCTTGTCATAGATTTTTAAGGAAAAAAACTGAGAAGCAATCGGTTATCCTGGATTATCTCACCATGCATATTCCACCTTTCCGACATATTTATAATTCTTTTATGATCCTAAAGTGTTGTGAGACAAAAATCACTACTCATTTACAATATTACTAAAATCAATACACACTGGGAAAATGGTATTGCATCAGACTGGTCCACTCGTGTTGTTAGTAATAGTAACATGACATTTTTAGGAAAAAGGATCTGAACTAGGTATATACAAAAGCGATTAATAATTAAGAAAAAATCTGTCACCTTTCTTGGATTTTTTTTTTTGCTTATAAACACATACACTTAGCATATTTTCTCTATGCTCTTGTGCAAAAATCACCATGTAAATAATTCTCTTATCTCTTCTTAGCTATCAGTTCATCAATAACATCAGGCAACACTGAATCTTGGGGAACTCTCCTAACAATTTCTGAAAGTTTGTTGTCAGTACTGAAAGCAGCCACTAGCAAAAGAAACTAGTAGTTGCTAAAAAAAAGAAAACCAAATTCTTCAGCTTTGCCACTCCACAACTGAAGCATTATATGAGTCTTCCAAGTAGAGTGATTTAAATTCAGTTAGGATTATAACTTCATTAAATTTCATTAGATCATCTTAATTCAAAATGAAGTGAATCTGCATAATTTTGAATCCAGCAAACGCCAGTAACATTTTACAGGGATTTTTTCTTGTGAACTGCTTCTTTAAGCCTTATGTTTGTAGAGATAAAGTCACCTTACTGTGGTTGGTTTTGTAAATGTATTTTACTCCTGTTTTAGTAAATTTTTGTAGCAATGTATGTTAATACCCAAGCATTACCGTTTACTGATTGCTGATGATATTTAAGCAATAAATTCCTGCGTGTGATCGCCACACTCTAAAGAAATCCATAAAATCTATCAGATCTTCTATACTATGAAGTGCTTCATTCAGACTTTTTTTTTCCTCTGACTGCTGAAACTTGTTTTAAGTTGTAGTTCTCATTTTCTTATGAATTAATTTAATTTTCTCTGAAACCTTTATATGCAATTCTGTTGCAATGTCAGAACATGTGTCCTGGATTGCTCAATTAAGTCATTGTTATTATTATTACTACATAATATTATTATATCTGCACTAACAGGATACTTTGCTGAAGGCATAGCTGTCCAGGCACCTTCAGTTTTGTTTTTAAATGTACATTATTAAGCAACTGTGAATATATCTGAGGTTGAGTTGGACTTCAGGATTTACTTACACCACTAAGTCAGTCAGGGTTGTGAAAAATACCCTTCTGAATGAGCTAGTTGTGTTGGTAAAAGTGCTGCCGTAGATGTAGCAATACTGATACTGGCAAAAATGAGACACAGTTTGTCTCACTTGAAGAATTAGAATAAGCATGACTGCAAAAAAATCCCCTCCTAAGCCAGTTTAAGATCCATCTGTGCCTGTTTATCTATACAAACTCTTTAGAGTTTCTTACAGAAGGATGAATAATACAACAGAAAAGGCCTTGATCCTGGTCCTGAAGGTCAAAAAAAATGAGCAGTCAGACCAGCAGGGAGACCAGTCTGCAGCAAATCCTTAGAGATTCTGTAATTCATGCTGTCAGTTACCTATCAGGCATTGGTTGCCATAGCTATAGCTCCTTGGTACCTGTGTACTGCAGTAATACAATCTTGAAGCCACAAAGGCATGAAAACTGCAGAGATCTGTATCAGAGATAAACAGCCAAGTCTTTGGGTGTTTTGGCCAGTGATGATATTAAAAAAGAAAAAAAAATTAAAAAAATCATAGATAAAAAAGAACTTTTATTTTGCAAATGTCTTGGATCAAGGACTACAACTGCATGCCATTTTCTCCCAGACACATAATTACTTTCCCAGTGTATACAAACTGCCCATTCTAAGGAAAAAAGAAAAAAGATCAATACTTCAAAAGAGCAAGACTTTCATCGACATTAAGAGCTTAACAGCTAATACTGTCTTGTTTTGGCTGCAGGCTTTAATTCTGACAATTTTTCAGATCATATTGTTTAGCAATTTAAAAACAAAACAACTCCCTCAAATGATAAGACTATAAATTATGGGATTGAATGGCTTAAGTTCTAATGCAATAGTTTTATTGTGCCTGGTGGAACTGTTAATTAAAAATGTTAAAACACTGTCCAAACCAAACAAAATTCTCTAGATATTCTTGGCCATTTTTCTGGCATTGACATTTCCACTGACTTTGATGGAGCTGCACCAGTTTATATCAGCATTCAGCTCCCTAAGTCCAAAACATTACCTTACTCACTTCATAGCATTAAGTGATTTATATTATCAAGATTAGTGTAGTTGTGTTAGCTGTAATAAACTGATACAAGTTACTCTTTTTTGCTCAGACTCCCTCTTTTGCAAAAGTATTTTGAAGCAGTGATAAAACATATTAATGTAGTGTAGATTCTTACATAAAAACTAAGCAACCTCATACTCATGGATCAATTTTAATGTCACATCATATGTTTTAATTCCTTTTATCCCCTAAAGCAGAAAATACCGAGCACCTTGCCATGGCTACTAAGGAGACGTTAGAGCTCAGAAGCTAAATAACACTGAGATAGCTCATGCTGGAAGAACTAATTGCAACATAAAAGCTAGAGCACAATCCGTGAATACATTATTAATGATGTTTTCTTCTCAAATCAGCAGATGGACACTGAACGGCTCAAGTGACTGGTAATGGGATACACAGCTTTTCATCTCAGTAACTGCTTCAGATCTGCTTCATGTTGATCATAACTGAAAGTTACTATTTGACAGGTATTCAATAGCCAATATGTAATAACCAGTCTTAGTCTAGCTTTTCCTGTACAATCTGGTTAACAAAGCTGGCATGCTGTTTTCAAACTCAGGGTTGAGTAGGCCAGAAGACTTGATTATACTTTTATGTCTAAAGGTTCAGCCCTTTAAAACAAGTTTGAAACCCAGGTGCAAGTGGGACAATGGACTTAGAATCATTGAGGTTGGAAAAGACCTCTAAGATCATCGAGTCCAACCATCAACCCAACACCACCACCCACTAAACCATGTCCCTAAGCGCCTCATCTACACGTCTTTTAAATACCTCCAGGGATGGGGACTCAACCACTTCCCTGGGCAGCCTGTTCCAATGTTTCACCACTCTTTCAGTAAAGAAATTTTTCCTTACATCCAATCTAAACCTCCCCTG
>NW_008795405.1:16055238-16066115 GCF_000699145.1 Aptenodytes forsteri
GGCCCATCGATCCAGCCTGTCCAGGTCCCTCTGCAGAGCCTTCCTACCCTCGAGCAGATCAACACTCCTGCCCAACTTGGTGTCGTCTGCAAACTTACTGAGGGTGCACTCAATCCCCTCATCCAGATCATCAATAAAGATATTAAACAAGACCGGGGCCCCAGTAGAGCCCTGGGGAACACTGCTCGTGACCAGCCGCCAACTGGATGTAACTCCATTCACCATATGACTTAGCACATATTACACATATGACTTAGCACATATTACACTTGTTCAGTGGTCAGTTTCCATTAGTGTCTATCAGGTATTTTATTCATTCTATCAGGTATTTTATTCATTTTTCCATTAGTGTCTATCAGGTATTTTTTCAATGACTAAATTAACTTTTAAACAAAAAAACAAAGAGAAGAAAATCATCCTGAGATGAACGGAAAAAACTGATGTAATGAGACAGACTATTGCTTTCACAAAGCCTGGCATGAAGGACATGATTTGTTCTTCTTTTGTACACTCAAGGCACAAGAATTTTCAGTAGTGATACAAACATACAGTATGGATGCAAAATATCTGTATTGTCAAAAAAGCATTAATAAATTGATAAAAATCAAGTGATTGTAACTTCCTTTTGCAGGAAGCCTAGAGAAGGCTGGCAGCTACTCTTCTCAATAAAGCTTACCATGTTCAGTGGTCTCTGTGAGCTTTTCATTTATTATAGGGGTTTTTCATGTTTGCTGAACAGAACCACACTTATGTTTTCATGGAACCCAACTGAAACTGGTAGGGTTTCAAACAAGACCCAAAGGCTGCCTATATCACCTGGAACCTGACAGCAAAATTGGTCATAATGCAGAAGCACTTTTCCTTTGAAAAGAAAAATACCATCAGCGTGTATTTGGAATAAGCCTAGCAATAGCCATCTGAGAAATAATTAATCTGTCGTGTTCAAACATAAGGTCAGTATCATATGAAAGTGTTTTTAATGAGAATGTTTTTGAAAATGTATCAGGCATGAAAGGGAATTACACCTGTAAAAGAGCTGCAGACATTTAGCTGTAGGTCATAGAGTTGTTGAGTCAGAATTGTTACAAATACAACTATATTACCTCCTTGACATCCATGGACATTATCTTCAAGTCTAACTTCTCTCAGCTTGGTACAGAACATGAAGATGAATGCTAAAGACAGCTCTCTGACAGGATTCAATCCTTTAGGGTAAAGATGGCTGAACACATAATTTATATCTGTACCACTGTATACCTATACAAACCCATTACAATCATACTTCAATAGAATGATTGAAACTTACTTTGTATTTAATATTATTTGTTATCACCGTTATTGGAATCACAGTCAAGTTTGCCTCCCTCCTTATTCTAGGCACTGTAGGGACAAATTGCAGTGAAGATAGACAAGAGAGATAAAAGATGTGAAAAAGAAACAGAAACAGAGAGATTAACTTGCCAAAATCACGCTGCATATCAATGGTTAAATTAAGAATAGAATCCAGATCTTCCAAATCCCAGTCCTTTGCTGAGCTCACAGAGTATTCCTCCGGGCTTTTTCTAAGACATTTTTGTTAGCCATCAGTATTTACCAGTAGCAATTAATGGTAGACCATAAAAAGACCTTTTAAACACAAAGCAACTGAACTTATCACCTCTCAGAAATCCACTTCCTCTGTAACATTTACAGAATAATCAGAAAGTTGGCTAAGAGGCTCTTGAATATACCTGCTGTACCATATATATTCAAGATTCACTCAAGCCTACCACAGCCTGTTGGGCTAGCTGGGTATAGTATACCAGCTTCTGCAGCCAACAGCATGCACAGGAACGTAATGGTCAACATCATAAATGATCAACTTTGCCTCTTCAGACCAAATGACACAGGACCTATATACAGCTCAGCAGCCTGGAAATGCACAGTCAAAGCTTGAACTCACACATCTGAGTGACTACTGAGCCTTTGCATCTCATAAGTAATGTATACATAGTAATTTTTTTTTAATTGGACAGCTTTGGATCATTTTTCTCTCATTCTGGCTTCAAGCCCACAACTTACGCATAGAGCTAATTTAGCATTTAATTGAATAATACTATTTATGAAGCATACCATTAGGGAAGTACATAGCAAAACCAGACCTTTCTGTGAAAAGGACATTTCCTTACTGGCATTTCATATACAGTGCCATGGTACTTCAGTCTTGAGTTAAAACCTCTGATTGGTTCCATAATACAAGTAAATTAAAAAAAAAAAATCGTAAAAGATTAGCTATTAGTTCATCTAGTTTCTAACATTTTAGATAAATATTAAAATGCCTTAACATATTTAGCAGAACTAAAATTCAAATCCAACTTAGTAAAGTAAGTTGCAAAAATCCAATTAACTTGGGGTGAGGAATACGATTTCTACATAAATGTATGTAAAGAATCCTTTATTTATGTATCTTACATACATCTTACATACCTTATCTCATTTATTTACATACTTTATTTACCTTATTACCATTATCCTCTTTACATATATGAAAGAAGCTTTAAATTTAAAGTGCCATGGAAATTACGGACAGGCAGTTACCAATCTGCCTCTTTTATATGCTAATAACAGGGATTTTCCATTTCAATTTCTATTGAAAAGCAGCTAACTTTAGTTCAAATGCCTGCTAATTTTTTCTCTGAAATAAAACTAAAGGAGTCCATGAAGTAATCTGGGCATTTATTCTATAAATTAAAAAACACAAGACAGGCAGAGGGCTGCCCATAAAACTATCTTGGCAGCCCCTGTGAAAGGAAAGGAAAAACACCTCTCACAATTGAATCTTGCATCAATGTTACACATATATGGAACACTGATCTAAACAGCCAGGAAACGTTATGAACAGAGAGTCTTCTGATAAAGTTGGAAAGAAACATGTAGCACAGCAATAAAAGCAAAAGCAGAGACATACAGCATGCTGGAGACACGAGCTGTTTTGTGGAAATTAAAACCTCTAAGAACAGCTGCGATTAATCAGCTCTGCTCACATCAATAAATGCCATTTTCATGGACAGGAAAAAACTGTGGACAGCAAAAAAGAGCATAAAGTAAAAAAAAAAGTGAACCTCTTTGCAAAGGGAATGCATCAAGTATAAAGATTGTGTGTCATGCTTCTGTGGAAGGCATGCAGGTAAAAAATCTGTGTCAAAGGCCTTGTTTTTTGACTTCTTAGTAATAGTCTTCCCATGTTATTGTCTCTCAGTGCTTTTATTCACCTGCCTGGTGTTCAAAAGAAATCCTAACATGCCTAAGAAATGATGATATAAATGTAAATACAACTCATACCTATGCAGAATTTTTAAAATAAATACTGAACACAAGATGCAGACAAAGTTAACTTTGGGGCAAAGTTTGTAGAGGCATACCAGACAGTCAGTACACAGCATGATATAAATACAGATGGAAGAGAAATCTGTAGTTAAGTTTGCCTAACACTTCCTATTATAAGGTTCTAGTTTGAAATGCATATAAACTTTGACAATGTTTAATTGCTCAGTCTAAATTCTTTCAGAGTATCTGATTTTTTCTAACCTTCAGGAAAAATGGAGCTGACACCTTCTAAAATGTGACTAAGCAAAAATATTCTGGTTTGCTGACGTTGACAAATGCTTATAACTCTTATGTTGAAAAAACGAATCTACAATGATGGACTCGGGAGTTTTGCCATCCAGTAGAATCTACAGCTGAATTACAGACCAAGACTCACAACACAACACATAAGCAGATTTTGAGTGCACCTATACTATCAGTTTGAATCATCACCTGTTTCGCTCCAAAGTCCTCTTCATTAGCATTCACCCTGTGTGCATGCTTGATTATTCCTGGAATACCCTTTGAAGCAAAATAACAAGGCTTCTTCCCAGACAAAACCTAGAAGCCATTTCCTAGCTAGGTAGCTCTAGGAAATGGTTTGAGTACAAAGTCTCCCTCCACTTGGCCCAATCCTCCAACATCATCCTTGCAAGTCTTTTGCCTGGCATGCCCCGTAACATGCCTGTCTGGTAACATGCTATAGTAGCAGATACGTGGTATGCTGCAAGCATGTCTGTCTTTATTTTGGACAAACAAAAAAGAACAAATTACAGAACCTTTCAAAATTGTTCAGATGTCTCATATGCAAAGATAGGCTTCAAGGTGCCGAGAGGAGTCAGTGTGGCAGAGGACTCTAGGCTATCACAGCCCTTGAACAAAGGGGAACCTTGACTGCAGGAATCACCCTGACTACCAAGAGAGAGGTCGGGGGGGCTGCTTGATGCTGAGGGATTTCAGTCTAGCCCCAGGCAACAATACTTAAAAACAAACTATATCCATCTTAAGGTACACAGTAAGAACTGGCATGATCGCTGCACATGGCGAGCGCAGTGGAGGAGCGATATTTGTGCTGTGCATGTAAAAAGGCTGTGGAAAGGCCTGTAGAAGACTACAGGATCCCTCCAAACACTGCACAGTGTAGATACAGGCAGCCTGCCCTAGGGGGAGCAAGCCAAAAGCTGTGTTGATGGAAGCTACTCCTTACATTCTGACCAGGAAGCACGGATTGCTCCTGAAGCAGATCACAAATCCTGCATATGCATCATCTGAGAAGTTGGACACTTCTGAGCATACTCGGAAGCAGACCCTCATGCATCTACAAACGTATGGTACTTGCAGGGTTAAGTCCTGAGTACGCCTCCTGAGTACGTCTTTCAACTCTTCCCACATTGAGATAAAAATATATATCTATATTAGCTATGACAAATCCTAAAAAAGGCAGAAAAAAGTATGAAGTGTTGAAAGAGAAAATCTTGTATGGCATCAACAGGAGGTAAAATTAATTGGATCTCTTCATTCATTCTATAAATACCAACTTAAATATGATAAAAATGAAAATGTAGGAGTCTTAGCTACAGTCACCTTTCTGTTACTAGTCTCACTCATCTGATACAAAATTAATCTTTCCTTTGATATCATGTGGGAAGAGGGAACAGTAGTACGTAAATAGAAACATTGCACTTAATGCAGCAAAAACCTGGAATCAACAAAGACTGCTAAAAATTGCACCAAAACACACCATAATAATACCTAATTTGGATACGAAAAAGAGATAAACTATGAAAAATAAACTTGTCCCTTATACCCCCTGAATGCTAGGCACATCCAATTAAAAATCCTGTTTAAAATTTAAGTATCTCTCAACTCATTATAAACACAAAAAATAAAACCACAAAAAATAGTGGAAACATAAAAGTAGACATCTTAATTTCATCTGTTACCAGCAGAGTTGCACACCTTTCTTTGAGTTTATTTTCCCAGAAAGATTCAACTACATGACATGCAGCAAAGTCTTGCTTTTGTGATCTTTCTATTTGCTTCACTGAGGCAGAATAACATCAAGTGATTTGTACAAAGTGTTTTAATGTTTCTGTTTTTGTAATTCCCATCTCCATGGAGTTTGGATATCAGCACACAAGCGCAGGCACTTTTCATAGGAACTGGCATTCTGGGTAAGACAAATGGTTCATCTAGCTTAATAGCCTGTCTGTTACTTTGACCATCGTCTGAATTCCCACATGTAGGTCATTTTAATACTTAATAACCACTGTGCAAACTGTGGCCACAAACAGATAAAATGTTTTAACTATCATTAGATATTATTAGATATTTTTGTTATATATTATTTGTGCAGAATATCATTGAATCTCAGTAATGATGCCTGTCGTGGTTTAACCCCAGTAGGCAGCTAAGCACCACACAGCCACTCCCTCACTTACCCCCAGTGGGATGGGGGAGAGAACCAAAAGGGTAAAAGTGTGAAGTTTCATAGGTTGAGATAATGACAGTTTAATAATAATTAAAAAAAAAAAAAGGGAAAAAAAAAAGAAAACAACAAAGGAGGGGGAAAAAAAAAGAAAAACAAGTGATGCAAAAAAACCCCACCACCAGCCAACTGATGCCCAGCCAGTCCCTAAGCAATGGCAGCCCCGGCCAACCTCCCTACCCCTCCATCCAGTTTTATTGCTGAGCATGACGTCATATGGTATGGAATACCCCTTTGGTCAGTTGGGGTCAGCTGTCCCGGCTGTGTCCCCTCCCAACTTCTTGTGCACCCCCAGCCTACTTGCTGGTGGGGTGGTGTGAGAAGCAGAAAAGCCCTTGACTCTGTGTCAGCGCTGCTCAGCAATAATGAAAACATCCCTGTGTTATCAACACTGTTTCCAGCACGAATCCAAAACATAGCCCCATACTAGCTACCATGAAGATATTTAACTCTACCCCAGCCAAAACCAGTACAATGCCTCAGTAACATATTGCGTGAGTTCTCCATGCTCATTATTTATGTTTTTCATGTTCATTTTAAAATTAAGTTGGCCCAAACAGAAATCCAGAATCAATGTGTTAATGAATATGGACAATAGTTACTGAAAACATCTAATACCAGGCCAGTTACCAGCCATATGTGACAACATTTCCAACTGGTCCAGGAGTTCCATTTAAGCTCTGGCCTGGGCACCCAAACCTGGCCTGCTTTGTCACATTGTAGCTGCATCCAGCCCTGTCTCCTTCCAGCATGACTTAGTGACTGAGCTTCCTAGATGGAACTCAGGCGTACATTGCAGGTAGTCTTGCCTCTAGCCCCAGTCTCCCAGATGAACCTTAGACCTATGTTATAAGTAGTCCTCTCTCTGGGCTTGTCTCCTGTAAGCTCGGACTTGCATTATAGGTAGTCTTGTCTCCATTCTGGTCTTTGGCCCTGTCTCCTGTTGTTCCTGAGTGGGCTTCTTGGATGGACCCCTGACTTGTTACCTTGCCTTGTCTCAGACCGGTGACTATCGCCATCCTGACTCCACTGGGATGGTACCTTGGTCAGTGAGGTCCTGCCTTTGCCGTAGCCACGCTCTGCTCCCAGCTCCTTCTCTCTCATGGAGCAGCTCCACTCTTGCTGCTCCCCGACAGAAGAGTCATAAGCAAGCTGACTTCTGGTTTTGCCAATAAGCCGCTGGGAGCTCAGTGAAAAGTGGGCTTAACATGAGCTTTCACTCCTTACCTGAAGGAGAGTCCTGAATTTTTAAGAAAAGTGAAAAATCTCCTAGCAAACATTCCCTATAATGCTATAATTGCCTAAATAACTGGTAATGTTATTCACTACATTCAGAATGAAATCTTGTAAGTTTTTTTAAACTTAAGAGGCAAGAAAGAGAATGAAAAGGTTTAAGAACACACAAAACTCAAAGAAATCTGTATTTCAATGCAATACTTCCACATAGTCACTGAAAATTCTTAAAGCTGAGATTTAGATAGTATAATTAATCATACATGAACATTTTTTCATTTTTTACCAGTCCAAATTTTACAAAAATATGGAGTAATATTACAGCTAGAAGGTATCCAATACTGACACTACTACACGTACATATGATTAATTATGGTTCGAATGTGCACTGCTGGTTCTGTGTCAAGTGATGTCAATGATTGCCATTTGTAACCATGTGGTCACACACAGGGATGAAATATCATGTTGTTTACATGCACGAAGTTCTAAAATTTGACCTGTTACTCATTACCTCAGAAGAGTCTGACTTTTATATAGCTTTGAATAAATTATTTTGTAACCTTTACAACACAGCAGATCATGACAGCAGGGCATCCAACACTAATGGCTATTAAAAGAATTGAGGAGAATTAAAGCCTTACAATTTAGACTGAGAACAGCCCAAGAATTATTTAATGTAGTTCAGGATAGGCATAATAAATCCATGCTAGTGGTGAAGGTTTCTGAAAGATGTTTAAGCTTTTTTGTGAAGTTGAATATACTGGCTTTGCAGATTTTCATGCTAGGTTGCATAGAAGCAGAGTCTATTGCAGGTGCTGATGAAGTAGTTTATTCCCTCAGTTAGTTCCTTCAGACATAATCTGGCAGTTTCAGTACTCCTGACAGGAAAGTTACCTTAATGAGTAGTTTGGCCTGCACAAGCATGGAAAAATTGTTTAAATTTCAACCCATCTATTCCAGCCTCTTTACTGCCAGTGGTGCTTCAGTTTTCAGTTCTCTCTTTACATTTGACACAGAGTGCCAGAAAACAGGAGAGCTGCTTCAGTCAATAAAGAAGCGTTTTGAGAAACAGCCTGCCAATGTTTGACGATCATGCATAATGATGACAATTCACTGGCTTCTCAAACCTTGTCCACAAGTGCAGTTGCATAGTTTCAGCTGAGCCAAATTAACTGCTTGCTGGCAAAAGGTCTCATTGTCTCCCGTCTTCCCTGCTCAGTTAGTTTTCTGCCATTTTAGCAACTTGAACTGGCATACCACCCAATTAAACTAGAGACAGTGCATGGAAAGCAGTAAAATCATACAACTGGGGATGGAAGATGTTATCCCTATCACAGTGACAGTGATCTGTTCAATAAACTCAGGCCAGAGCATGACTGCTCAACTGCTGTTGAAAAAGAAAAAAGAATATCCAATACAGTTGGAAAGGACTAACTGTGTAAATACTCCCCTTTCATCGGCATGCTGGACACTTGGCCCAGTTTCAAGCCATTAAATATTATCCAGGTGTTTTACACAAGACTTGAAATTATTTGGTGATTTAACTTTTGCAAGTTTAGACAATTTAATCAATACAGTAAAAAAAATGCAAATTGGTAGCTATGCTACATGCATTAGTTTTTGCTATTTTAATTACAGAGATAACATAACCAGTCTGAATCTATTCTGGTTTTCAAAAACATCTAGTTTGCATGAAATGTGTTCAGAAGTTAATGCAAATATTAATATAGTCATATTCACACTCATATTACATCATCTTATTTACATAGTTAATCCTATTCTGTAGCAGAATAATTAGGCCCACAGTGATGTAACGCCGTAGTAAAAATAAGATTTCATCTTATCGCCACATGAAAATGTAAGTCACTTGTCTTATTCTCATATTTTATGAAGACACTACAGCATACAGATGGAACTATTTTTCTTGTAAACCACCTCCACCCACTGATTATTTCGTATAATACAGAAGGCCTTGAAAAACACAATTGCTTTCTGTTACTGGTGAATGAGACTCTTTCCCCAGCAAGTGAGGTGAGGGGGAGTTAAGTTTTCACAAGAGTTTCTACATCTGTGGTCACAAAGAAAACCTCCTAAATGTTAACTGAGTCAGTGCCATCTTTTGAACCTGTATTCAGTCTGATGTATTGATTCAAGGTTTCCCAACTAACAGCAAAATAAGGACAGAGACGCTGCTGCTATTCGTAAGTACTTGGGTAACAACGATACTGACGGAGTTTTTCCATTATTTGGAAAAACTATGAGCACTAGCAAGCACAAAGGAGGCCAACAGCCAATGAGAAACTCATTAAGCTGCTTAAACTGATCTAAATCTAGGCTGTTGAGGTCACATCCCGCCCCCGCCACATATTTCCACCCCCTTCCTTCGGCCAATGCTAGTGTTTACAGAAGCAGGTGGTGGTGTGCCAGTTCAAGGCAAAAAAAACCCCAAACACCACATCATTTTGGGGGGAGAGTTTTCAACCTGATCAATTCTATGAACTGGTTTAAGGAGCTGCACAGTACCAGCATCAGTGCAGAGGAGGGAGATAGGAACACAACAGCTGGGAATTAAGAGTAGTTTAAGCTTCTATGGAACTGAAACCTAACAAAGAACTGGAAGCTCTCGAGTTTATCCTCAGCTGTACAAACCCTTTCATACACTGATCAAACTCCAAACTACAGGAGGTAGATTTCTTTCCCTTACTGTCTCTTAGTACGTTCAAAATCCATGTTGTTCTGTTGGTCAGAAGTCCCCTTCATTAGCAGTAACTCATTCATGACTGGGTCTTAACAGAAGCACAATAGTGATAACTGCACCTCATTTCTAAATCCTCAAACCAGAGAAGATTAGGGAAAGGATAAGAGGCAGACATAATTTGTTTTCTAGCACTTAAGAAGCAGGAAAGGAAGGGGACTGAAGCAGAAGGAAGCAGCTCTCCACAGCCAGTAGACTTCTTTGCAGTGCCTGGAAAAGGGAAAGTTTCTTTGTCCTTTCACCACAGCAAAAGCAAAGTGTTCAAATATAATGGATGCAAGCTGACGTTAGATCTTATCACATCAGACACAAGTGGTTATTAGAAATCCCAGTTCCTAAAAACGAGAGCACAGCTGCTTGCTCATGTCGACTTTGATACTCACAGGTTGGGTAAGGAAGGAGATCAATTTCACTTTTATGCTGGTATTTATTAGGCTGCAATTTTTTTGTCCTTCAGTAGCACAGCACAGTTAGCATTTAATAAGCATGTCCAACCTATATTTTACATGCTTTATGTCTTGGCATTATTATGAGTATTAATATTCCCTGTGCTTTTTCCTCAGCTAACGGTAATTTGATGCTTAATCCGGCCACGTGCTGAACATGGTTTGTAAATTTTCCAGATGAAGTATATGCACCTTTCTTCTTTTGCCTAAGAAGATTGTTCTGATTTTTGCATTCTGGCTTTGAGAGATTAAAGAGCAATTTGTTTGAAAAAAATTATCTCTGGTACAGGTGGGCATCATGAAAACACACACATCTGCACCCAGGCTTTTAAAAACAGACAAGGGATAAAGATACCACTATAAAATCAGGCTGCAACTATGCAAAGCTCACCTTTTCCTTATCCATATAGTGCAAGCATATACTGAAGTCCTCAAACTGGTGACGACCACACTGGATTTGTACGAGAGGGCCAGCGTGCTTCAGATATGCCCTATATTGCTTTATTTTTTTCTTCCTTGAACATGTGCCGCTCCCCAGTGACAGGCTCCCGGACCCCGCACGGCGGTCCCACCTTTCCCTGCATCCACAGTGGCGGAGCCCATACCCCCC
>NW_008795405.1:16067308-16071830 GCF_000699145.1 Aptenodytes forsteri
GTGTCTGTCCCCACAGCTGCTTGCCCGGTCCCCGTCCCGGGAAGTTTCACTGCTGCGTGGCTCTGGCTGCCGTTGAAGTTGTGCTTTCACTGTAAGCACTCAAGGAGCACTAATCGCCACTCGAAATCTTTCCAGCTCCTTTTCCTGACAACGGGAGAGGATCTAGCTTTGGCCCTGCTTTGCCTCAGTTTCCCCCTGGTGCTCCCAGGAGTGATTTGTCTGGCAGCCACGAAAGCGGCTTGCACAAGTAACGTTCACAGAAAAGTAATAAATCCAACAGAAAGTTAACTGGATTGCACTTTATTTTATGTGATAGGCAATTAGCCATGTGAGTGGAAGTGAGAAGCAGTGAAGTATACGGTCTGCCTCATCCAGCTGCTATCCCTCTAGACTTTTGCTGTTTGGCTGACTTCTGCTTGTCTCTTAGTTTTTCAACATCATTTTAAAATTAGATGTAGGGAGGTCGGGTGGTGTGGTTTGTGGGGGTTTGTTTGTTTTAATTTTCTCCTAATATCCTTGCCACCTTTGATATTAAAATCATTCAAACTTTACTTTTCTGAGAATAACAAATCTCAAAAATATGCTGTGGGTGAAGGATACAAGTTAAGTCCAATGCTGGGAGGGAGAAATTTGAGTTGTGGGCCTACTTCCAATGCTAGACTTTCTAGCCCCTAGAACAGACAAGATAATGAAGTATAAAATGTGTACTGCACTGATATTAGTTTCAAAGCTAAACTAAATATAAACATTCCTGAAGCTAAAAACCACAGACAGCAAGGGCAAGTTCTTAGACATGGTTCAAATCACTTGTATTCTTTGTCCCTGCCTGCTTACCTATATGAAAGCTTATCTTTATATACTTTATGGGTGAATTTTGAGGCATAAATAAAATTCAAAAACCTTTGTGCAGATGAAAAATGTTTAAAGCAGCTTTGTGGAGACTGATAGTTCAGTATTAAGATCTTCCAATAAAACAGTATCATTTTTGTCCTGTCAGTTTTAATATTCTTAGTGACTGTCTAAAAAAGCCCTAGTTTCTTGACTTGAAAATCCGTCTAGATCTCCTTTTCAAAGTAACTGAGACTGCAAACTTTTTTTTTAAGGAACCTGCAAAATCAGCCAAGAGTGGAAAAAGTGGCAAAGATGGACAAGATAACCAAGAACATGAGGTAAATAGTACTAAAATATGTAGGTTTTTCCAGGCAAATTTGTCATGACTTCTGAACAGTGTTTTAAGTTTTTCTAGATTGTTATATTTTTGACATGACAGGTGGTTGTGGAACTACTGCTCTGGTATTTGACAAAAAGTGTTTTTAAGACTTGGAGAAGATGCTTTTGGGGAAGTTTATTTTATTTAGCGTAAATAAATACTTGCTTGCTACAGTCTTAAATATTCATCTATTTCCTTTTTGGTTATGAGGCATACATCTATCTTGTTTTCTAGTCTTATTGTGAGGTTTTGGGTTTGTCTTCTAGTTGCTCGTTGCAGTTTTTATCGTTCTCCGTAATTCCCAGAGCTCTCTTCTCTCAAACTGTTGATGTTGGCATATCAGTTAAGTGTCAGTAGTCAGTTGTATTGTCAGGAGACCTTAGGCTTCATCAAAGACTGCCAGTGGTTTTGTTGTGTGATTTCTTTTTATAGGTATACAATGGAGTGTTCCATTTTTGACTGATTATTCTGTTGTTGATGCTGATTTTTTTTTTTCCTTCTGCATTGCTCTCTGTTTTGCCCACCAGCAAGGTGCAGTGGCTTGAAAGGGGTCAATTAAATCATTATTCACTCTCTTTCCCACATTAATCCAGAAACTCAGGATTAATAAATTTGCTTCATTTGGAAATCTACTGTTTAGGTGGATTCTGAAATTTCCTTTAAAGTGTTCATACCAGCCTGAATGTGAAATGCTACACTGAAAAGCTTACGTATTTCAGCCTTTAAACTACATGTCTTGATAGTGGAAGATAATGTTTGGGAACAAAATACTTATCCAGCTTTACCATTTTTCCCTCCCTGAAATGACTGTTGGGGGTAGGTGGGTTGGAGTATTTGCTATACTCTTTCTGATGCACTTCAGTGAGTTTTCATATGTTTGCAGAAAGGTGCATGCTACTGTCAAATTAATAAGATCAATAAAACTTGTAAACTTAAGTATTTTCGCAAATTCAGATAAAAGAGTGACTGAGTTTTGGTGGAGGGAACCTAGCTACTAGGAGGGATCTTAGCTACTAGGAAAGCTCTTAGAATGAGATAAGAAATGTATCAGTGTAGATGTTTATAATGGTGTAAATAGATGTACTTTATTGTGATATGTTCTGTCTTTACAGTATATTGCTGTGATGTTAAAAAGAGTACTCATTCTTGGCTGCAATTTTAGTTCCTGTGCAATTGTAAGGCTCATCATTATCAGCATCTTTGCTGTACATTTGTTGACTGCTTATTTTCTCAAGCTTCTGAATGACAAGCTGCTGAGACCAAAACTGATTTCTTATTCCTTCTTCGTACTTCAGGATAGAGTGTAAAGCTCCCACAGTTAATTAGTGGAGAGCTTTAAATGTTAACCAAAAATGTATATGTGGTTTTCTTTAATTTCTTTCTGTTTGCAGATCTAGCTTTTTTTTTAACTTAAAATGTGAGAGATGAATCTCAATAGCAGGATATGTTGTCGTGTTCATGCATTTTTTCTTTTTGAGTTGTCCTTCCAGGTAGAATTCCCAATGAAAAGTACAGTTTACTTATGTTATCTGTGATACTTAATCATATGTGAGTAGGGGCAGAATGGGAAAGGGACTGGGAATGTGACTTGCACATAATCTAGGATTGCCATTCCCAGTGGGCATTATTTAGTCTCCATACAATTTTGAACACCTCAGTGCTTGACTCATTAACTTAATTAATAGAATAATTGCACACAAACAGTAATGTAGACTTTGCGTTCTAACATAGGTATGTTAGCTGGTGCTTATATGAGCAGAAAGGAGGCTATTTGTTAACATAGTGAAGATTAGTAAATATAGAAATATTCTGGAACACACTGTTAATACAAACAAACAAACCCTAAAAATGTTTCTTTTAAAGAAGGTTGTCTTCAGTTTCCTTGTACGTGTGTTTTAACATGGCACTTTAAAAATCCTCTTCTAGACTATGAGTAGATTTGGAAATATGCTGGTTCATTTAACTTTTTTTCTCAATGCATTCAATGCATATGCATTTAATGCAAATGACAGATTGTAAAGACTAGAAACTGTCTGCTATTCAAAGAACAGGGACAACACAAGCAGCATCATCCCACAAATACTTTATTTATAGACACTTATAGCACTTAACTAAATTCATGATGCCTTGGACTTCTATAGATAAAAAAGTACAACAGATCTTAATATTTACAAAAATGAACAAGTGTTTTTCCTGTCTTGCAGTCAGGGAAACGAGATTTCAGTTGAGTGAAGCTGCACAGCAAGTTTGAAAAGGGATTGAAATGATTCCTGGTATGCCAGGTCAGGATGCTCATGCTAAAAGCAGGTGAAAGTGACTTAGGCTGATGCTTGTCTTGGTTTGAAAATTTCAGCAATAGCCCATAAGCATGTAGCACTTGCAGAAGTACTAAATAGTAGCTGCAGCACATAGGTGACCTACTGAAGTCCTCTTCATTTAAATCTCAAAGAATCCCATTGTAGCTGTGTTTGAAAGCAAGGTCCATCTTGCCTATGTTTCTGTCTCCAGTATTCCCACCAAGCAGATGTTTAGGGGAAAGAATACAAGATGATTCTTCTTGCATTACCTGTGCCTTGGTTACTTTATGTAATGCCAAAAGAGCATTTCTCTCCTACATAAGGAGAGAGGTCCATGTTACTTCATATTTGCTGCGTGGTCAGTAGCTGATACTCAAGAAGAGGCATTCAGAAACAGAGTAGATGTATGGTCTTCCACCCTGGTATGCTTTTCTTTAAGCAAGTATGTGACTTAGAAGGTTGCTTAGCTGAAGTGTTGTGTAAAATTGTTTTCATGTTATTAATGATTTAATTGACTTTTTATATTGTCATCTGTAGATTATTTTTTTCCCCAAGCCCTGCTTAATCTCCCCTAGCTGGGAGGACTTCCATTACTTTGATTGTCCTTCTCTGTTTCCGTGTTCTGTTCTCCTTTTTGTGAGGGAACTACCAGAAATGCACAGTATGTACGAGGTGAGGGCACCTTGTTGTTCTGTACCCTATTGCAATTATTCCAGTTTCCAGCTGCACATATTGTTCACTTTTTGAAGACCTAAAAAAAGAGCTAATATACTTAAGCTCCCATCTAACTTTAGTTTGTAACCTGTTAGTAAACATTAATGAATTAGACTAAATAGTTGCCAGAACAATTTTATCTATTCCTTTAAGTATAACCTCTTCCTTCAGTAATTAGTCCAGGATATTAGTGTCTTCAGGTTGTGAACAGAGACTTAATCTGTTGTGTATTGTTTTTCCTCTGTGTGGGAGTAGTGTCTCTACTCTGGCAAAATACTTCGGGGGGGGGGGGGGGGGTTAG
>NW_008795405.1:16071843-16089390 GCF_000699145.1 Aptenodytes forsteri
GGGGGTTTACCAGTGCCCAAAACCTATACTCAGAACACAAACAAATAACAAAAAAAAAATGCCTGGGTGTGGGGCTTGGCTATGCCAACACTTAGTAAGTTGTAGACATGTTCCCTGTGACCTAACTGGCCTCTGCAGAAGTTACTTGCCTCACGGATAAGCTTTGTTGTAGAGTTCTGTTTTGTCACAGGGGTGTGGAGGTCTCCTTTTGAGTTAAGGCAGTAGTAACTTATGGTCAGTCTAATTTCTAAAGAAAGAGGTGGCTTGGTAATAGTTAATGATTGTTGAGAAACATTACCTTTTTCTATCTCTAGCAAAAACCTAACACTTCTAAAATTTCAAGTGTTTCTTACAGTACTCTAACAGTAGTTTTCAAATACAACCACAAGGGAAGGAAGTTAAAATTTTAACCCTATAGACTCTTATTTCTGTCTGTTTTGCCTGTGGGAATGTATGTGCTAAAACTTGCACTTTTCACTAATCACTGCAATGGTCTAGGAGCACTTGGACAATTCACTGTTGTGGTTCACCTGGGGGATGGAAGGGTCAGAAGTAGCTGGTAACCTTTCATCCAAGGTTAGTAGTAGATCCTGGCAGTAGTAGATGCCTGGGAGCAATAGCATCTTCTAGGTCTAGCTGGACTGGTTTAAGAAGGCATGAAACCTCTAAATTTAAAATTGTATTCGTTTTGAACCTAGGTGCTGAGTAGTCTGTAGAAGGGGAAGACTACTTTTGTTTAAGAAAGTATTGGCTTGGTGACTTTCAACAAACAAGAACAGAAATCATAACTCTTTCTTCAAGTTCTTCTGCCATGCAGAACAGCAAACGGAAGACTAATGTGGTTTGAGGAGTGTGTGTGTGTATTAGCTCATTGTTTCCATGTGCTGCTCTGGTTGGTTCTTCCTATTTTAAAGGTGTTTTTATTGAATACAGACAAATCAAAATGTAATAAAATACAAACTGCATTGGCCAGTTTTCTTGCCAATTTCGTGCAAAGAATTGCTTGATTTATTGACAGTGTGTGTTGCTAATGTCAGTCTATAGTCACTGTTGAAACCAATTTAAAAAAAAAAATTAAAAGTTTTGTTAAGTACTGATCCGTGCTTCTGTCCTGTCACTGTCTCGCAGCCATCACTTTTCAGTAGGTTTATTAAACACTGGTAATAGCTTCCAGTGCAGCAATTTTGTCAAGCTTTGTTTTCAGAGGTTTTTGTTCCCTGCTTTGTGAAGCCTTTTTTATTTAAAAGTTAATTTCTTAAGCTGTTCAACATAGTGGTAATATTTTTCGGGAATGGTAATGAAATTACAGAAATCTCCCTTTAATGGGCTGTCTTTAAAATACTTCAGCAAAAGTAAGGATTTTAATCTCTCTGAAAGAACCTTGAGAGGTGGCTATCTGGTATTCTGTGATCGCCTTTCCGACGTTAGCCAGCACACAGTGGGGAAAGGCTATCAGTATTCTTATTACTTCTTTTACTGATTCCTGATTACATGTGCACATATGATTGCCACTTTCCTTAAAAATAATAAATTAAAAAAGGGATAGGGAGCAGAAGTGGTGTTGATGGTTTTGTGTGGGTTTCTTAGCAGAGGTCATATGTAGAAGTATCCTAATGTTAAAAGGAAAACTAGGAATAGACAAAAGCAATAAATCCAGAATTTTTTGTATTAACAGGTTCCTGTGATCAGTAGCAACAAGTTATTTAGAAAGTTGACTCCATATTTTCTACATTCTGTTGCTTATTTTTCCCGTTTGTGATTTTTCATTGCAATGCTATTTAAGGTGCTGTACCAGTTATTAGTAACCCTGAAAAACAAATGTACCTGATCTGACCTTGAAGACGGTGTATGGAGACTGTTATACAGGGTCCAGCTTGTGACTAGATTTTTCTACTTCAGAATTTTTAAAGTTATGCTTGAAAGTCTTAGCACAGTTAAGTACTTATTAGATAACTCATTAGGGACTACAGCAGAGGAGCTTGATGTTTGGAGGGAGGGGAAAATACCTTTCCAAATGTTCTGGGGTTGTTTTCCCCTCCTTGTTTGCATGTATTAGGACTAGAACTGCTCCTACATAATTTCTGGAAATACCTTCTTGCCACAGAACTTTCTTTCAATCAGTTGAGATTGTCCTGTTCTAGTTGTTTAGTATGCTAATTTGTACTTGCATGTGATTCAGTGTATATATATTTATTGTCACTTACATAAAGTAGCTGTCATTTAAGTTCTTTTCCATTATTATTGTTAGATGGGCAATCTTTGTCACTCAGTGGCACGGCATTTTTGGATGCACTGAGTTAAGCATCTTTGAGGTATAAGATTCTTCTGTATTCGTTCTTCATAGAAGCAGATGTCTTACAAAGAGATATATTTAGCATAGATCGGATTTATCTCTTTTAATTAATGCCTGAAGTTAAGTATTAATTTATTTATAACATAAAACTAGTGTTTTAAGGGTTTAGGTAGTACTCCTTACCACACTGTCAGTTTGATGCCATTTTACATAGCCATCTAGATCAGGAATGGCTGATAGCCTGTAATAAAGCATCCCCAAACCCCCAAGTTTTCAGTTGGCCAAATCAATAAGCTATGCTTGTCTGGTGCGTACAGCACATAACAAACCTAGCTGTACCCTAGCTGTTTCTTCAGTACGTATTCAGTAATATGTCCCAGCTGGACTGATAGGTGCAGTAGCCAATGTTTTCATGAGTCAGTCCCATGCAGTAGATAAAATTGATTTGGAAATTGGTCTTGTTTCATTTGGAAGAAGACAGATACTCATATTATGAAATAAATTTGAAATTTTGAACAACTAGTCCTCTCAAGTCTGAATCGCAGAATGGCTATAAATGGACAGTGCTAGACCTTCTGTTCTCTGAAGCTTTCCAGGGCTATTGGTTTGGGATTTTACTTCTAACATTAGCAAAACAGGACTTTAAACCAAAACTGCATATAAAATCAGGATGGATTTTCTCTTGTATCAGCTATGTAAATGAAGTCTGTGGGCTTTGGGGTTTTTTTTGTTTGTTTGTCTTTAAACTGGTGTGCCAGCTTCTTTTAAAAAAAATAATTTTAAAACTAATTTTTGTTCATGGCTTGCAGTTCTGATTTTCTTTCCTAGAGAGGATTTTTTAATGTGCTGATATAACCATTGAAAAATACTTAAGTGTAGCAAGTGAATACACCCTTAGTACTAAATGAGGTGCTATTTGCTGACTAGAAAGATGCAGTGTGTTACTCTTAAAGCAGCTGTGCAATTTTTTTGTTTGTTTTTAACTTCCGTAATTTCCTATTTCCAATTTTTCTTGACATCTTGCCTTTTTGGTTTTGGGAACTGGAATTTCCTTCTCCATCCACAGCAAATATACCTTAATACTGATTAGTGCAGGAGGTTACCTTAACATGCTTGTTATGTAACTTCAACATTACGCTTTTAAAACTAATTAAATTGATTAAAGAAAGGTACTAAACACTGCTATATGCAAGTATTTTGTTACCTAAAAGGAGATGCTTCTGAAAACAGGATCCTATGCCCTTCTAGTTCTTACACAAGGCTGACAACTACTTGTGTAACATACGATGTGTGAGGTTTTTGGTTTGTGGTTTGTTTTAGTACTTGCTATCCTGTACTTCCTAATCATGCTTTTAAACTCTCTGAATCCTTCCTGAATAGAAACACAGCAATGAAGGCAAAGGCTGTTCTAATCAAAAGGAGCAAAGTGGTCTTCAAAAATGGATATTGGCAGTTTGTAAACTGAAAACGTCCTTTTCATCCTTTGTTTCAAATTGTTTCTCTTAAGTTTTTTCATAAGAGTTAAGGCCTACTGCTCCTTAAACTTTAAGAGGACTCAGGTGTTCATTAATGCTATGTGTAATACGGAATTATTAATATAGTTATCCCATAGAGAATACAAATAGTAAGAAAAACAGGTAGCTGTTGAATCCATCCATACGTTCACCAACTTTACAAATGTTGAATCTTGTTTGGTTTTTTCCCCCTCAATTTCATTTGAAGCCAGAATAAATTTGTAAATCTAGAAGTGGGATGGTAGACTTTAGGTTTTTGTTTGTGTTTCATCCCTCCCTGCCCCAGGCTTTTGGAGCCAATTAAAAGAAGATTATAGGAAAATAATCCTGCCCCATTCCTGAATATACTTCTTGATAGTATTTGGCAGTCATCTTTTATTTGCTACACCTTTATAGTGACTATAATTTAATACACTTCCTCATCACTGCTCAGTTTAGCAGTCTGAAGTACTGAAAAGTAAAGTTTTCTAGTGACATGTAAAATAAAAGCATGATGAGAGCCAAAGATGAAATGATTTGGTGTAATAGTTCTTTAGAAGTGGTCAAGGTTGTTATTATACTACTAAAATGCGCAGGAACCTTATCACGGACTGTAACTCTCTTATACAGCATCTAATACAAATACCAAATTGGGGGGCAGGGGGTGAAGCAAAAAAGATTTCAATATGAGTGTGTGAAGTGAGAAACTATTATGAATGGATCAGAGAGCACAAGAATACAGACATTGGTAAAGCCACATAAACAATAGCCTTAGCTCATCAGTAGCTTTATAGAATTAAAATTTACAGCAGAGTATAGGAGTTGGAGCTTAAAGCTAATGAGATGAGTTTCTGTGTGTGTTTTCCTTCAAATGTGGGAACCTTACATATATGTGTGTATATGTATGTGTGTATATATAAAAAAGCACGACGGTAGTTTTTGTTGTGTTTTTTGAAATTAAAAGGGTGGTTCAGGCTGATCAGAGAGAAATTAGTTCTTGATTTTCAACTGTAAAGTAATTTAAGCCAGGTCATCATTTATTCAGATTCTTCATCTCTGTATTTATATAAATGTTTTGAAATAATACTTAGGACATTATCTGGTTTTAATCATACTTAATTAGCTAAGTGATGGTTGCAGGTAACAAATTTTACTTTTCTGGGGGCATTTGTTTCTTTGAAGTTTCATTATAGAAGATGCATTAAGAAACAAATGTTGCTTTGCTGCCTATGTTTGTGAAGTACCAGGTGCTCACTGGTGGTGGTGTTTCAGCAAATGCAAAACAGCATGGATCCGCTTACAGCCTGAGCCTGGGCACCCTATCGTCTTTGCCCATACTCTACAACCTTAGGCTGCAGATATGATCTCTGACTGAAAGGAATCAAATATCAGTTTGTTCCTGGAATAAACTAGTTAAAAAAAAAATTAAGTTTACAAGGAGCAAATGGAAACCAAGCCTTATGCTACTGATGTTTAACTATGAATGTAAGATTGCAGTGCAAGAATGTCAAGGATGCAGTACACTGAGCTGAGACATCTTTGGCAATTGCCAGGATTGGTTTGATGTGTTGCAAGTCAAGTGTGTTGCACAAAGCTGTGATGATACAATTCTTTAGAAGATAAAAGTTTAGCTGTGTGTGTAAGCAGCTAACAGGAAATACAAGTAATGCTTTGTGTTGTGAAAAATAAATGCCAGCAAGAAGGTTAGAAGAGCTTCAGCAAGTTGTAAATCAGTCTTCTAAAATGGTCTGTGACTGTAAAACTTGCCATGGGAACCCCTCCACAGTGAAGAGGGCCAGATGACCTTCACTGCTCATAGGGAGCTTCCCAGCCACTGATGCAATTCAACGAACTCCATGTTGTCTCTGACAAAACACTAATGGAACTCCATAGTTAGACATCAAGAATAGCCAGCAGTAGCATTGCTATATGTAAATGCAAAATCACAGTTGCTGAACAAGTACCACAACATAAGCAGTGAGTGTTGATTAGTGTGCTAAAATATATAAATTTTGTCACCATGACCTTGTTGAAAAAAAATTTTCTTTCTGTTTATCATTATAACAACATGGATCCTCAAAGCTTTAGGATGCAGCTCTTGCTATCTTACCAAATAAAAACATAATAAGTTACACTGGGTAGTACAGTGGTAGTCTCAGTATATCTCAACCACTGAGAGAATCTTTAATGATAACAAACATACTTGCTAGAAGGGCAGCTGCAAAGATCATCCTAGCAGGCCAATCCAGGTATCATTCTGGCAAATGATTTTGTTGAGGAAAAACAATAGAAAACTAAATTGCTGTCTGTGTGAAACCAGCCAAAGCCTTCAGCACCGTAACTGCATCTCCAGAGGCTCCTCCATAAGTTGTCTGTCCAAACAATCTTGTGGCGGTGAAACTAGTGAGCAACAATGGCATAATAGCAAAAGTCTTCAACGAAGTGAGAACCTCAGAACTGTTTGCCATCCAAAATGGTACCCAACAAGCATGTTGTTTCCCTGCTGTTTTTAACTGGGTTGTTTATGGATCAATGCCCCTTCTATGTGTCCAGGTGATTAAGAATGTATAGTTTGCACTGAGTCTCTGTAGATTGAAAATACCGATGTTAAAGATCGTAGTTAGTTGCTCCATAACAAACTCCTTACCAGTGATTGGGCACTACTTGCATAAACTAGAATTACTGCAGAGTCTCTGGCTAGCTCTGTCAAGCCATATCTTTTATACCATAATAACGAGTTTATTCTGATGTTGTCCTGTTGGAAAGCATGTTGAACTGGTGGTGTTAACAACACAGCATTGAAATCAGCTGACAAATACTGCTCTCCTGGTAGCGTGCTGTCTTGAACAGCTTGCCCTGGTCCCAGCTGCTAATCTAACATCACCAGCCCACCTCCTGCAGGTATGCTGTGGATATATTTACCAGGTTGATGGCTACTGGGCCATATGCCAGATGTGATCTGTCCCTGTTCCCACCCCCAAAACAGAGCAGTAAATGAAGATCTGTAAAGGAGAGAGCTCTGCGGCAGAGTTCAAGATTCCTGGAGCATTCAGAGATTTTCACACTACTTTGAAGCTACTGCAGAGGGGAAAAAACTGCATGGAAGGCTCTTAAGTGCTCTCCACCCATTTTGACTCCTTGATCTTTCATTTCAGTTCTTGTCTCAAGAGATTAAATTAAGTTCAACTTCTCAGCCTAATTACATTGATTATGTATTGGGACTCAACCTCTTAGCCAAATTATTTTGATTACATACTGGGCCCTCATGCAGTTTTGAAAATGAAGTTGTAAATGTCCTTTTCACATTTTCTTATGTTCTTTGTTTAGTTTCAGTAAATTGTATTTCAGTTTCATTATAAGTATATTTTAGATATAATCCAGAAAGCTTTCATAGTCCCTTCTGAGGCTGCCTTGGCAAGAAGTGAGCTCTTCTGGGTGCTATAGATCAGACCTCTGTTTATCTTAATGAAAAAATAAATCCGTGGAGGCTACTTACTATACCAAAAGGAAAAGAAGAAAGGGATTAATTCTGCATTAATATAAGCATTCTCCCTCTGTTCTCAGATTCAGACGGATGAGTCTCATAAAAAGTGTCCTGTGCTTTTCGCTCTGCGTACCCACGTTTCACAAGGAGTCTTAATTATGTGTTAATTGGTACAAAGTTCACCTATCGAGATCTTGTAGTCTAGAGTTTTTACCAAGGTTCTTGCTGGTATGTGGCTTGCTGCTGCCATCCTGGGATGGTGTACACGCCGATATAAACTTGAATTCAGTAGTGATATGCATTAGAGGGAAGAAATTTGCAGATTAGTATTAGACTGATCTGTGTCAAGAAACACCATGTAGGATACTGCCTAGCACCATGTTTTCTTCAGGCAGAGAGAGAGAGAATCTCTTGCCTTGTGTTTAGGAGGTGATCTGATTTTTGTCACTAGCAAGCCATCCAATTTTTTTAATCTTGAATGACAGATGTATCCAGGTGATTTTATTGTCATCTTCAAATCCTTACCCTGCTCTGACCAGTTTATCTTAGAAAGCAGTATGAAAGCTTGCTCCATAGTTGTAGCGTTGACCCCACTCTAGGCTTGGCTTGGAAGCCCTCTTGATTTTGTGGAGCAGAAGACGTTGTGTGCTTTGGTCTAATTCATTTATTAGTGAGTGTGCTTAGAAAGGTAAGGTCAGACAGAGTTCTTCTGGTTGCCCATGTTTGGTCAAGGTAGCTTGAATAACAGTTTTTTGGGGGACTGTCAGAGAGGGAAGAATAGGGTCTTCTGAAAGACTTGTTGATATACATGGGATGCAGGGTGAACCCTCCTTCCAGATCCCAGTACTCTCTCTTATGTCTTAGGAGGCTAGCCAAAAGTAAAAGTTGCCATGTGGACTGTTCGATGACGATCAATTTAATTTAAAAAGAAAAATTGGCTGTAACTGTAGATGTGCTTGGTCTACTCATATCTTTCTTTCCCTGGTCACAAATTTAGTGTTGTGCTCTGCTCTACACTTGCCTGTGTACGAGTTGGGGGGATGAAGGATCCAACTTTGCTCAAAACAGTCATGTTAAGACAAGGAATGTACCACATCCTGCTTGATGCAGGAGGACTCAAGGGAAGAAGGGATGCAAGGACTATCTATCTTGAACTGTTGTGACTGGCAAGAAACCTCCTTCTCTCCTCCCTGCCTTTCACTCTTGAATTAAGCTTATTCAAGGGAACTGAGGGACATAAACTCTGTTTTTTCAATTGTTAAAAGCAGAAGTTGTCAGAAACACACTGGTCCTGATTGTCTTAATGTTCATAAAAGTATGTAAAGCTCTAGCTTTTAAAAAATAAATTGATCAGAAAACCCAAGGGTTGTGTTTTAATTATGATCTGAAGAAACACATTCTCAATCTGACACTTTTTTCAGACTAATTTGCACACATTGTTGGGGGTTTATCAGCACTTTTGGAATTGAATGTGTCTGTGAGTATATAAACATTTGGGTAGGAGGGAGCTGTTTGCCAGAACAAGGGGAAGAATAGGTATTTCCCATTCTAATCACGGGAAGAGAAGATAAAAATATATCTGCAGTTTGACTGTTCTGGTGTTGAATAAGTTGAATTGTTCGCTGATGTAGCAGAATGTCCATCAGTTATTCTCAGGAGTTGTGGCTTCTGAAGTAGTTTGGTTTGTTACTGGGAGGAAGAAGCTGAGCTTGGTTGGTTCTTTGATCTGAACTAATGAGCACTGTACCTTCATAAAAAGTTAAGTATGTTACCTTGAAATCTCTAGCAAATGAATTCCCAGAATTGTTAGTCCGAATTTGTTTTCTTTTTAGAGGGGTGGTTAAGATTGCTGAGCTGTGTGGCTTACATTGACTCAACTCACTTTCTCTAGGTGCCCTTCCATCCAAGGGCTGGTTATCTGCAAGCCCTGGAGGCCAGTTCTCTCATGGTAGCACCATAGTGCCACTTGCAGAGGTCATTGGATAGAGCTATGTAGTGTAGTATTTGAATAATAATAATGAACTGAAAACTGTTTTGGCAGCTTTCTGGTATGTGCTGTCTGAATGACTGGAGCATGACTGAAAAGCAGGCAATGATCATGGTTGATGGTAGAAAGAAGGAGGAAATCTGTTGGATAAATTGGCCGGTGATTCAGGGCTAGAATTACGCTGGAGTCATCACTGCTAGATGGGAAGTTGCCATAGCAACAAAAAATGCTTTCTTTCAACATTTCTAATCAGAAATGTTACCCATCCTCTTAAATAACCACTTTTGGCTAATTTTAGAATTTATCTGCAATTTAGAATACTTGGTTCCCTGAGGTTTGTTTTACCTTAAGATACTATAGTGTGCGCATGTGTGCAGGCACATGTGAGCACTTGTTCCTTCGAAATTGAGAATTTGTTTGGGAATAGAGGAAACAGGAAAGCGGCTTTTCCTGTTCCAAGTAATGAACAAAAAACAGGTGGTAGTGGAAGATAGCCAGTTCAGAAAAACACCATGAGGCTCAAGCACAATATTGAAAGTATAGAATCCTGTGCCATAATAGTGTTTATAATGCATCTTAATTAGCTTTATTGTTTAATACATAAGTCATTGCTTCCTAATTTTTAGTGCTGTTTTTCTTTCTGCTTAGTCTATTCATAATTTCATTTGGAATGCTTTTTTTTAACTTGAATTAATGGATAGAATTTACCTTGCAGATCACTTGTATTTCAGGAAAAAGATTTTTAAGCATTTGGTGTTTGGGATTGAAAAGTGAAATAGTCTGAAAAATGCAATGTTAACAGGTATTACTTGTACATAAATGCTTTTATAACTTGCCGATGTATGCCATTTTTACTGAAACAAGTTCCAGAGTATTTTTGGTAACTTAAGACTTTTGGTGTTCAGTATATTGTCTCCCCTTATTTGTTCTATAAGGCTGTAAGGGTTTTTGCTGTCATAATATTAAATTTGCAAAATGGTCATCTTAAATATGTTCAATGAAAACTAACTGTTGCTTTCAGTCATATCTTAGATATATTAAGTACTGTGTGTATAATGTAGCACAATTGTTAATCTGTTCTTGAAGCATAGACATTTCTCTCCTAGTTATGCTACTAGAACAAAATTTGAATAAAATTATTTAGACTCTAAAGGTAGATAAATTTATGTATGGTGACATTTCCATGTGCACCGATTGTGTACACTCCAGACCATATGGAAATTGCTGATGGATAAGCTATTCTGGAAATCTGTTTTAGAATATGAAGAAAAGTGGTTTCTGTTGTTTTAGCCATATCCCTATGAAAATGCCATTGATGTTATTTCATGCAGGAATGAAACACTGCTTTCATATCTACTATACTTAACAAAACTCTAATTAAATCCGTTCAAACTGTGAAAGTAGCAGCATTACAACTTGATTTCCATCCTGAATCCCATTCCCATCTGACTCTTTTCCTATTTCTTATCACGTGAGAGAATATGGTCTTTCCTGTAAGAGAAAAGTGCCAAGGTATATTTTCAGATGTGTATGCTTCAGTGTAAAATAGTTTGCAAATTTGAAAGGCTTCTACAGCAAATTAAGGTCCTGTAAAATGAATTACAATACTTGCAGTAAGATTTCCTGCTCAGCTGTTTCTATATTCTTAGCGTAGGTCACCCTTAGATGTTTTATCATTCTTGTAAAGAATGTCATGAAATTATTCATATGTAAAAAGTTAACTATTACCTACTTTAAGCCTGCTTTTCCTACTTCAAAAAAGGAATGAGAGAGGCAGCATCACAAGTTCTGACAGGCTGTTGTTAATGATGCATTTTATTCGGCTTGAGAGAGAGAGCACTGTCAAGTGTAGTCTAGGAAATAACAGCAAACTGGAAACCTATAGGTGGGAACCATTTTTCTGGTTTTATATTATTTACTTCATACAGAGGTACAGTGACAATCTGATAAGATTATTACAGTAAAAGCAACTTGCTCTAAGTAGGCAGTAAACTGCTACAAATCTTCATGTATGTTTTAGAAGCTGCTGAACCTACTACAATAACAAGACTTGTTCCTTTAACTTTATATCAAAGCCTGAATGTCCCAAGCCAAGCTTAGGACTCTAGCAATGAGGCACAGTACAAATAGTCAGTGAAAGGTTCACCTGCTGTAAATAGGTGAGGTCCTGTGATCCCTTTGAAGCTGAAGTTAGCCAAAGACCTTGGAGACCTGGACTTCTCAGGGAAAAGGGGAGAGTAGCTGAGGAACTACACTATTTGAAAATTTCTTTTCAGTTGGCTGGTAACTTCAAATAAATGGGCTAGTGCATGTAACAAGGTGATCTATTCCCATCTATGAGGGCTGTAGTACAGAAATGAACACTGAAGAGGGAACAGAAGAATAGATAGCTATACATTCAGAGGGTGATGAATAAAGCAATTTTATTAAAGGCTTATTTTGCTTAATTTATTTCTGTAACAAAAATAGCTTTTTAGAGCATTTTCTAAGTCCAGTTGCAATTAACTGCTTTCATTTCTCTTTAAACAGGTGTCAAACAAAAAATCAAACAGCACTCCTCCCCCAGCACAACTGTCTAAAATCAAAGTACCAGCACCACAGACAGTACTGAAGAAGGAAAAGCGGCAGAGTTCTTCAAGGTTTAATGTTAGCAATAACAGGGAGCTTCAAAAACTGCCAGCTTTAAAAGGTATGTCTTTCTAAATTAGAATGACTCTTGTGGGGGATCTTGGACATGAGACAGAGAAGCGTCTCAACTATCATACTTCTCATATCTGGACAGCATTATATATCAAGTATACACATGTGCACACTTGCACATACTCGCATGCTCAAACACGTTGTTTTTTAATTTCATTCCTTATATGAGGATTTGCAGTGTGTTGTATAGGAAATATCTACGTTTCTTCAGCCCAGAAATGTCTGTGTGAAAGTATATTCACTCATGTCACATAAAAGCAGACTATTTGGGTTCTCTATGCAAAATATCAGTCATGTGTCCTCAGTGCAGCATGCTCAAAGCCCTACTTTGTACTAAAATATCTCTTGGCATTGTGAGAAGACCTTGTCTATCGCTATTTATTGGTCTGGTTTTCCTGAGCATGGGTCAAGCGTAGTGGTGTCTTTTTAGTAAATATGAATTTTTCCTTTGTCAATCTTTGTGATCTTTTAGAGTTATATTTGCTGCCATCTGTGGTGAAAAGATGATGACAATTGATGTGTCTTCTCTTACTAATATGGCTTTTATCTTTATTGTAGCTACTGTCTGTTGTGTAGATACATGTTTGCATAGTGTGCTTATGGTAGTTTGTAGTAGTGTTAGGGTAGAATTTTCCAGGTGTGGTCAGATGTACTGATCTATTGCTTGGGAGCAACTGATTTGTTCTGAAGGTTTATTTAAAAAAAAAAAACCAAACTGTTTTGAAATGTGATGCATACTGCTTTCCAGTGTTCGAAGTTGGCAGTGAAAGCCTAATAGATCACTGAAATGTTGAGTAGTACTGCTGTAGGCAATGTGAAAATGTCAAGGGATAAGACTTTTTTCCTCCAGTCGTTGTTTTCTTGATACAAGACATTAGTGTTTCTTGAAAATAAGAAACCCGGCTTCTCAGCCCACGTGAATTACACTCCTTTTCATACAGATCAAATCAGACTGCAACATTCTTCTCTTCACACACATACTGTTTTTACAAAAAGAATATGAAATATTGTCCATCATGTTAGTTTAGCAGTCTATATACAAGATGCTGCTTAAATTTTTTCAAGACTTAACTGCTGTTTATTTAATTAGTGCATTTCAATCTATTTTGTCCATCATTTTAGCAGTCTATATACAAGATGCTGCTTAAATTTTTTCAAGACTTAACTGCTGTTTATTTAATTAGTGCATTTCAATCTATTTTATTAAATTTGTAAATAAGAATATTTAGCACCACAGATTATGAATAATATGTCCTATCTTTTAAACTGACATTGTAGGTTCATGCACAAGCTGTCACATCCAGGGTGTGACATAAGCAAATGACACTGAATTGAAGTAGTGATTTTTATAAAAAGTTAGGCATAGAGCCTCATTGACTGGCATGACCTTTTGTTCAAAGACTTAGCCACAAAGAAAAACGTTTGTTACTTGGTCTAGTACAAAATGGAGGTTCTATCTTAAATAGTGTGTTTCTGGTAGTGCCTGGGTCTGTTAGCTCAGGGACACTGGAACTGAGCATTCAATTAGAAGCAGAGTGGATAGTGAGCTGGAACTGAGAAAAATGAGTGTGGATGGGAGAGGAGGAACGTCATCTGTCTTGCAGTTTTGATGTGAAGTTTTAGATCTGTTTCCACCTTGGGTGGGCCAATGAAGGGCAGAAGAGTGCCTGCTTGGACTGGGGTGGTGGGGGAGTAAGTCTTAAACTGTGTAAGTATGTTCTGAGAGTGTTCTACCATTTTTGATGCAACGTACCTAGATGTGAAGAAATGGTAGAAGTATGGTTGTGCATTTGCATTATATTTGCCTTTCAGTCTGTAATCACTCCCCCCACTCTCAAGTGAAAAGAAAGAAAAGATCTTGAGCTTATCTCTGGTGGATGTCTGATGCTGTATGTGTGTCCCCAGGCTGTCAAGGGTCAAACTTTGTTGTGAAGCACTGGTGCAATTGCTGATCTAGTGATAGGTAGTAATTACTACCTTTACTAATAAACCTATAACCAGTCTCATGGATCATAGCAGGTGTCTGTATAGTTGTTGTGCTCACTCATGACTTAATTCCCACCTATTAGGGTTGCTGAGAATGCTGTTGGCCAGTCACCCTGTTCTGCTAATATGTACATAGATACATGACTTGATGTGTGTTCAGTGGGTCAAATGAAGCTGGGAAACTTTCTTTTTGGACAGCTGTGTGTTGTTTAATGGCTCTATCTGGGCAGGAGTTAAAGCGAACTGGCAGGCTGTAACTTAAAGGATGGAGATCATTAAGATGGGTTTTACTTTCATGAAGTGCTGGGAAGAATGTGGCGTTCCTTCAGGTTAGCTGTGTTTAACCAGCTTCCAGCTTTCAAACTCCAGTTATTTGTAACAGGTGGCTATATTTCTATGGCTACAGTACCTGGGAAACCTTTCTTCTCTCTGTAGTAGACGAAGAGATGTGTATTTTCTTCATAAATGATGGGTTGACTACTGTGTGGTGTAAGGTGCTTTACATGAGATTGTATTTTAAGCACAGCATATAGAATGGGGTTGTCTTCGCATACTCGAAGATCTGTATTAGATCTGTGAAAGCTCATAACTGGTAAGCTCTAAATGGCCTTCACAATTGCTGAGATAACCACCTTGCTTCTGTGCATAGGGCTGGAGTTGAGGTCAGCGGACCACTTGAAATAGTGGGAAGGGAAAGGAGGAGCTGCCAAAGTGGGTTTTCATCAAGGTTTCTTATTTAGGAAATACTTTGCCTTTTAATCTGAGAGAGTCTCAATTTTTGGTCTTCAGGCATGCTGCGAACTTTCTCTTGGGCGTTGCACAAAAGTGCTGATGATAGGCTTCCAGAAATACCAGCCTATTTGCCCTGGTGTCTGGTATTAGTGTGGTATGATTTATATTCATTGGAGCAGCTTATGATTAACATTATACACCCTCAGTTTATTCAGGAAATGGAGGAGCAGGATAGCTTAGATAATGCAAAAAGAAAAGGAAATAAATTATGACTTAAGAGGCTCTAAGAATAGAGATGAACATAGGAAAGAGAAGTCTGATGCAATTGGTTTGTGAAGCATCGAGATCCATATATTAGCAAAGCTGCAAGCCAGTGAAGCTCCCTGCAGCACAGTCCAATGCAACCTGATTTAGTTCAGGTAGAATAGGTAGCTTGTCTGCCCACAGATAACCCAGAAGTATCTCTGGAGAAGTGCCTTCAGAACTGTGTCAAATGTCTTGAAAAGAACTTAGCTATTTTCACCAAAAAAGAAAAATTCTGTGCCAACAAACTTGTTACGTTAATTTCTGCTTATCCGGTTCTCCTTGTTAGCTAACACTTGTAGTATAGGTACTTCAGGTACAGAAAATTGATTTTTGTTTTCAGTTGTTTATTGGGGAAAAAAAATCACTTATTGGCCTTAAAGGTGTGTTTTGTTTTATTATGATTTGAAAACTTGCAGATTAATGCTTTGGTTATATCAAACATAAATGGCAAAGGGTGTTTCAGCCTTCAGAAACTTACCAGTTTCTTTATTTTTGCTTTCTGAAGAAAACAGTTTAACTTAGGATATATTGACATTGTTTACAAATTTAAGAATGTGTTCTCTATGAGATAAACAGCATAAGTGTTCAATATGAATATTTAATATATTTAAAAAGTACCATATCTGAGCTTGTATGTTCCTGACCACCACTGACACACTGAAGTAGTTTGTGTTCTTTGCAACTGCTCATTTCAACTTTATGCAAGCAGCTTGAATTCATTGTTACGTTATGGATAATTTTTTCGTGGTTAATTAGCAAATAATTCCATAGTTTCTGTGATTTAGTTTGTTGTGTGCCGGCATTTATTTCTGGTGATGTGGATGGGTCGTCTTCACTTTAGTTCTTGATTCTAGGTTACCTCTATGAACTTCTGACACCCGAATACATTATATACTGGAAAAAGCTCTAGAGCTTGAATGTGTCATGTATATGTGTTACTCATCTAGCTGTGTGTGTTCAGTTTTGAGAGGAAACTTCTGAGAGTGTCTTGATATGTTAGGAATCGCATGTTTGCTTGTGCGCTTGACAGCTGCAGTAATACATTTTCACTTCAGCTCTCATGGAGTTAGTATCCAAAGACCATCATACAGATCAAATCTCTAAAATTTTAAACAAAAAAATTTTGGGGTTTAATGCTGAGGGAAAGGAAAGATATCTTTTTTTCCCTTTTTTTTTATGAGGTAATTGCATTTACTTCCAGATCTAGCTGCTTTTTTTTCTTCTCTTAAATGCACATTAAGAAAACTTTACCAAACAAACATTTGTAAATTCTATAGGCTTAGTTTACTATCTAAACCATTAGGAGATCAAACAACGTTTTCTGAGTTTTCTCTGGAATGTTTTTTGCAACCATTTGTTTTTGTTTTTTTTAATTAAAAAAAAAATCTATTTTTCCTCTGATTTTACTGAGAATATAGTTGTCCCTTACCAGATGAGAGTAGTGTGTGAGTGTCGGCCTCTGCAGGACTGAGGTTGCTGCTGTGATGGACTCACTGAGTAATTGACCAAGATCAAAAAGGAACAAAAAAATAGAACAGCCAGCAGTGTGGCATTTCATAACTGCTTAACTGGCAACCTAAATGTTAATGTGTTTCACTTCTAGTCAACACTATTAATACAGAGAAGTAAAATTAAGTTTAATGATTCAAAATGTACATGTTATTAAAAATGCAAACATATTCATAAGAATTTATCATTTTAGTAATACTTCCATTACAGGTTGACAGGTTTTTTTCCCCATGGTACAGTCTTGCTAATTATGCATTTCTAAGATGTTCTCTTGCCCATTGTGTACATTTAGTTTATATGCTACAAGGGATTTTTAACAGTAAAAACAGGTGAGTGTCCTTGTATTTGTACACAGTATTTTGCAAGGATGTGCTGATTTTAGTAAACTGTGTAAATGTGCAGCGTTTAGAGATAACTTGTACAAAGGGGTGAGATTTTTAAGGATTTGCTCTGAATCCCTACAATACATAAGAGAATGTTGCAATGAGAATTCTTAAATACAATATTAAGATGCCCTGACTGGGATAAAAGGTTTTATACGCTGTCAAACAGGATTGTGTTTCAAATCTGACTTTAACTTGCAAGTAATATTCATTAAAAGGTAATATTCTCTGTCAGTCCTAGAATAACAAATTTGAAAAAATAGAAAAAGTCAGTGCTCCTTAATATTCTGAAGTGTTGCAAAATTTCCCGACAAACATGTGTTAGTCATGCATGTGTAAATTTGGGCATGATTCAAAAATATGCCTTTTTGCAGCATTTCTGTGTATGTTTTTTAAAGCTGGATACAAATCCTTTTATAGCCTTATAGAGGACTCCTATGATGCCAGTGTCATGGTCTTGTTCATGGGTTTGGGGTTGGGTTTTTTCTTTTTTAGATAAAAGTGAACATTGTTTTATGTAATCTCAAAGATGGTGATTGCAATTCAGCTTTTATTTTCTGTCCTGGTTTTGGCTGGGGTAGAGTTAATTTTCTTCCTAGTAGCTGGTACAGTGCTGTGTTTTGGATTTAGGATGAGAACAAAGTTGATAATGCACCGATGTTTTAGTTGTTGCT